>NC_138370.1:68362575-68446045 GCF_054177405.1 Leptonychotes weddellii
ACACACACACACACACACACACACACAGTGGAATATTATGCAGCCATCAAAAGGAATGAAATGTTGCCATTTGCAATGACGTGGATGGAACTGGAGGGTATTATGTTGAGTGAAATAAGTCAATCAGAGAAAGACATGTATCATATGACCTCACTGATATGAGGAATTCTTAATCTCAGGAAACAAACTGAGGGTTGCTGGAGTGGTGGGGGGTGGGAGGGATGGGGTGGCTGGGGGATAGACACTGGGGAGGGGATGTGCTATGGTGAGCACTGTGAATTGTGTAAGACTGTTGAATCACAGACCTGTACCTCTGAAACAAATAATACATTATATGTTAAAAAAAGAAAAAAGAAAAAAAGAATATAGCAGGAAGGGAAGACTGAAGAGGGGGAAATCGGAGGGGAAGACGAACCATGAGAGACTATGGACTCTGAGAAACAAACGGAGGTCTCTAGAGAGGAGGGGCATGTGGGGATGGGTTAGCCTGGTGATGGGTATTAAAGAGGGCATGTACAGCATGGAGCACTGGGTGTTATACATAAACAATTAATCATGGAACACTACATCAAAAACTAATGATGTAATGTATGGTGATTAATATAACATTTTAAAAAAATAAACAAATCAAATGATGAAAAAAAATACTATGGAGAAAAATTAAAAAAAAGAAATTCCAAACTTCTATTTCACTTTTGTACCATGATTCTGAAAACTTGAACTGAACCTTTAAAAGCAAATCTAATATTCCTGGTACTTGTCAGTCTACCTTTCAGGGCCTCTACAAACTGCCCTCATCCTCTCTTTTCTGGCTTCATACTATTCATGCAATGTATTCTAATTGTATTCTTTACAATCATTTCTAAGAAATATTATTATAAGACCACAATTATAAGACTGTATTTGGAAAAAATATTAGAATTAACTGTTTTCTCTAGTTATTACAGTGTTGTTATAATTAAAGGTAGCACATCTTTAAAAGATCATTTATTCTAATTAGTTTATCTTTTACCATATAATCATAGAAGATGGGCCACCCATCCCAACTTCCTGATGTGATCTTTTGATAAAAATATATAATTAATATAAAGTAGTCAAGTGAGAATTCTTTAGGGCAAATAACTAGATATAAACCCTTTACAAGATTTCTCATTCCCTAATAAGATCAGATAATAATCACATAGTTAAAACAATTATAGTGGTTGCCTGGGTGGCTCAGTCAATTAAGCGTCTGCCTTAATTGGCTCAGGTCATGATCTCAGGGTCCTGGGATCGAGCCCCGCGTCAGGCTCCCTGCTCAGTGGGAGTCTGCTTCTCCCTCTCCCTCTGTTCCTTTCCCCTGCTCATTCTCAATTCTCTCTCTCTCAAATAAATAAATAAAAATTTTTAAAAAATTAAAAATTAAAAAAAAAGTAAAACAATGATAGTTCTGGACTAAAATAGTAAAGAAAATGTGTAAAAAATGGTTTTTCCTTAGTATTAGGAATATGTTCATTTATTTTTGAGCTTGCTCATTGGATAGAGTGACATTTTAGACAACTTAGAAGGATCTGGTAAGAATCAGGAAAATGCATGAAAATTCTATATTATAGTGTAATAATGCAAGCTCTGTTTTAAGGTCTACGATGTCATCAAGATCCTGTCCTGCAATTGCCTCCTAAATGCTTACCAGTGATATTTATAACACTAAACAAAGTTCTCTTTTCCAATAAGATGCATTCATGAAGTGATTAATTCACTTATATATTCTCAAATTCATATTTAAGATTGTCAAGATTAATTACTAGAATCTTCTGCATTTTATAATAGGATAGGGATTAACTGATAACAGAATTGAACTGTAGAACATTGGACAGAAACTTTGGAGAAGAGATTAGATTTAGATATTAAATTCTTTAAGAATTTAGAATATAGAAATGCAACACACATTAATGAAATCTCATTCCAAAATGGTATGTATAAAAATGTTTGTATCTGAGAAGAATTAATGTATTTCCTTAATAGTGTTTTAAACTAGAGAAATTTAGGTTAATACCAGTTTTATGGCAGTTGTGTCTGTGTCTAACAATTCAATGCTAGGCTCAATTTGCGGGAAGAATAATTATATGTAATTATAATTATAATTAAATAATTATGAGTAATTATAATGCTCCTATTGTAGGGGGGGAAACACTTGTTAAAAAATATCTTTTATAAATTTTAGGCACAGTAAATTCTGTTAACTGCTGAATCCCCACTGCCTGGCATGGAGCTTGGTACTTAGTAGTTGCCTGATGAATAAGTTAATTCTAACATAATAATATATGAAATAGTTCTGGAAATTTAAATATATGTCCATTTATTAAGGTCCCTAATTTCCTAATTAAGATTTTCATCTAAAACAATAAATAGCTACTACTCTGAAGTATAATTAAAACACTAATTAGATATTTATACTTCTCTGTTTTTAAAAATAGAAATGTGTGGTCTAGTCACATATGTTCATTTATTTTGTCCTATATCTTTGATGTTTAGCAGAATAATCCAAAATATTAACTAGTTTTATTTTCATCTTCAATATTTATAGTGTTTCTCAATTATATAATTTACTTGTCATACAAATGTCTTTGATACCATTTTATTTTTTCTAATTAAGTAACCGTGTTCTCATATAAGTTCTATGTTTTACACTTTGAAACAAAAGAAAGAATTGTTTACCTCAACAAACTCAAATTATTATTGATAAAATATAGAGGGACTGTGTTTAAATTAGTAAGTTTAATTGGAATGAACAATTTGAGTAAAGAGTTCACTAAACCCTCCTTGTGGGCCTATAACATAGTATTATACTGCTTATGTATGTAACATAACTGTCACACAAGCCCTATTTCTCCCCTCCTCATCTTCTAGCAACTTTTTTATCCAATCAGTTTGCTGTCTGAACACTATGACTATACAGAGATGCATGGAGTTGAGTATGCATTTTGCCTGTACTGGTATATGGTATAAGGCCATTTCAATAGTGTTTGTATTACTAGTTCCTTCTAGCTGTGAGCAAATAATTTGAAAACTTATAATAAAACATTCTCTCTTGTAAGGGTTTCTTCTCAAAAGTGTGTGCATGCATGTTTTCGTGTGTATGAACAAGAGAGAGAGGAAGGAGAGGAGAGAGGAGGGAGGGGGAGAGGAAAGGAGACTTACAAGTCAGTGAAGAAGGGAAACTTTTTTCCCTAGAGTCTTAAAATTATAGGCTCAATCCTAAAGATGATATCCTCCATTGAGGAAAGCTTTTTCACGATGATTTTTATAAAATTTGGAGGGTGGCAGAAGATAGTTTCTTTTCTGAGGCTCAATTTCATTATTTGTAGAATAAGAATAATACTTCCTCACAGAATGACTTAACAAAAGTTAGTGACATAATACATGAAGTACTTAGTACTGGCCCTTTGAAAGCTGTTGTGGACAATAGCTTGGAGGAGGATAGGAGAGTATGACCAAAAAAAGCCCACAAAACCCAAAAAACAAAAAACCACCTTGAATTTTTGCAATGAAATGTTGCAAAGAACTTAGAGAAGAAATGAACATTTAAATGAGTTGTGCTAGTGCCATCGGGATCATTATTTCTCAGGAATCTTGAATACCTCCAATGTTCTTAGTCAAGAAAGACCTAAGCACATGGGGAAAACAAGAGTGATAACCAAATCAGCAGATAAATACATCTATTTTCAGTGGCCACTGATTAAACAGATTGGCTGAAAATGATCTCTTGCTGTGACTAAAAACAACTAGTTAAAAATGCTGTATTAGGTAAATCCAATGCTACAAGTAGGAAAATTACATCCAAATCAATGTGAATTAGATCACTCTTTCCCAGACTTCTTTTTGCTACCATGTATCAGGTTGAACCATCTGAAAATACTTAACATTTGACCATTTTTAATCCAAAAAAACCTTAAGTTTCATATAAATCAACTTAGTAGATAAAGCTATTTTAGTATCCTAGCTTCAAGATATTGTATGGTTAGTAATCACAACTTCTTAAAAGAACCTTATTCTAATAGAGACCCTGCTCGCCATCTTTCTTCTAGAAGAATGCTATAACTATTGAAAGATAAGTGTGGTACATACCAAGGTGAGCAGGTATGTGGAAGGATAGAACCAAAAATTAAGAAAAAAAATTGTTTCTCTTACATTTTTAGGGATACTACAACAAAGCTTCACAATACTTTCAGCAGGCTTTTGACACAACAGCAGAGCTAACAAACTTGCGTGAAATGGATGAAACAAAAGTTCATTATGGAATAGCAAAAGCTCATCAGATAATGCTGACCGTTAACAATTACATCGAGTCTGAAGATCTCACCAGCCTTGACTACCTGCTGTCATGGAAGGAGAATAGAGGCAGCATTGTATGTGATCCGACTATTGGTAAGACTTTGGTTTTTGAAAACACTTTAGTTTTTGTGTCATTCTTAATGGCTGCATGGGTGATTTTGATTTTATTGGTAATTTTAATTTTATTTATTCTTTACTACATAAATATTGGATGTGCCTTCATGTTGTATTGTATCTTTGATGATAAGGAAAGCATAAACTGTGGTAATGATTAGTTGAACTTGACAAATCACCATCCTCATGTTGTCTTTTTTTCAGTTGCCTTAAATATTCAACATGCACTGATCAGCTAGCTGTAAGGAATCTGAGATAAGTTTATGGGTTTTTTAAAAAATGTTCAGTGTTGTACCTTATTGACAAGAACAAGTCACAGATGCTAGTTCACAGATGCTAATTAGTATTATACTCTTACTTTGCTGATGGTAGTAAATTTTCCTACTACTTGATCAATTCAAGTTAGAATATTAATTTAGAAAAATGTAATATTAATGTAATATTAATTTCTCTTAACTCCACTTCTTTTCTTATATACCTTTTCTTGTGATAATTAGTCAAAATAGTCAATTAAAAACAAATAACTAGAGGTAATGTGAGGGTCACTTTTATGTGTCAACTTGACTAGGCTCCCGTCGTCAGTTAAGAACTTCAGAATAGGATTTTTAAAATTTTTTACAGTACTGCCTATGACAGACCCTTGGGTTGCATAATTGTTGGTAAATCAAACTTTTTAAAGCAAAATATTTTAGGGATGTTTGGGGATAGCACAAATGGAATCATAGGTAAAATTCTGTTATGTAAAGAAGCATCTCCTGCTTGGAACTCTTTTTTTTTCCCCCCTTAGGTCATTTAGAGGAAACAATAAAGCTCTTTGGCTTTTATTTTCTGCATAGAATAAATAGTAAATAACAGTAAATTGGGCACAAAGGAATTTTATTGCTTCTTTTACATTAGTAGAATACCACTTCCCAGTGTCTGTCCTCTAGTTATGAAATAAGTAAAGGTCTCATTCCAAATATATGTACAAGATAAAGTCTTAAAAAACAGGTGGCTTGTTGAATTTCAGTGTGCTCAAGTGCCTAACAAATATTTACAGGTAACTATTAACTAACCACTTTTAGATAGTATTTTGCTCACTTCAGGATGTTGTGTTGTCATATATTTGAGAGCTTGTTCTGTAGTTTTGAGTTATCTTCCCTTTACTCCCTCATTTTGTCTGCCCAGGAGATAAAGCAGAGGAAATACGACCCATCTATCTATTACATTACTTCTTCTGATAAAAGGTTTGGTAGAGAATAAGTTGGGCTACTCACTTTTTCAGATTTACTTGGATAAGCTCTAACCATCACCCTAATCATCATGAAAAAAAAAATACTCCTCAAAACTAGAGAAGCTAGTTTTTCTATTTGCTGCAATCCTGTTTGGTGTTTTTCAAAAATCTCTTTTGTTTTTCTTCACTCTATAAAGCTATTTATTTGTCTATTCTTTTAACATTTTATCCTTATTTTTGGTGAGGGTGTTTTGTGTCCCAGAGGGCTTAGGAGCAAAGCAAAACAATGCATTTCAAAATATTATTCAGACAGTAAAAACTCAGCTATGCATATGGTGGAGAAGATTAAATTCTCTGAAACGCTATAAAGGTACACTCCCTTCCTGATTCATTCGACCGAGATTAGAAATATATGCATGGATGAGCTATGTCGTTATAACAGTGAAGAAGAAGAATCTTTCAGATTCAAATATAAATGAGAAGTTAATTCTTCTACTACCAGCATGTTTAACATTTTTAGTGGTAGTTGTTCTATTTGGAAATAAGACCTGTAGGACATTATCAAACATACTCGCTTGTTTACATGGACTTATTTTAGTTCAAAACACACTAAAATGTGCTTTTTAAATGTTTCAGTGTTTCTTAAACTACAACTCTTTATTATTCTATCTTTGCTCTCCTTCAAAATCTCCACTGGATCCCTACTGCCTACAGATTACATACAAACTTCTTAACGTTTTTTTACCACCTCCCTTCCCCTGGCTACATCCTAGCACCCCAGATACACAACATACATTAATACCACCTTACTTCCAACTCCAGTCCCATCCAGGGAAATCTTACTGGTCTTGCAAGGTCCTTCTCAAATGTTGAAATCCTCCCTGATCCCCCTCTTATTTGACTGTTGCCTCTTCTCTCTGTTCCCACATTGAATGTCATTCATTTCTCTCCAAGCACTTTTCACTTGTCATATTCTACATCCTATCATGGCTATTTCTGTAATTGCCTTATCTGCCCAGTGAGAGTATGAGTGTCTTGAAAACAGATTCTGATTTTTGGTATTTCCTGCAAAAGAAGGCACAATGCCTAACATCTGCTAGGTACCAAGTAAATATTCGTCAAATTAAATAGAATTCAAAATGAGTATGTACGTCCTAGCCATGAATAAGTTTGCACTAACCACTTTTTAAAACACAATTCATAGTTCCATGCCTCCTTGGAAGAACAACAACAACAAAACAACTATGATCCAAAACTGTGTTTTGATTACCATGCGGTTATCACACGAATGCAGGACAACACCAAGTGTGATGTTGACAAAATGAAGAAATGCAGAAATATTATTTGGAAATCTGAGCAGCTTTTAGGTTTTCAAATTTTGCCTTTCTTCTCTGAAGAGGCATCTTTAATCTTGCCATTGAGGGGTCCCATGTATTCCAAAAAAAGCATATCAAAGATTTGAAAGCTACATTATAAAAGCTGTGCAGTTATCTTCACCTCTGAGACTTACATCCTCCAAACAAATCATTAGCTCACAGAGCAGGCAATATTCTTTTAAGCAGAGGAACATGACCCCCTAAGGGAATAGAGCAGTGAGAGCACTCAGGTCTCTAGATAAAATAGAACAGTGATTCACCAGCAATCATCTTTCCTCTTTGTACCTTTCAGAGGGAACACAGCAAATATAGGAACTTTCATACCATTCTAATACTCTCAGATATGGTTGGAATGATTTCATCTTCCTCCTTTCCTTTCCAACAGTAAATGAAGACTAGATTGTCCTCCCAAATTTAGGAATTTAGAAGGAATTCAAATTTACTGCAGTTCAAGAAAATTATTCAAGCCTGAAGCAACAGAAATTGGTTGGCTCTGGAAGGATTAAGGGCCTATGAATTTCTGCTGATTTCTCCAGAAAAGAGTTTATTTTTTCTGCTAGAACTATTATGTCTCCAATCATGAAATTTATTTATTTTTGAATGAAAAGCTAATTCATCTTGCCTTATGGAGATTATAGACCCAGATGTGGAACAGTGACAGAGAAGCAAAGCTTTTCTTGTGCAACGTAAGAGAACTGTTATCTTAGAAATGTAATTACAGCCATTTCAGTGCCAACGTGGTTAACCACTTCATTGATAATATCAGTAACATGGTTTTAAGGCACATTCTTATTGTATCAGAGAAATAGGATGCATATCCTGAGTATGGAAATAGATGAATACATTGGCTCGTCAGTAAAGACACTGTTTTCTACAAAATGACATGCCAAGGTTTCCTTGAGTACCAGAAATACCACTCTTGTTTTATGTATCATTTAATATTCTTTTTTTTTTAAGATTTTATTTATTTATTTGTCAGAGAGAGAGAGACAG
This sequence comes from Leptonychotes weddellii, assembly GCF_054177405.1. Lineage (NCBI taxonomy): Eukaryota > Metazoa > Chordata > Mammalia > Carnivora > Phocidae > Leptonychotes > Leptonychotes weddellii. The sequence continues at coordinate 68,370,586 of NC_138370.1, forward strand.
AGAGCAAGGACAAGCAGGGGGAGTAGCAGGCAGAGGCAGAGGGAGAAGCAGGCTTCCTGCTGAGCAGGGAGCCCAATGTGGGGCTCGATCCCAGGACCCCGGGATCCTGACGTGAGCCGAAGGCAGACGCCTAACCAACTGAGCCACTCAGGCATCCTGAATCATTTAATATTCTTAAAAGAAAACAATCAAGACCACGAATTTGTCTCTCCACCCTTGGTTTGTGTGGGTTTAATGTCGAGTTGTCAGTTCAATGTGGAGCCACGTTTTCCTACCCTGTTCTTGCTTGTATTTTTTATTCATGAACTCAGCCCTTTTAATGAATGTGAAAAATCCACATTCATGAGTGAGCCTCATGTTCTATTATACTTTGATCAGCTACTTCAGTTAAAAAACCCTAACAATGAGGAGAAAGTTCTGGAATTACCTCCAGTGTTAGCCCTCCTGTGTTAAAACCAGCAAGCAGGTTTTATAGCGTCTTATTGTCACAGAGCAAACTTCTGTCTCTAATAATGTGTTCAAAAACATGACACATAAAAAGAAGATTCTGGTGAAAAATCTGACTGAATCAAAACTCACCCTACTGGCATTTTGGGTAATTTCATCTGCAGACTTTCAATCCGTCCTCCTGTTTTCAACCCTGTGTCATGCTTCCCCTCAGCATTTCCTCAACCCCTATCTTTTCCCCACTGTTCCCTGGGGCCTCCGATTCAAGAAGATGCCTGGTTCTCTATTCATTACTCCCTTCTTCAGGCAGTTCTGTTTATGTCTGTCTCTGCCTTCCTCAATCTGGTACCACTCCTACAGCCTCTTTCTGTCTTCTGAAAATGAGTTAAAATCTTCTTGAACTTTTTTGAGTTTTATGGAATCATGAAATTATTGAGCTGTGTGGTACCAAAGAAATAACTTGGTCCACATTTTTTTTTTTTTTTTATTTTCAAATGTCCTCAGGTCCAGGAACATGCAGTCATGAAAAAATCTGAAAGACAAAATAGAACTATAATCTAGTTTTCTAGAATTCTAGTTCAGGGATTCTTTCCATGTGTTACACTTTTTTACAATAACACTTTATATTTAGTAGAAGCCACATCAAACATTTAAAAAGATTACAATTTAATTAAAATCTGGATAAAAATATTCATGGTGCAAAGGAACAAGTGGGACTCTATTTCTGGCCAAGATGGACTAACAGGGAAAAGATTTACCCTCCTGTGTTAAAAAACTATATATATATATATATATATATATATATATATGACAAATATTTGCAGAGATTGGACAACAGGCAGTGCAGGTCAGTGATCCTTGAGAAAGATTATGAACACTGTTAGGAAGAAATCAATCTGATTAAACTGATTCACACCATATAATGAATGACTCAAAGTGCTTTAACCTACTCAGAGCAATTAAGAATTTTTTAAACATTGGAAAATTACCTATTGCCAGAATTTAGGACATTTGTAATATAGTGTATAGTGGAAATCATTTGGGCAGTGTGGGGCAAAATAATTGTGGATAATGAGGCCAACACATGGACCTGTCTTCTAAAGTCTGGGAACTTGCCCTAAATTTGACTTCTCTAAGCTCTTCCTGAATTTCAAAGCTTTCCTTTCTTCAATATAAATCTGTATACTTTTCAAAAAGCTTATTAGAACTTTTAGATGACAGATCACTATCCCCTTAAAGAATCTGATGAAAGCTAAGGTCTCTCTCCTCTTTTCAGAAAAGCCTACAATTACTGTGTGTAATTTTCAGAGGGTTCAGTAACCATTGCTCAAGGGGGTAGAAATTACAAGTGCTTACCAGTATCTGGTTCTTTACTCTTCTGGGCACACAGAAGACTGCATTTTTCATCTCCTGGCAGCTAGGCAGGGCTCTGTGACTAGTCCTGGTCAATGGTCAGAAGTTACTTCAGGGTGTAAGCTTGGGAGAGCCTGCCCAAGATCCTCCAGCTGATTCTCTCCCTGCTGCAGTGATCATAGTGGAAGCGTTATTAAAAATTACAGGGCAACAAGATGGATGCAGTAAATCTCTACATGTGGAACATTTGTCCTGGAATGCTATTCAGACCTGCAGCAGACTTTGTGTGAACACAGAATCATCCTTTATTGTGGTGGACCACGGAGATTTGCAGAGTTGTTTATTAGTACAACTTCATTTAGCCTGCCCTAACTCTGCAAGCTTCAGGATTCTCCGTGACAGCCCCTGGACAGCAGCAGCAGGAGCTCCAGGGGGAGAACTGGAATAGCCATTTCTCTGTAGGATAGTTTATAAATTGTGTGTTTATAGGTTGTGAGTCTGCTTGTGACTTTTTTCTAAGGCACAGATCCTTAAAATCCTTTTTATTTCCATTTCTAGTCACAGAAAACAAGTTTGATAAGACAAATGGGAGTGACACATTAAAATATATTCTTTATAGATTGCATGCTGTTGTCAAAAACCTTAAGAAAGACATGCATCTTTTCACTAATCTCATTAAATCATGATAGATTATCAAAGTATACTTCTAATAAATTTTAAGAAAGTGTTTAAGAATTCAATGGCTTCTGCAACTGATAATAAAATAATTCCCAAGACGAAACATGCTGAAGAAGACAAAATCAATAGTTAATCGTAGCCAAATTTTTAAATAAAAAAGACTGCAGAGTTTGAACCCGATTTTCAAATTTCTTCCTTCACAAACTAATGCTTACTTCATTGGGAAATAATAATGTAGCTCTGGATCCCTCGGGTTGAAAGATCTTTTTTTTTTTTTTCCTTTTTCCTTTTTTTCCCTTCTGAGAGCCTCCTTCTCTATCTGCTGCCTTGGTTCAATAAAAGAGAATTCTTGATTGCTCAAATAAAAACTATACTTCTTTTAGATTCTGCTCACAGTTCTTGGTAGCTGATGGTGTCACCAGTTTTAACTTCCCAAGGTACACTGAACTCACCACTTCCAAGAAAAATGTAACTGGGTTTTTCCAATCTGGTTTTGTTTCAATTCCATCTCTAATTGCTGGTTTGAACAGCTTATGAAAGGTTTTTTTTTTTTTTTTTTGGTTTTTTTTTGGTTGGTTAAACCACAGCAAAACCAGAATAAATCCCTGAGCTGTACCAGTACAAGGCTAGGGTTTGAAGTTCTGAGAGAATTCCATTGTCACCCATTTATATTTTTCTCATTCCCAGTGAGGGGTCTCACCCCTGCTTCCATCTATGTCCTTTTCCTTGTGGTCATTTATTCCAAATACTGTGCCAATTTAGGTAAACATTTCCCTACCATTGCTAGAATTTGGGGGCAAAAAAAATCTTCTCAGACATGTATTTAAGCCTTCTCTAAGAAAGCTCTATTGGGATAATTCAGGTGATCCTTAATCCATACGATTTCTTCTGAAAGAACTGACATTAATATTTAAAACATGAACATATTGAAGGAACATATTTTGTTAACTTCTAATTTTTTCCCAACTTTCCCTGATTTGGGGTACTGTGTGGGAGTTTTTCTAATTACTTCTCACCTTTGTTTTCTTATTATTATGAATTTTTATTTTTTTAACCACAACTTCAATCAAAAATTATATCCATGGTCCCAGGACTCACTTTCCTTTAAATTCTTTTAAAGAATGCTTCCCTATATTTTTAACTCCCAGATAAGAGTGAATTTTTTTATAGTCTAGGTTCTTTAGCATAATTAATAGAAATATACTTTTCATGACAAATGTTCTTTTAGAAAATAGAAATTATTTATAATGCCTTTTCATAATGATTGACTTAAGTAACAGAGCATGGATGTATATTTCACTTCTCATGCGTGATGTCTACCTCCGGGGGATGGGAACAACGTGCTCAGTGCGGGAAATGGTGAGCAAGAATCTAATCAGAAGAAATGCTAGCATATTTCTTAATCTTAATGTCAGTCCATACTGACCAGTGTCTTGACCTTCCTGAAATGAATCCTTGAAATACTGCAAACGTACCTGAACACATTTACTTTCTGAATCCTCTGACCTACTGTCACAATGAAATAAATATTAAAAGCACTGACCAATATTCACCATCTCCAAGTCCTTTATCACTACAATATACTCGGATATTTTCTTCCTTTCATTTTATTCTAACCTGTAATAAAAAAATCTGAGCAAATAGAGGTTCTCTCATCGTGCCCTTAAGGTAATCAAAGTTGGACTTTGTCAAACCAAGAGGGAAAACTAAAGTTAGCTCATTTAAGTGTGATGCCTCTAAGGGCTTGCATTTATTGACTTCTAACATGGAATCAGGTACCCAAAATGAGAAAAAGCCTGGTTAATATTTGCCTTTAGTGAAATAAGTCTGATTTCTCCATATTAAGACTATGTGTTCCATTGTATCAGCAGTTAATAAGGTGTAATTTGCACTTTTATCAAAGGAAATTTAGTTCAACACTTTCAGAGGTCTTCTAGTCTTGTTTATTAGATGAGCTCCTGAGAAGGGATACACAGTTTTCCTCAAATCTCCACATTTTCAACCCAGATATTAAAATAACAATGGGGGAAAAAAGCAATGGAGAAGTATGAAATAAAATGAAGCTTCAAAATCAGTAGTCAGGAAGTCAATTGGTGAGAAAAACTGGGAGACTTTAGATCAAATGACCATCATAAAATTGGGGGGTTAATATTTTTTACTGTTCAGATTTATTTGGCCTAAGTTTTTACCTTTACCCACTAAAAGATCTATGAAAAGAAGGAAATCAGCTATACTAAAGGAAGCTACTATGTCTAACCTTCAGCTATTAATTCAAGTTAAAAAACAAAATTAATAAACATAAAAAATTCATTGTGTCGAATACAACATAAGCAAAAGAAACATTTTTCTTAGAACTCTTAATAGGGATAGATGAACAGACTTCTGTTATGATTTGATTATAGGAATTCTTTCTACAAATATGGATGTCCACATAACTATATTAACAATATCTCACCTGAATGGATTCACTTGTTTATTCACCTTCATCCAAGGCTTTACATTGTAATTTTATTTGGAGATTTATATGATGAAATGTGAACACAGTATATTCCTTAGTAATTTGATTGGCAGGAAATAGAGAACAAAACACATGCACAGCTTTTTAATAATTTATAATTACTTACATGAATCTACTAAGTTTAGGCACACAATTATATGACTAATTATGTTGAAAATCCAAGTGGATGCTTAAATAGATGACCATGCCCTGAGGCCTTTCCAGTTGTTTCTGCTGTCTCATTTAACCATGCAAATGTTATTAAGCATTCCTGGCTAAAAATTTTCAAGCATGTGCAAGTGTAATTGCATAGATAATTATGCATAATACTGTCACTTTCTATATCTAACATAGGAATTTTCCTTTTTAAAAAAAATAAATCAGCTTTGTACTGGGTAGCTTTCTCTGTACATGCCAAGAAAAATATAATTTGTAAAAGATAGGTGGACCAAAACCTATCTACTGCTCTTTCTTCAGGATCTCTTTACTCTCTTTAGCACATTGATTTGAAGTAAAACAGAAAGATCAAGCCTTATATTAAAATTAAAGCAAATTTTAAATACCTATACACTCAATGATCTATATTCACAAATAGATCTAACTGAAGTCTAATTCAATAACTAGAGACACGTAAATATTTATACAAACTTGGTAACAGGGATACTAGTCTATGAATACAAATGTATATGGCAAGTCTTTCAGGTTTGCTTGTTCTAAAGCCAATGTCTAGGAAAAAAAATTAACTAGCACATACACGTTGGCAAGTTAATTTCTTGTCATGAGAACTATTAAGGAAGCTTTACAATACAGATTCCTGCTTGACGCCACACCTTGCCGGGTTGGATTCTGCGCAGCCCAGCTTAACAAGCCACAGCTCCTGAAGCCGAGTTTGGTGTGCATGCAGCTGATTGGTGGGGCCTGGCTCACATGACTCTGCCCAGATGCAAGGGAAGCTGGGAAAGTGAGTACGAGCTGACTTCTCAGTGCCCGGACTGAGAACAGGTTTCCGTTGAAATTTATAAAGTAGAGAATTTCTTAAACATTGGAAAGGAGGTTTAGATGCTGGGCGGCAATCACTAGAAGTAGTGCTAAGAGCTATGAAGAAAAAAATAAAGCAGGTAAGAGGACAGTGATTGGGCGAGAGGGGTACTGTTTTAAACAGAAGTTTCAGAGAAGCCCCTCAAAAGAGGCGTGGTTTGCAGAGAAACTTGATTGAAGTGACAGAGCAAGCCGTGTGACTATCTAGGAGGGCCTGGAGAAGACATCCAGGTGACAAGAAGAAGACCAGTATGGTGGGAGCAAATTGAGTGAGGAGGAGAGAAGGAAGAATTGAGTTTCAAGCAGGCCCCAGTTAATTTAGGCCCTTCAGGTCATAGTGACGACTTTGGATTCCAGCTGTGATAGAAAATTCTCCCTGAGTTCTGAGGCTAGGACTCTGACTACGTTGTAAAGCAGTGGCCTTTTTGACGAAAACCTACAGTAAGAAATATATTTTGCCTTGTGACATAGAATATGTATTTGAATCTAGAGTTTCACAAAACAATAGTTACGACATATGAAGCTCTTGGGGATTTCTCTTTTGCAGTTTAGCTTAGGCTATTTCATGTTTTCATGATTTTTAAAGCAATTATAAGTAAAAGATTATTATGAGGAAAAAATGACATTGAAATTAAAATTGTTCTATTTGTTGCATTTTCTATTATGATGCAAATATTTTAAAATACCTGTGGAAAATTAAACCTCACAATAAGCCTTAGGCAGTTTCTCAAGGGTGCAACTCAAGGACCACTTGCCCTGATTGGTGGTGGGAGGAGTTGTTATAAATGCATCTTCCAGGCCTTACCACAGATTTATGAATCTCCAGTGCGGGGGCTTGAGAATCTGCCTTTGACAAGCTCACCAGGTGATTCTTATGTGTGAGCACTGCTCTAAAGTGTTTTCAGTTTTTAAAGTGACATTAATGCCAGGTTAGCTTTTCTGCATGAATATGTGATATTTCACACATGTATGTAAGCCCACTGAGTGGGTCTTCAGATAACATTTCTCAGCAAAATTCTACATTCACATATGAAATATGAAAAGCACTTTAAATCAGTACACCTGGGGTGCCTGGGTGGCTTAGTTGGTTAAGCGCCTGCCTTCGGCTCAGGTCATGATCCCGGAGTCCTGGGACCGAGTCCCACATCAGGCTCCCAGCTCAGCAGGGAGTCTGCTTCTCCCTCTGACCCTCTCCCCTCTCATGCTGTTTCTCTCTCGCTCACTCTCAAATAAATAAATAAATAAATAAAATCTTTAAAAATAAATAAATAAATCAGTACACCTGTTCCTTTCACAGGCTTTAGGTATTTATTTTGAAATCAAGCGAACCTGGAACTCTTCCTCTGTAATCCCAATTGTTATTTGTTACTTCACATCATTTATCAGAAATAATCATCTTTTTCTCTGCTCAGTTACCATTCCCTTCTCCTCAAATGTTGTGAAAATTTCACTTCCCCAAGAAGCCTTGCTACCCATGTTGAAATGTGGTTAAATAGCACCTATTCACAACACTCCAATTCTAAGTGGCATATAACGGCATCATTTTTCACTAGGTTTGCACATGATTGATTTTCACTAAACGTCATCCTCCACTGTGGCATGCCAGGAATTTCTCATTATGTCCTTCTGTTTTGATGCATTCTGGATACAACAGGTTAGATGACACCTCTTTAAAAAGGTTTTCTTTTTTTTTTTAAGATTTTTATTTATTTGCGAGAGAGAGAATGAGAGACAGAGAGCATGAGAGGGAGGAGGGTCAGAGGGAGAAGCAGACTCCCCGCTGAGCAGGGAGCCCGATGCGGGACTCGATCCCGGGACTCCAGGATCGTGACCTGAGCCGAAGGCAGTCGCTTAACCAACTGAGCCACGCAGGCGCCCTAAAAAGGTTTTCAGAGTATCATTAAAGTGTGTGGGAAATTTTCCTTTCCTAGGTTCTAAAGTGAAATAGGAAGCCTGCTAAGCAGCTATAGTATGGATCACACGCATACAAAATCAGGCTTCAGTCTGGCCCATTTGCTGTTGGTAAAGAATTGGGCTGAAGACCTGTTGTTATAAAGTCACTTTGTAAAATGTTTTCCATTTCCATATTCACTTTTGCTGTGGACGAAACAATGCTCCCCATCCCAGTATCAGTGGTGTCCCTGTAGCAAAGCCTGTCACCCGGACAGTATCCTCCTCCCTTAGCCAAAGTGAAATATCCTGACTTTTATGTCTGTACATCAAAGGAATCGCCTCCCATCGACTCAGCTTCAAAAACAAAAAAGGGACAGAATCCTTCTGTGTTCATGGGGAAACATGGGGTTAAAGTGGACTGTATTTCAGGAAGTGTTCAGTTGACTTGCTATGTGGTGTGAGACTGCAGCCCTAGCTAATGACTTATAGGGACGGAATCCTCAGGTCTCTCAGGTGGTTTCAGTCGATCAGTTTCAACAGAATGATGAAAAGGTTGAGGTAAAATAAACTGACAGTTGCTACTCATCGTAGGCAGCAAGCTGTACCCAGGCAGCTGAGACCCTGGGAGCCCTCTTTCTTAAACAAAGGCTTTCACTGCAGTGAGCAATGAACTCCAAATAAAAAAAAAAAAAAAAAAAATGGGGGCAGATTGGCAGCTGGTGACCGACAGGAGGAGGGAAAGGAGGGAAACTGGAAAACACAGCAATTGTTGGCTAATTAGAAGCCATTCCCACCTACTTAATACCAACCCATTAAGCAGAAAACACTTTTCATCTTTCTCTCCTGCTACACATGACATTATACTCCAATCACCACCCTCCCGCTGGCTGCCTCAGTACCCACAAATGAATATACTGCAAGTTTAAGAATGCAGTAATTGATTTGGGACAGTGAAACTGCACTTTCACAGTATATTTTCTGAAGATACTAATGCAGTGTTTGTGATGCTTAGGTAAAGTAATTATATCTGAAAACTGACAGCTGTCAAAAATTGAAAAGCATAAGAGAAAACCTAAGCATGGTGGATGTATTTGAGTCTTAATAGCAAACAATCATGGAAATCAATTCCCCCCCCCTTTGGGGAGAACAGCTCAAATATTTGGCTTAATAAATTCACTATCACTACCACCATTTCAACCCTCTACACACACACACACACTCTCACAAAATTTATAAGATGACATATGAGAAATATAATAGGTGTGCATAAAATTATCTTGCGTTATGTTTGAGCATGATTTTTATAAGATTCTTTCATTGGTCCCACTTTTAAGCTTATGGGAATTTATCCCAACAACTCAGACTACTGGAAATTTATCCTGAAATTTATCATGTACCATTACCTTCATATTATTTTGAACAATTTTCTGTCTTCTCTTTATAAGGGAGTTCAATGGCTCTCAGAAACAGATTTTATCTTAAATAATATTTAAATAAAAACCACATATCTAAAATGTGATTTTTCCTTGTTTTAGTTATGTGACTCTTATAGTTGGTTTTTTTTTTTCTGAACCTAAATATCAGCTCCTAAATTTTATACAGATTTTCTCACTGGTATTCAATCACTTCTTTCAATTCCTATACACTTTCTGGGACATTGATCACCATGTTAGCCAAATAGTTACAGATGTTATAGTAGTAGACTATAGAAAGGAAAACAGATTGTTCCCCTATGCTATGTCAAAATAGAAAAACAAATAGGATTTCAAAATGAAACTGAGGTTTAATTCATTGTGCCGAAGGTGGTGATATGAGACTGCCTTGGGATTTTTTTTTTTTTTTTTTTTTTACTGCATTGGGATTTCTGAGTAGGACTTCAGTGGGGAGAATTTAGTAGAAATTTTGCTGGTCCAAAGGGCAGAGCATGGTGCTGTGGTTTTCTGTGTGCCTAAAACAAATGAGGTGAGATCCAAATAATCTTTCTATTAAATATAAGTGGAATGGATTAAGCTTTACAAGTTGATTCAAATATGTTATTTTAAAGCACGTATTTCAAACACAGCTTTAATTATTACCAAAGTATTACCTGGTACTGTCAGACTATTATAGCAGAACAAACAGTGACCACCCCTGCATTATACCGTACACATACCCATAAGGTGAGAGGCGACTTCTAAAGATAGCACACTGGAGGAAGAAGGAGAGGGAGAGTCTTCTTGCTGTAAAATTCTGACCTGATTCCAAAACACAGTCCCACTCATCAGTTTTATTTCTCAGAAGAATTGAAGCTACTAATACGAAGCTTTATAAATAACTATTAGGAACATTCTTTCAGTCTCCCCAGCCAACCAAATTTACTATTTCAGTTGGGAGTATGTGTGTATTGTCATATCTATCATTAGTAAAATGGAAATAATATCAAAAGTGTTAACATCACTTTAAGAACTTTAAAATATATTAGCAGAAATGTTAATAGAAATTAGCAAGTCTTTTATTATTAAACTGTAGTTTTGATTTTGAAATCAGACAGTTTAAGAAGCATGTGAAAGCATTGAGGGCAATTTATCAAATTATAGTGAAGAAGAATTAGTTGGAAAATGTGACACCTGAGTAAAGGTTGAGACTAGTTTGGACAGTGGGGAAAGGTTCTCTAATGACTTAATCACTGTCTTCAACCAGATGGCATTAAGGAAAGGATACTGTAACGACTATCCTCCATCTTCTTGGAGGACAGAACAAAAGAAAATGGATTTACTGTTTGAGAGTAAAAGAAATACCTCACCTAACTGTTAGTCAAACTTTGGTGACATCAAGAAACCAAACATTTACTTTGCTGCTATTGCTTAAGGCAATTGCAACCTACTTTATAGAAGAGTATTTTACCCCTCAATAAGTGTATTAAAAACAAAGCAGCATGTTATAAACAGACACAGTGAAAACATCAGTAAACAATAGCTGAAAATAAAAAGAAGATTCACACACACACACAACCACTCATATAAGCACTCAGCAGTCTGAGGCCATTTTGTGTGGGAACAAGAGATCTTATAAACTCAACAGCCTTTAACTATATCATATAATTAATTTTTCTATTGGTGACCCTCAGCCACCAAGAAAAGATTAAATTACATTCATTATTAGTCTGTTTGGAAATGCAGAGGAATTTTAAGGAAATTTTCTTTAGCAGAACTCTAGTGATATAAAAGACTCCCAAGATTTTTAGTTCAGTTTCTCATTTTACAGATGAAGAAACTTGAATTCACGGGAGGTGAAATGTCCTACCCCAGGCCAGACAGAGTAAGTGGTAGGATGAGAACTTAAATGCATATCTATAATGAGCACATCTCACCCTCCTTCCGTTTTACTGTACTGCCTGTAACAATTCCACTATTTTTTATTTTGTTTTCAATTTTGGTACTTTAGTGGAGTAAATTTAAGTTACTTAAAAAGTTTACCCTCTACCATCCAAAAAGATGTTGGAAAAATGAGGGGATACTATATTCAATCATGAATTCAAGCTACTGAGTTAATTTTTCAGTCGATTTCACAGGTCTTTAGGTAGCTTAGGAATAGAAATGAGTCTAGCTGGCTAGTTAAAAATGCCATTTGAGAGTAAGGTCCTAGGTTAATTGCTCTTATATTTTCATTAACTGTGGATCCTATCTTTCCCTTTTTATCTTGAAAGAGTAATTAAGATATTTGTAAAATGTGTCCTGCTGTATCCTAAAACAAATGGTATTATTTAGCACAAATAGAAAAGACAAATATCAGAGATATTACTGTAATACTAAAAATAAGAAGCTGCCCCTTACCACTTTAGAGGGGAAGCAGTCAGTGCTCTATCTTCTCTTGGGATTCAGCTCCTTTCTCAGTTGAGAAACACCAAAAATATCATGAACGGTTGAAACCATTGACTCTACTAATGCACCTTTTAAATGACTATCTTTTTCCAGAACAGATAGTGAGGTTATGTTAAGGCATAGCAGGTTATTTTAAATTTACATTTTGCAATAAAACCTCTTCCTATGGTGCCTTAAACAAAAGTGTTAATGGGTGAGTGTTTACCATCTTCCTTCATTCTCTTACATGCTCAGTTTCCCTTCTCCTCCTCCTCTAACCCAAAGGAAAAGGATTTTCATTGGCTGAGGGAAAGGCTAAGTTGTTCTGCATAGAAGCTAAGTCACTCATAAGAGAAGGAAGAAGGTGAATGGGGCTAGAGACTAAGATGCTGAGCCAGAGAAAGAGGAGACAAAGTTGGTGTGATGGAGTCGTGGGGTGGTGTGGAGAGAGTAAAGGAACAGTGCAAAAAAGGAAATGGGAGACAATGATGTGGTATGTTGGATTATGAATGAATCTCTGTAAATGATACCTGAAAAATGCAAGAATTTGAATTATACTTCAACTGCTTTTGTTGTTTGGACTCCTTTTCCCCTCCTGGGACAAAATCATGGAACTGGACCACACCGGTTTCCAGGTTTATAAAGTCTTTTCAGGTTATCTGTTTCAATTCAAAACTTTTTCCTTTTTTTTCTCTCTCTCTCTCTCTTTTTTCTGATGTTAACTTGGATACCCATGGTGATTAAAACTTGGATCAATTTAAATTAGACAAAGTCCCTTTCCTTCAGGCTTCTGTATTCTATAGTAAATAGTCATTCATAGCGAAGTAATAATTACAAAATAAATTGATTTGGATTTGTCATTTTCTGTTCTCCTAGACATTTCCCTGGTATTATCGGGTTGTGTTAAAAACAACAAAACATATCAGTGAGATCATAAACAAACTGAGGGTTCTAGAGGGGAGGGGGGTGGGGGGATGGGTCAGCTTAGTGATGGGTATTAAAGAGGGCATGTATTGAATGGAGCACTGGGTGTTATATGCAAACAATCATGGAACACTACATCAAAAACTAATGATGTAATGTATGGTGATAACATAACATAATAAAAAAAATTAAAAAAACAAAAACAAACAAAAAACCAACAAAACACTATGATGGATAGCATTTTATATCATAGAATAGATTACACTGACATAAGAAAAAGGCTTTGGGGAGGGGGGATTGGTTAGCCCGGTGATGGGTATTAAGGAGGTCACATACTGCATGGAGCACTGGGTGTTATACAAAAACAGTGGATCGTGGATCACCACATCAAAAACTAATGATCTATTGTATGGTGACTAACATAACATAATAAAATTTAAAAAAAAAAGAAAAGAAAAGGCTTTCATCATCATTCACTATCATTTCTTACTAAACAAAACAATGAGTTGGTTGCTGCATCCAGTGTGGTATTCCCTAATTTATTTCTCTGTACACTTCTCTAACACAGTAACCTCAGAAAACTAGTTACATAATAAATATTTTACTTCTTAAGTAACTTTATAGGAATGTAATTAACAATCATTTTATCTTGGTATTTATTTTACTTGTTCCCTTCTCTTGATAATTAATGCACTTTCAATAACCCATTAATTTTAAATAGGATTTCCCATATGAATGGCCAAGACAAAATATTTATTATCTATAAAATAATGAACTAAATATTCTGAAGTGGTCGCTTTCTGCACAAAGGTGGCAGGGAAAGAACTATTAGGAGACAAAATAAGACTACTGTGTAAAAGAAGTGAAGAAATGTGCTACAAAGCAGTAGAAGTTTCAGTGTTTTCTGTGTGTATTAAATCAGAACTTCAGAAATTAACTTGTAGAAGTAAAAATAAAAATGTAGAATTTTCAATTGACAGTTGCACCACAGATTCTCTTTTGAATAAGTGTTTTACATCTAAAAAGATGTCATTGTAGGTACCATGTGTTACTGGCTAAATAGCATGTTTAATAGCTGTTTCTGTTTTGTCTTTTATTTTATTTGCTTCCTAGTAGCAACTGGTCTGGAAATTTGCTTGTGGTTATCATTTTAGTTTTTTGTTTATTAAAAAAATTAAAAGTCAAGATTTTCTTGTAGCTATCAGAATTCTCATTTAGCTTACCATTGAATTTCTTCTGTCAAATTTATCTAATAATCTATACGTGTATAAAAAGACCTGTAGAGAGGCACAGCATGTACACAGCTAGGTGGATTTCATTTTCTAAAGATACCAAAGTGAAAACATTTCAAAATACTACTGTGATAAAATTTCATTTTCTGGTAGTCCTATACCAGAGGTGAATAATTTGAGATAATGCAGTATTGGAGTAACACATTAGTGAACCTTGCTTGTAATGAAGTCCTACCGAACCCCCAATATAGTAAGTGGGTTTTATATAATGTTTGCTTTTATTGAATAAATCTTTCATTATATAGTCCTTACATTAACTTAATACTGTGCCAAGCAAACTTTACAGTGTACCAATGTGTCATATACATTTCCAGATTTTAGTCTTAAACTATAAAATGACATGTGTTTTCAACCATCATTTGTTTAGAGATATTGGAGTTCAGCCATATTTTTTACTGTGCCTTCAAAATCTCAGCTTCAGGAGTGTTAAAGGAAAGGAATCTTCTGTTCAGAGCGTGATTCTTACAATCCCTTTTCTTGAGGTTGAAATGAAAGTTAATTCATTTCAATATGATGTAATCTCTGGGGGGGTTGGGATATATATTTTTTGATTTGGAAAAATATCAAGCCCTCTAATACTGGATTATCCAACCTAGCAATTTTTCTACTCACATCTGGTTATATATTTCATTGTATTCTACGTTTTGTTCCAGACAATATATTGTCGAGTGTATTTCTGAATATATGTTATTATTTCAAGAAGGGGAGGATGTATTTTTATTTTTTTATTTTTTAATGTTTTATTTATTTATTTGACATGGAGAGAGAGCATAAGTAGGGGGAGTGACAGGCAGAGGGAGAGGGAGAAGCAGGCTCCCCGCAGAGCAGGGGGAGCCCCATGTGGGGCTCGATCCCAAGACTCTCGGATCATGACCTGAGCTGAAGGCAGTCGCTTAACCAACTGAGCCACCCAGGCACCCGAGGATGTATTTTTATAACAAAGTATGTCTGCTGCCATTTTCTTTTTTTATAAGCCATTACCTTTCTTGCATACTTTATATCGCACATGCACGTCTAACTAGTAAATTACACAAAATTTATCTGACTATTATAATCCTCAAATCCCAGATTGTCAGGATATTTTGTTTGTGAGACTCATGCAAATCTATAAAGTCCAGTTCCCCAGGATGCAATCAAAAGAAGTTATTTATAATGAGACAATGGATTCTAATACAGGCCCAGCCATTTACTATCGATCTTCCATTTTGTAATTTGTTATACGAGGAAATCATTTCAACTTTACGGAACTATGGAAAGAATTGAGTGTGAAAAACCTGGTGCAGTGAGATATACACATATATTTAATATATAAGATATTTAATAAATATTTAGTTCAGCATTTTAAGAGGTAGACTCCAGAAAAGGTAAATCTAGAGCTATGAGAAACCTCAGACAGTAGAAGCAGAAACTATCCCAAGAAAGAGCACTTAGTCCTAGAGAGAAATTCCCACAGATACTGCCCACTATGTACGTGCCTGAATGTCTCACCTTATTTGCCCAAATGGGACCCATGATCCCTGGAAGAGAGCTGCAAACTGCTGACCTCAACAGATTGCACAATAGAACATGCTTCTTATTTTTGCTCTTACTAAACAGTTTAAGCAATTTAAATAATAAGAATGTGCCTTTTTAATGCAGAAAATTAAGGTCCCCATACCATCTACACATACACACCAAGTTTAGAAAGGTTAATTCAGAAAATTATTCATTTGACCATGCTATACCCATTAAGATCCCTAACCCTGTGTATTACTGAGATGACTGAGACATTGTGGTCTCCACCCATGCATTGTGACTGAAAAGTCCTTTTTTTTTTTTTCATTCACTCCACAAAGATTTATTGAGCACCAGCCATGTGCTAGGGAGACTTTTCTAGGTGCAGGGGTTACAGTGTTTAAAAATTCAATGCATTTGAACACACACCAGCAAATAAAGAAATAGAGAAGATCCTTTCAGAGAATAGCAGTTGTTCTGCAGAAATGAAAGCAGGGTGTGAGATGGGGAGAAGTTGTGGAGAGCAGGGAGTTACTTTGGCTACAGTGACAGAGCAGAGAAGACCTCATCCAAGAAGGTGGCTCTGGAGTGGAGCCCCAAGTGGCGAGAAGTGGGGAGGCACTCAAAGCTCTGGGGGAATTTGGGTCTGGGGTACAAGTCTTGGTACAACTCAGATGCTCTCCTAGCCGAGAACTTGGCAAGAGCAGAGTCATATTACTGCAGCACCAGGAAGTATTTCTAAGGTGATCCCTCATAGAGCTGGCGTCTCTGCTTGGGACGGCAGACCTGGGAGAGGTGGCCCATGGGACCACAGCATGAGGGCTCTCACTGGCATAGGGACCTGGCCCAGGAGTGAGGCACTGTGAGCAGAACATGGACAGGTGGTTGAGGATGCTCATGTGGCCCAGTGAGAAGCAGCCATGGGTTCTTCAGGGGCCACCATAGGAGCCCTACAAGACCATCTTTTTGTCTGCTCTCTTTGTATGGGTGGTGAAGTAGGGGTGGAATGGGTTGTCCCAGCCCATGAGGCAAGGTTTCCCTTTGTTGCTTCACAATGGACTCCTGAAAAGTACTTTTAAAAAGACTATTCCGCAAAGTGGGGCACCTGGGTGGCTCTGTCAATTAAGCATCTGCCTTCAGCTTCATGATCCCAGGGTCCTGGGATAGAGCCCCATGTCGAGCTCCCTGCTCAGTGGGGAACATGCTTCTCCCTCTCCCTCTGCCGCTCACCCCACTCATGCTCATTCTCTCTCTCTCAAATAAATAAATAAAATCTTTAAAAAAAAAAAAAAGAATATTCCATGAAGTTTAATTTGGGGGAAGCAGGTCAATTTTAGCAAATCTGAAAATTTTATCTCTCTAGAATTGCCCTTTCACAACTAAATTCAATTAAAATATTGTGAAAGTCTACTACAAAGCATACTGTCACATTTATTTTAAATGGGAGGATTTTAGAAGGAAGTAGGTAACTTTATGCTTTAAACATTTTCTTTTATCTCCCATACTGAAAATTGATACACATTTAAATGTTCTTTGCTTTCTCTTAAAGCTAAAATTTTGAGTTAGGGGCGCCTGGGTGGCTCAGTTGGTTAAGCGACTGCCTTCGGCTCAGGTCATGATCCTGGAGTCCCTGGATCGAGTCCCGCATCGGGCTCCCTGCTCGGCGGGGAGCCTGCTTCTGCCTCTGACCCTCCCCCCTCTCATGTGCTCTCTCTCTCATTCTCTCTGTCTCAAATAAATAAATAAAATCTTTTAAAAAAAAAAAATAAATAAATAAAATTTTGAGTTAGAATTGTGTTTACTATCCTCGACACTTCAAAGAAAGTAAAACTATATATAATACTTTCAAATTGTAAAATATTCCAATTTTTGAGAACCTCTACAGGTCTAGAATCCCAAGTAGCTATAAATGTCATTATTAAGATGGGGTGGGGGTGAAATATAACATCTTATCCACCAAAAAGATTATTTGAATGTAGTGTTGAATTTAAGATTCACTTTCTAGCTTCAGCTATCTAGTTATAAGAGGCTCGAAAAGCAGTGGAAATAGCGGGTGGTTCCATTCTACGTGAAAACCTATAAATTCAATCTTATTTTGACTAGCTTCCAGAGTAGTCTTCCATTAAGAGGAGATTCAGAACCAATGTAAAGGAAGTAAAATGAGCCCTTGGCAGTTTCACCAATAGTTGAGAGCCAATGACTGGGGGGTAAATGTAGTGATGCCCAGACTGAGCCAGATAAAACCAAATCTAATCTAATTCTAATCTGTTCTAAAATCCCAGACTATAATGGCTATCATGGCAAAAAATTAAAACAGAGAATCACATTATCTATTACTTTTATTTTAACATTTAGTTAATTAAGTCAGTATTTTAATTGCTAATAGATATCAAGCATTATGTAATGTTTACCAATGAAAGTAGCTTAAGAATGTACCACATATTTTGCTTGTATTCAATTTATAATACTATTTCAAAGCTTTTTCTAAGCTACAGTGAATTCCTTTAAAAATGTATTGCTCCTATTTGTTTATGATATCAAACCATACCTAAACACTGGGATTGCTAAAAATTGTTGGGGAAAATTTGGAAATTTATTGGAAGGAATCAAATTATAAAGGAAATGCTATCAATTATAACCAGGATATTTCACTGAAGTTGGCAATAAATGATTATTATAAAATCTTTTTCAAAAGTTCTCACAAAGTAATTCTGGGATGAGACATTTATTTTATTCTTGTATTTATACTTTATCTTTACAGGGATTCTAACCAGGTTATATCAAGACCCAAATATACTTCAGACTTAAGTACCTCCTCTCATTGATCAAGGTTGTTGCTGCCCAGCCTATAAATTTTAGAACAGCATTTTGAAACTGTTTTTTACAAAGTCATTCTTTGTTGTCCATCATTTCTAGTAACAAACTCAATGTATAGTCTATTTATTTTCTGATGTAGAAATGGGTACTCACACATGTACAGATGGAAACATGGGGTAATGATTGTGCCTGGATGTGGATATAGTTGTTGCTGTTGGGTGCGTGTACCTGTGCGGCTGCTTTTCTGCAACAGGGAATTTGTAAGAACCTCAACATGCAGAATACAGAAAGCAAAGTGGAAAAGAGATTTTCCAACTTAATTTCCGCTGAAAGTAAATCAAATAAAAAGAAAGAGCAAATGGCATACTGTAGTTCTGTCCCTCTCTGAAACTTGAGATATATTTTTGTACAGAACTAGCATGTGATAAATTACATTTGAAGATGAATAGAGAAATTAAGGATGATTCCTAAATTGTTGGCTTGAGCAACTGGGTGGAGATGATTTTGACTGGGAAAAATCAAGGGTTCTCTTTGGGATGTGTTATGTTTTAGATGTTTAAGATGTTATTAGACAGATTCTCAACTACAGACTTCAAGCAGGAGTTGGATATGTAAGTTTGGAGCTCAGAGGGGAGGACTGGGCTACAGACACAGATTTGAGAGTCATAGCTTATGGATAGCATTTGAAGTGGTGGTATTTCACAAAATAGCTTTGAGAGAACATAAAGAGAAAAGGGAAAAATGGCTGAAGTCTGAGACCAGGCTCATTCTATAAGTGAAGGTTGGGTTCTAGAGGAGCAGCTAATGGTGGAGAGGAGAAAAAAGCACAGATGACTATATATCCATGAAACATTTTACTTCCATTGAAATGCAGAACAAAATTTTTAAAGACCTTAAAAGTGAATGACTAAGCTGGCAAAAAAAAAGTAAGGAAAATACCTAGGGGCCTAAAATATAACATGCTTTTTTATGTTTGAGAAACAGCAAAGAAGTCATTTTGGCTTTAAGAGAGGTGAGCAGGAAGACAAGTGATAGGATATGAGGTCCCAGAATTCATGGCTGAGATGATCCAATAGAAATGGAAGAAATTATGGTGAAAACAGGAAGACATGTTGGAGTGATATTCTTGTTTAGGCAAGAGGGAATGAGATCTACTACACAAATAGTAGGGATGGACTTTGATGGCAGCATGGACACATCCCCATTGAAACAAGAGTGTGGGCGCACAGCAAGTTACATGAGTAGATGTGCTAGAAGTTTATCAAAGTTATCTTTTAATTGCCCCAGTTTTCTTAATGAAATAAGAAATATCATTACTATCTAGAGATCAGATTGGGAGGTTTAAGATAAAAAAGAAGGTATGAAATTATTTTCTTGAAGAATGAAAGAATCTGAGAACTAGGTCAATACATGATTATTCTGAGGGAAATCTAGTGGACCACATGAGGTTAATGTTCATGAATATAAAGACCAGTCAGCATTTTTGGGGTTTTCTCAAACCAAGTTAAGCTATTCTCTGGTACAGGGTGCCAAGTATGAAGGTAGTTGGACTTACCTAGGGTTGTGTTTACCAAGTAAGTACACAAAATTTTTTTAAAAGTCAAGGGAAAAATTAAAGGTGTATGCCAAGGACCAATTAATATGATAAATAATAAAAATATTTTTAAAACTGCAATAGAGGAGCACCTGGGTGGCCCAGTTGGTTAAGTGTCCGACTCCTGCTTTCAGCTCCGATCATGATCTCATGGGTTGTCGGATCGAGCGCCATGTTGGGTTCTGCACTCAGTGGGGAGTCTGCTTGGGGGTTCTTGCCCTCTGCCTCTCCCCTCACTCATTCTTTCTCCCTCTCTCTCTTTCTCTCTCAAATAAATAAATAAATCTTAAAAAAAAAAAACCTGCAATAGATGTGCTAAGCATCAGATGATATCAGCTAAATGGAGAGTTGATAAAATGAAAAATAGTTCTAAAGAAAATACCAGAATAGAACATGTTAAAGATAAAGGAGAAAGACAATATAGACTAGTGTTTAAGAATCACAAAAAATAGAGTAAAAATGTCCATAATTGAAGTTACATAATGGAAAATGGGAGAGAAGCAACACCTTAAAGCTATCATGGCTGAGAATTGCCAAGAAATGAGAACTCACATATAAGAAGTACAACATGTTCCAAGCAAAGTAAGAAGAAATCTATGATTTGGAAACATAAGAGTAAAACTTCAGAATATCAAAGATTAAAAGAAAGATCTTAAAAGTGGCCAAAAAGAAAAGAAAAAAAAGTATTATCTTTAGAAAATGACAGATTCACAGTCAGCTACAGATAACAACAACGGAAGTTAAGAAACAGTGGAATAGTATCTTCAATATAATGAGAGAAATCACAGTCAATCTACAATTATAAATCCAGTGGCACTATCTATCAAGAACAAAGGTAGAAGATTTTCAGATTAAAAAAATCAATCTACTGCTCACAGAACCATACTAAAACAAATCCTAAAGTATGTACTAAAGAATAAAGGAAAACAATCTCAGAAGATCTGAGATTCAGAAAGAAAAGTGAGAAAAAGATACACATATGAGTAAATCTAAATCATTAAGTACAACTAAACATTTTTTAAAAAAGAAAAATTATAAAATCAATTTGAGGGATTTAAAAAAGATGGAAAATTTCTAAGCAATAATTACATATAATTCAGGATGGAAAGGTAGGTTAAACAAATTAATTTACTTTCAGCTTTTTTTAATCTTTTTTAATTTTTTAAGTAGGCTCCATGCCCAGTGTGGAGCCCAATGTGGGGCTTGAAGACCCTGAGATCAAGACTTGAGCTGAGATCAAGAGTCAGACAACCAACTGAGCCACCCCGGTACCCCTACTTTTAGCTTTTTAAACTAGATTATATATCATATCTAAAATAACAACTAAAAGAAATAGATTGGTAGAGGGGAAGAAAGGAGTGAGGTGAAAAAGCCCAAACAAACTAAAAAGAGGGAAGAGAGGAAAAAATAAAACACAGGGAATATTAGAACAAATAAAAGGCATTAAATAATATACTAAAATTAAACCCATAATAGCAATGAGTAAAAACTTACTAAATTATTAAACTATCTTGTGCACTATTAAAGACAAAGATTAGGGGCACCTGGGTGAGGCAGTCAGTTAAGCAATCTCTTGGTTTCAGCTCAAGTCTCGATCTCAGAGATGTGGATGGAGCTCCCTATTGGGCTCCACTCTCAGCAAAGAGTCAGCTTAGGTCTCTCTCTCCTTCTCCCTCTGCTCCTCACTTCCCCCCAACCATCGCCCCCAACCCCGCTCTCTCTCTCTCTCTCAAATAAATAAGTAAATCTTTAAAAAAAATGAGACTGAATTAAACAAATCTAGCTCTATGGTATTAACAAGAAAGGATGAAAAATAAAAGAATAGGAAAAGATACACATGCAAATACTAAAGAAAGCAATGTATCTTTTATTTATTAGATAAAATAGGCCTTTAAAGCAAAAGCCCTGGAGACAGAAAGTTACTACATAATGACAAAAGGTTCAATTCACCAGGAAGATATAATATTCTAAATGTAAATTTGCCTAATATCAAAGCATGTCAATGTATAAAATGAAAATAGAATCAATATGGAGAAATTTCAATTCTACCATCATAATATAAACCTTCACATTTTTTTCTTGGTAACTGATGGATTAAGCAAACCAAAACATCTGCAAAAATAAAGATTCAAACAGACAAATTTTTAAATGATGTAATGAACACATATGAAACTATAATAGTGGGAAGTAATTTTTAAAAATTAATGTCCATGAAATGAACCTTGACAGAATCCATAGGACTGATATCATACAGACAATGTTTGCTGTCCACAGCACAATTAAGTTAGGATAATTTAAACAAAAACTTGTTTGAAAATTACAAAAAAATTTCTAAATAGCATTTTCAAAAAAAAAGTCAGAAAGGAAATCAGGAATTTCTTAGTACTGAATAACTGAAAATACCAAAATTAATGAGATGGAGCTAAAGCAACTCTTAAAGGGAAATTTATAACCTTGGATATTGTATTAAGAAAGAGGCAGTGTAGGGCACCTGGGTAGCTCAGTCGGTTAAGCGTCTGCCTTCAGCTCAGGTCATGTTCCTGGGGTCCTGGGATCGAGTCCCGCATTGGGCTCCCTGCTCCATGGGGAGCCTGCCTCTCTCTCTCTCTCTCTTTCTGTGTCTCATGAATAAATAAATAAAATCTTTAAAAAAAAAAAGAAAGAGGCAGTATATACATTAATGAACTAAACATAAAAATATGTTTGTAGCTAAACATAAAAATTAAGAAGTTAGAAAAACAGAATAAATTTAAAGAAAGTAAAAGGAAATAGTAAAAAAAAGAATAGAAATTAATGAAATAGTAGATTACAAAGATAAAATGGGAAGTGTAATTGATAACTGAGTTTGTGTGTCCACTGAAATAGTTCCAGAACTCTAGGTCAGTATGGCCAACTGCCCATTTGACATCTTTTCAGTGATATCTATTCGCCATTTGAATCTCAAATGATTTTTTTCATCCCCACACACTCATCCCACACCCCCAGATTTGCTCCTGGAACAATCTTCTCTAAGTTAAATGATAAATCCATTATTCTGGCTTCTCAAGGCAAAACTCTTGAAGTCGTCTTGACCTCTCTTTCCTCATGGCCCACATCCAGTTAGTGAACAAAACCTATTGGCTCTTTCACCGTTTTGGTAGCTCAGGGGCTTCTCTAAAGTGGAAAAACCTCACATGCATTCTATCCTATTCTATCGCAAAGATACCCTATATTTGGAGTTATAGAACTCAAACTCTAGCAAGACAAGAGAAGAATGAGAAGCTTAGGAAATTGGAGCTAGAGAAGAGAGGGTTGGCAAAGAACAGGTAAATGAAGGGTAAACAGCCTACTGTAAAGTAATGGGAAGGAAATGGGAAGGTTATGTGGGTATTTATACTTTCAAATACCATCTTAGTTATTGGAACAAACACATCTTTTCTCTTCTTAGAACTTCTCTGCTCAAATCAAAAATATCCAAGGCACATAAACAACAATGATATAAACTCCTCTTTACTAATTAAAAAAAAAAAAAAGTCAGGCGGTGTATGAAGAACCAACTGGGGGTCTAGTCCTGGCTCTGCCACCTGGTGGGTGGGTTGGCAGAGGCATTACAACTCTGTGCTTCAGTTTTATTTTCGATAACGAGGACGGTGAACTTAGTGTGATCACAGAAGTATCTTCTTCCTCAGAGGGGCCATGATTCCAGGAGAACAGAGCAGGGAAGGCCCTAGTACCCTACATCTATAATTCATCCAGGAAAACTTGTAGGTGCTTCGAGTTGCAAACCAGGAGCTTGGTATAAAATATATCTGTCATTACATTTGTTAGAATGGGGTATTTCTGTGTTTCACCCCTGTGAAGTCTGACTTATGAAAATGGCCCAGCTTGCTTGAAGTCTGATACAAAAGGAGAATATTGACATTTTGTGTTTTAATCCTGTGCCCTTCTTATACCCAACCATCTTTAGAGGCTGTTTTAGCAAAATTACCTCCTTTTATGCTTTCCACATTTAAAGCTACAGTTGAGAGAAATTTCAGATTTTAAACCATGTCTCTTAAAAACAATATCTCTTTAAAAATAGAAAAAATGGAAAATCTGCTTCAAAAGGAAAATATTTCATAATTAAATGAACCATTTCCAAAAATACTAAGCTAGTGAGATATACAAAGCTTTTATCAATAAATGTACATTCAAGGACATTTTAAATATTTTTGCAATATCACCATCACTTGAATTTATTGTTCACGTTTACAGGTATAGGTATACTCATCAGTTTTATTAGAAACACCTAAACAACATATAGCCTTTGACCAAAAATTGACCATAAAACTAAGAACTAAAGTCCACGCATTTCTTTTAATAATGAAGGCTTAGCTCTCTGATCCTGGGCATATTCACATAATGTGCCTGTAAGCTCTGTTCTGTATCCAAAATTATGATTAGTATATTTAATCAATGGTTTCTGTCCTTATTGGGGCTATCAACATATCAAAATGGTATGTGCTAATTGGACATAATAACTGCTAAGACTTTAGAGCTAATATAAAATAATGACTAACATTTATGAGCCCTTACATGTTAGGTCCTATGCTAAGCAATTTCTATGCAGTGTCCCTTTTATTCCTACAAAGATATTACAAGTTAGGTACAGGTAAGGTTCTTGGTGGCAGGGACCTTGGCTGTCTATCCTGTTCACCACTGAACAGCAGTGCCTGGCATTGAGTAGGCTTTGAATGTATTTATCAAATAAATGAGCAAATATCATTGTGACCATTTTAGACATTAAAAACTGAGGCTTAGGGAGATTAGGAGATGTGCTAGTGAGTGACAGAGCTGGAATCTAAACCCAGGTTTGATTGCAGAATCCATGCTTTGAGGGCGCCTGGGTGGCTCAGTTGGTTAAGCGACTCCTTTCGGCTCAGGTCATGATCCTGGAGTCCCTGGATCGAGTCCCGCATCGGGCTCCCTGCTCAGCAGGGAGCCTGCTTCTCCCTCTGACCCTCCCCCCTCTCATGTGCTCTATCTCTCTCATTCTCTCTGTCTCAAATAAATAAATAAAAAATCTTTAAAAAAAAAAAAAAAGAATCCATGCTTTGAGTCACAACC
Source organism: Leptonychotes weddellii (assembly GCF_054177405.1). Taxonomy (NCBI): domain Eukaryota; kingdom Metazoa; phylum Chordata; class Mammalia; order Carnivora; family Phocidae; genus Leptonychotes; species Leptonychotes weddellii. Next base: position 68,395,537 of record NC_138370.1, read on the forward strand.
TTTGCCTGATTTGGTCATTGATCCCAAGTTTTCTGAATTTGAGGGATGCTATCTCTTATTAGATTATGCTTAATTTTGAACTTCTTGAAGATCAGAATTCAGCTGAGTGTATTTCTGTCAAGCAGTTACAATTTACGTAAGTCAAAGAAATTACAGACCGACTCAAGGAAATCCTTTCCCCTAACTCCTTAAGTATTAGAGATTCTCTTTTTAAAAAAGTGAAAATGTTTCCCCATCAAGGTGGTAATAGAAAACTAATATGAAGGAGGAAGTGTGGTTCCTCTTGCTGCTTAAAATGTGGTCTGTGCTTGGCAATGTGGACATCACCTGGGAATCTTAGAAATGCAGAAGCTCAGGCCTACCCAGATCTACTGGATCAGAATCTGCATGTTCAACAAGATCCTCAGGGTTCTCAGCCCTGGCTGCAGTTTAGAATTGCCTGTCAGTTTTTTTAGATATATATAATTTTTTTTTAGTATAGTTGACATAAAGTTGTTAGTTTCAGAGTACAACATAGTGATTCCACAACTCTGTACCTTATGCTATGTTCACAAGTGTAGCTCCCATTTGTCCTCATACGACACTAGTACAATATCATTGCCTCTGTCAGCTTCTTATAACAACTGATGTAGATTATAGCCCACACCCAGGGATCTGGATTTAAATGGACATAACTGGGTGGCACCCAAAACCCCCCAAGTGCTTCCAAGGAGGTGCTAGGATTGAGAACTAGAATTATAAGCCTGAAATGACCGAGTCTACATTTTTTCCCCAGTGCCTCCACTAGCTGAACAAATCATACAACTTCTGTTAACTTTGCCTTTGGATCTATTCGGCTAAGATAATATATACCCTTCTCCTTCAGAGGAGTTGTAACAAAACAGACACAAAAAGCTTTGAGAAAGTTTAAAGCACAATGTGCATATTATTTTTATTATTTTTATTGTGTTTAACTGCAAGTGTAAACTCTAAAGTTCATCATTTGAACATCAACATTAGCCTTATTTTAAAAAAACTTAGAATGTGCAACGGAATTTGTTTAGAAACTTGGAAATTATAAAAGCAACTGAAGATATAAAAGCCTTTAAACTATATGAGGATTAACAGAAGAGTGTCTAAATGAAAGCCAATTTTGCATCCTTTCTGTATGACACTTAATTATCAGCCCAAAGTGTAACTAAGTTGGTAATTGGAACTAGGACATAACCGCTATATGAAGATACCTTTGTCTTGTCCTGCTTAAATCACAGCAGAAATTGGGACTTTCATTTTAATGATGTGTAAAGTGCTTTTGGATCAACATCTTTATTTGGGGCATGCATGAAAAATACATCCTTTATATATTATTATTATATTTCTTTTTTTAAGTATCTAAAAGCTAGAAATCACCAATGATAGACACTTTCACTACTTTTCACTATTATATTTCTTGTAGTTACGCCTTAGTAAAATCCCATAATTCATTTTTTTAACCCTCAAAATCAGAAAAATATTTTAAAGGTGCTCTAAATGCTTGAGTATTTGACTTTATCAGATACAGTAATTTTTATTGTGTGTAAGTTGATGTCATCTAAAAAGAAAGTCAAAAACATTTGTAATCACCAGAGCAAAACATTCATATTCTATCTTGTGTACCTTAGAATTTCAACCATTTAATACTGAGAGTAAGAATTTGATTCAAAACTCTGATGTTATAGGCTAATATGTAGTTTTAAAAAAAGAAAGATTTGAAGAGGAGAGAAATGCTTGAAAGCAACCGTCTTGTTGCTGAAAGTTAGGCATAGTTAATAGGTTAATTTCTGTTTATTGAATAAGAGAGCCCAATGCTGATTGATATAGTAATTTCAGTGTTTGCTATGGCAAATATTTAGCTCATTATCAGTTTTAATAGCATTTTGCAGAACAAGCCTTTTCTTGACATCTAGAAAATACTATTAAATTTCCCTGCATAGATACATTGTTATGACATGCAATAACTACTTGAATATAAAGGGGATTAATAATTTAAAAGGTGTTAACAAATTAGGGCCATCATTAAAAATAGACTTTGAACCATTTTGTAGCAAAATCAGATTGAGGTAATGCTCTGCTCTTATGATAAAGAATTACTGCATTAATTCTGCAAAGTGAACTTATTGCTCCTATTCGTCTCCAAAACCCTGGAGCATTAAAAGACAGGAAGAATGAAATGATCACTGCATTTTTTTCAGGCACAACAGCTCTAATATTTCCATCACAGTTTCACAGCTCAGCCAGCCTAGTTGTGTTAATGGGGGGGAAAAAACCTTCAAAATGTCATCTTTTTCTTTAATTTTGCTTTTAGCCTGTCCTATAAAATCGGGCCAGATTTTCTTGGACGGTTTATAATAATAAATAGAGAATTGTATTTAACTTAGGCAGCATCAGTATTGACTACATGGCTTAATACCGTTTTGCATCTGACTTTTTAAAATTTCATCCATGAGCATGTTGAGGATCTTCTTTCCGCATCATTTACCCTACTGATGGCTGGAGTTGACCCAGCTGATGGGGATGGCTAAGTGGTGTCACCTTCCTTCCTCACTACTCCATGGACATCCCTCCTAAAACTAAACACTTTTGGATACAGAGGAGAGTCCCACTGAAGTTGTTTTGTCCAGAGAAATTGATAGGTACACTCTGCTATTTGAATCTTCAAATTTAATACTCGATTTTCTGTGCTTTTTCTTCACTTCTCTTAAAAATAGGATATATGATAACACATTTGGAAAAAACTGTTGTACTTGCTGATAACCAAATTCTCCATGCAAACTATTAATATAAACGGAAAAGAAAATGAAAATTGGCGTAGAAATTGCAACTGTAATGCATATGTTCATAGAATCACGGATTATTAAAGCTGAAGTAGAGCTCCAAGCTCATTTTTTCCAACCCTTGAATTTTGAAGTTGAGGAAACTGAGGCCCAGGCAGGCTTAACACACGTGGCTGAGTGACTGCTAGAACCTCTGCATTGTTATTTTTTCAGTATCAGCCATCCCTGAGTCTGAAATTCCCATATTTCTCAATACTACTTGAGTACTTCATTGATTACAGCTGTAAAGTGTAACAAATTCTCGATTTAGGGCCAGCTGACCTAGAACTTGAATGCCAAAGTATTCACATATCCTTGAGAAAAATCGCTTGACCTCTCGTCAGTGTCGGTTTCCTCATCCACGAAATGTAGATACTAATGCCCTCCTTCAGAGGTGCCCTGTGAATTAACTGGATTATATATGTGTAAGCACTGTAAACTATAAATCTTTATACAAATAATAAGTCATTATCATTAAGAAGGAATGTCTGCTCCCACTAAATTAAGGCATTTTGTTATCTGGGAGGGGAATTATTCGTTAGCTAACACATTAACAAGGCCTTGAGGCAATGGGATAAAACAATACGTTTTCATTTGGGGGAGAAGAAAGGTAGAGAAAGATCTAAGGCATTGGCAATTAGAGCCAAACAGTGAGGCACCAAGGGCAGTGGTTAAAAATAGCAGAAAGAAAGTGGAGGAGATGGGAAGCTCCATTTTACAAGTGAGAAAATGGAGGTTTGGAGAGGTTAAGTAATTTGACCCCAGTGACCCACCCAGAGGGTGAAATAAGTAGGACTAAAACCAGGGCTCTCTGATTCCGGAGACCAGATATGATTAACTACCAGGAGAATGATTTACAGTATCATAAATAGGATGAAATTTTGCACTAAGATCGTCAGAGAACATTCTTTTCTCATGTCAGAAGCTGAAGGTGAAACATATTATGAAGGAAATCTAAGGATGCAGTGGAGAACTGTGATGCCAACTTGCTAAAGCAATGTTGGACAAAATGTTTTATTTACAGCACAATCCCAGGAATGATTCTAAAGGAACTCTGATTGGAATTTGTCAATGATCTTTCTAACCTTTGACAATTCATTTAAGAACTGAACAACTTCTATATGTCTAGTTCCAATAGTACCAACTTACCCACCAAGGCTTCTTATCAATTCTCAATCCTTCTAACAATCTCTTCTGATCTAACTAGAGGCTCTGTTTCCTTCTTGGATTATAAATTGATTGTGAAGAAAAATTATTTGACAATTCATTAAACCTTGTGATTTCATCCTCTGCCAAAGATCCCATAAAACCTAATGCTGAAGTATATTTATACATAATGTCATTTAACCCAGTTTTGAAAATCATTGCAATGGAATTTAGCAATAATGAGACTAATGGCTTTATCACAAACCCACTTTTAAAAAATATACTAATTCAATTTTCTTGTTAATTTTCTTTTTACCAGACAGATAGTCCATGCGCAATAAATATATTATTAAAACTTTCTATTTATTTAGAAATATGTAGCCCTACCTATCCCACCCAAACAACGAAGCTTCTCAGCCACCATCAATGCCAAAACAATGTTTTGAAAAGAATTGTTGTCTTTATATTCGAGAATCCTTATTGGTATAGAAGTAGAGAAAGAGAAGCAGCCATGAAAATACTAGCCAAAGGAGGAATTTTGCTGTGGTACGTACCAACCCAAAGATGAGGCTCACACATAATGAACTCCTCATCAAAAGCAGCTTTCCTTAGTGCCTTGGTGGCTCAGTCAGTTAAGCATCTGACTCCTGGTTTTGGCTCAGGTCTCTGATCTCAGGGTTGAGAGATGGAGCCCCATATTGGGCTCAGCTCAGGGCATAGAACCTGCTTAAGATTCTTCCTCTCCCTCTGTCCCTCCCTGGTTCCCCTGCCACCCACATGTGCCTGTTCTCTCTTAAGAAAAAAAAAAAAAAGGCGTCTTTCCTCACATGTCAGAATGATTTGCTTACATATGTTTTGCTTCTCTGTTTGAGGTTCAGTAAGTAGGCATTTAAGTTAACAAACATTTGTTTTTAAATGCAAACATGTGTAAGAAGGTTATGGCCATTCATACATTAGAATTGATTGGCTTACTCTGGTTGCTTGCTTCCTAACATTTAGCTGAGCCTAGCTGAACTAAGACACTGAGTCTGAGTAAATAATTTTTTGACTCAAGATCTCGCTGCTCTCCAGATTTATTCTATTTCTGAAACCCCCAACTTGCCCTTCGTGTTCTGCTCTCCTTGAGAATTCAGCTATCTGACCCGCATATGTGTTTATGGCAGAGGCTATATATTCTGAGCAACGGTCCCCTCTAGAGAGTTAAAGCTTTAAAAACATTTCAGTCAGTGTTATTGACAGTTGATTTATATCCTTTGAATTTACACTCCTGACCAAGATTCTTTTTTTTTCCCCCAGACATAGACTATCAGTATCATTTAAAATGGTAAATCTGGGCAGATGCCAAGGTCTGCCTATCTTTTGAAGGCTGCCTGTCTAATCAATTCACTTGGTTTGGGGTCACATTACAAACCAAATCAGTTGTGTTAGTGAGCTGAAGTAGGAACAGTGATACCTTGTTATCACCGAAGGATCACATATTTACATGCAAAAATGCTTCCAGAAGAAATTATACATAATGCTCTCATTTTTGTAGGTAAGATAAAAATTAAAAGAGTTTTAGTTCCAAATTTAGCCCATTCTTTGATTTAAAGATTAAAACCTGGAAAGCTGAATGCATTTTACCTAAATATTAACTTGTGATTTTTGGTTTCTTTTAAAGAAACAATGGGACATTTAAATTATAATTTAACTTTATAAAGAATTACTTTCTATGAAAATCTTATCTCTTTCATGTGACTTTGACTTGATACAATTCTCTTTTTTTATTTTGATGATGTAATGTTCTAAATTTTAAAAATAGCAGACAATTATACTTTAATTATTTTTAAATAATCCCTAAAATTCTTCCAAACCTTTAACTGTATTTTTTAATCTATAGAATGATGAACTAGTACATGAAAGTCTGACTTGTAACATTAATGAAGTATTTTTGGGTTGTTTTTTTTTTTTTTTTTGGTAACACATAAAAATACATACATAACGCTTATAGCCAAACTTAAAGTCAGTAAGCCTATGCATGAGAAGTGAAATAGTCTAATCTGTAAATAGGAAACTGATGATCTTCATGGAGAAAAAAATGAGAAAAAAGAAAAGAAAAAAACCTCTTTATAGTTGCTGTCACTTTTAGCAGACAGTAAGAAAAAACACACACATTAGTGGTACCTCAGGACATGATCATCCTTTTGAACTGAATTTATTCAGTACATTTCTGTTCCTCAGCACTATGTCTCCAAGCATCGCTTTACTCAACATTGTTAAGAGCCTCAGTTTGGAGGTGATCCTTTTATTATATTTTGATCATCTGTAGATAAAATGTCAAGCACAAGTGATATAATAGAAGCAAATGATATCTATGTTTGAACATGATAAAAAAAAAAAGAAAGAAAAATCCCTTACCTAAATTAGCCTAGGCATACGTACTCCCCTAAGCTGATTCTATTTTAAAGTGTTTTCTTTCTTTTTAAAATTAAGTATTCTTATAAAATACTTATAAACCAATTAACCAGGGAACTGCCTGCTAGTAATGCCTTAAGGAATATTTCTCATTGGGGTGACTGAGGCTTGGAGTTGTGATAGGCAATGGTACTATCAGGCCCCCAGCCCCCCAGCAAGAGGGATGAAGGCTGCATCTCTCTCTCGAGTAGCCCCTTGAGGTTAGCTTAGAACAGTGCTTCTGCTTTGGAAGAAGCTGTCAGCCCTCTGGGCTACAGGAATATGCTGTTTTTAATAAGAACCTTGCACAAGACAGTAGCTATGATTTGGAGTCTATTTTCTCCCTTCTACCACTCTTGAAATGGAACGGATCACAAGTTGATTGAATACTTAATGCCACGCTAGTTCTGAGCGCTAGAAATCACTTATAGATCTATATGTTAAACTTTCAAAAAATGGTTTGAATAACATGCTTTTTGGGTATATCCTCCACTCTGTGCTCTGGAAACATCTCTTGCCATGGGAGAAGACTGGGAATATGCGAATTAAGTTCAGATAGCTGTCATCACCGTCCTCCCCTCTGGCTGAGCAATAACCAACCCTGTTATTTAGTGTGATCTTTTCTCTAGAACTAGTTTAGAACTTGCATGGAGTCAGCCTATAAATATTAACACACAATCTCTGAAAAAGGAATACGGTGCAGATTGAAAAAAAAAAAGAGGCTTTTTTGGTTAAGTCTGTAAGTGCAGCAAGTTTGAAGATCACAGTCTATGACTGACTTTCAGAACTCACTATAGGTGGTGACTAAGATGAAGAAACTGGTAGCACGTCGTTATGCTCTCTGCTGTCAATCAGTTAACCACTGAAAGATTTTACCTTTTTCAAAAAAATGTGTCCTTGAACGAAATTTATATGAAAGTTATGAGACAAGCACAGATGCTCCCTGTGTTACCTTACGAGCACTAACTTCAATTCAGTTGCTCATCACCTGTAACAAACCCTTTTTGGTCCTACAATACTTATACCAACAGTAATTTGAATATGGACAAATGTTGTGTTTTGCCATGCCCTACACTGCATTCCGGTTAAAGCAGGGATACCTGAATTCTGTAACCACCAAGCACTGAGCCGGACTTGGAATTGGAAATGCCAACAGCAAAAATGCCTCGTACTTGGTAAAGTCAGAAATAGGAGAACCGAGTATCCAGTGGAGGAGATTGGAAAATTTTTTCATCCGTATCTCCACAAAGAAATTAAGAAGTAAGCTTCTCACTTACTTAAAGTAGTCATAATTCGGAAGGGAAAGAGAACATCAGCAGAACACAGACAACAGAGAAGAGAGCTAAATGAGTTCAGCACGACGAAAGAGGCTTGCAGGTCCTAAGAAACTGAGTTACGCAATTGAAATAAAGAGAGATGAGAGGAGTTCTGGGCACCGAAAGTCCCAACTCTAAGTAACTGAAGAGGTCATTCACTGCTATGGAAACTTCATCCCTAGGGAACTCACTGAGAGCCCCAAATCCAGAAATAACTTTAGCTAAACATTTGCACCTCAAAATTGAAATAGCAAAGCTTTGTGTGGTTGTCAAATTTGATAACTGATGTAGAATCCAGGTATATATTGTTTGTATATTTTTTAATGAAAGTACAGTTCACACACAATGTTACATTAGTTTCAAGTGTACAACATAGTGACTTGACAACTCTATACGTTCTGCTGTGCTCATCACAAGTGTAGCTACCATCTGTTTCTCTTTAAAAAAAGTTTTTTTAATTTATTATAGTATGGTAAGAACACTTAACATGAGATCTACTCTCTTAATTTTGTACATGTACAGTACCGCATTGTGTATATATATATATTTTTTTTTTTTTCCGTGTTGGGGAAGTGTCTTAGAAGTTAGAAAAAGTGGCAAATCATATTTCAGTTACACTCATTATTAGACAAGCCAGCCAAACTATGCCTGGGTCATTAAGAACTCAATTTCATCTCCTTTTTAGCCCTGAATTCTTTGATGACTACTTTTCAGTAATTAAATTTTGGGGTGGTTGCCGGAGGGGAGGGTTGGGAGGATGGGCAAAAATAGGTGAAGGTGTTTAAGAGGTATAAACTTGCAGTTATAAAGTAAATAAGTCACAGGGATGATCAGTCCAGCATAGGGAAGGTCGTCAGTAATATTGTAGTAACTTTGTAGGGTGACAGAGAGTGACTAGACTTATCGTGGTGAGCATTTCATAAGGTATATAAATGTTGAATCATTATGTTGTACATTTGAAACTAATATAATATTGTATGTCAGCTGAACTTCAATTTAAAAAAGTTAAACTTTTTAACTATAATAACAAGTATATGTGAAAAATACTTGTTTCCTTAAAAGATCTGTGGAAGTTAATAAGTAGAAACTGAAAATATGTATACATTAAGCACTGTATGCATTTTATCATTACTTGAATTACTTTTGCGGGGGGAGGGTGCAGAGCAGGGGGGAGGAATGAGAGGGTTGCCTAGGTTAGATAAACTATTCCTAAATCCAAAAGTCTCAAAGCAGTAATGATGTATTCATTACTGCACATTTTCTGAAATCAAAATTGAACATAGTTAACAGAATTAAGGTTTCAGTGAGTCTTCATTGTGTATTTAACAGTTGCCCTACTATACACTTAATCTGAGAAGGAGCTTGGTTGATTTTAACGGCAGTGGGATCACAGTAGAGAGATGGCCAGCTTTTGTTGTCTACAGACTACATTGCCTTAAGAGACATTGAGACCAGCAGAGGAAAAAAAAAAAAGAAATTACACTGATTCAATAGATATACTGCTGAGAGCTTTCTATTATATTCTCACCTCAGACATTGTATCACCATTAAATTCATACATTCAGGCCCTGGGAATCAAGCCAGCCTGACACATAAGTTTGGCTAAAATGAATCTAGTGTATTAGTTTTTGTGAAAATGATTAAGCTCTATGGATTTGAAATCAGTTCTATTTTTCAAGCAGTCAAAGGCAAATAAACCCTAATGTAAGAGACCAAATGAGAAGAAGCCTGGCAGAGATAAAATTGAATCGCAAAGGAAGGAGAGCTTCCATAAGACATGATTTGACCCAGAAAACAACACAAGGTCACCGATTTGGCAGTTGTTTTTGTCTTTTTTTTAATCTGCTAACAGGCAACATTTTTAAGCCTTTTAAGGAGACTGTCCATCACAAAGCCATAATTTTAATCAGAATTCTTACAACGTTTCCCAAATTCCTAAAGGCAATCAGCTCCATTCAAATTAGTAACGCAGATAAATCACCATTAATTAGCTAATATAAGCCAGCAGGTGGTTTTGAGCCCAGAGACATTCCCTGGTTATTTAAATTATGTATATTACACCACACTAAAGAAAGAGTAAGTAAAAGGGAGCACAGAGACAAGTCTATGAAAAAAAATCTGTTTAGGGATAATACTCAACTAAAATCTCCTTGCAACTTCCACATCTTACCCAGAGGAATACAAGGCAGCTTTGACCCCCTGACTCAAAAAATATCATTCACCAACATCCAGCTCTTATTTCAACATTGATTATGCATGCAATGTACAAAGTGTGCATTGGAAGCTTACTTGAATATATTTGTTCTAGAAAGATTACCAATTACCAAAGAATAAGGGAGGAAGAATTGTTTTTCATGCATAATTTGTGACACAAGAGAATCTTCTCCATAATCTTTAGGCCCTTGTGTTCTTTAATTGACCTACTCTAATTTGTGTAATTGAGGGTTATTTCCTAGACTATAAAAAGAGATAAAGGCACCTCATAGCCGCCAACCATCTAAGATTGTATTTGCAATTAAATGGTGTAGAAGATGGTTAGTTTTGTATTGAAAATGGACTTGTCCATATGGAGGCAACTTTTCTTAATCCTATTAGAGGGCTATCCCTTTAGTCTTGATAATGTCTCCCTCAACAAGCAATGAAACTGGTGCCTGGGTGGCTCAGTCGGTTAAACATCTGCCTTCGGCTCAGGTCATGATCCTGGGGTCCTGGGATCTAGCCCCGCATTGGGCTTCTTGCTCAGCAGGGAGCCTGCTTCTCTCTCTCCCTCTGCCTGCCGCTCCCCCTGCTTGTGCTCTCTCTCTCTGTGTCAAATAAATAAACTCTTAAAAAAAAAAAAACAACGAAACTTTTGATAGTCGAACCACAGAATACTTTGTGGACAAAATTATGTTAGACCAGATAACTAATTTTATTGTTTTGCTACTGCTATCCATATTATGCATCATTTTAATCTTTATAGCTGTAATGTCACTTAATAGGATTTCTGAAACATGAGCATAATAAAATAAGTAGACATCCAAACCTCACTAAAGGCTTTACCAAAGAAAACCTCAGGGTCTGATTCTGTTTAATATGAGATGTGAATTTCAGTAAACTATACATAATATGTTGAATCAGGAGATACACGTTCATTTTAAGAAGGCCAAAAGTGTTTTTGAATTGAAGCTTCCAGAGAGAAATGAACTCCTAGCGTAGGCTAGACTTGGTTCTGGGTCATTCTCTGCGCTACATTTGGACCTGTGATGCAGAATCTTACATTTATATCTCAATCATGCCTGGAAGGGGGCAGAAGCCTGAGCAACCAACAGAACTGTAGAAGTGAGGAACTGTTCTTCCCAGCATTTCTCTTTCATCTCAGTAGAGAAGCAGGGGGAGACAGCAACTACAGCTCCCATCCCCGACAATACCCCCAAATTACCTGAAAGTAGTGTTTTTTGTTTAAACCAAAATTATTTGTAAACTATTATTTCAGTACGCTCGCATATTTGCAGCAGGATCAAATGAAAGGGAAAAATCACAACTACTTTAATTTCTCAGGGTAAGTTTCACCAACAAACCACATAATTGCTTCACAAATACAAATACCTGACATCACAACACTAGGCCAACTGGAAAATCGGCATCAAGTATATTTGGAATTTGTGACAGTTTTAACATCTCTAATTTTTAATAGGTCTATCCATTTTTGAGCATACTAATCAGTCCTGTGTGGTGTTGTGGCCCTGGATGGTTCAGAGAAGCAAACACTGACTTGTTGCTCGCTTCATGTAACCATGCCCTTTGATATCTTTTTTTTTAAAGTTTGTAATAATGCTGTGACTACTGCTGTTCACAAATATTTTATTTATAAAATCTATCCTCCCCTAGGGCTGGTACAGAGGATCTACAAGCTGAAGGCTAGTCTGTAAACTCCACTCACTCTAGGAGACTGAGCTTTCTTTAACATCAATCGCTGACCTGGGAGTTTAGACAGAGAAAACTAGCCGTGCTTCCCAACTGCAATATAGAAAGCAAAAGCATCTCTTTGCAGATAGGTTTTCCTGTTGTGGCATTATTTAGACAAAAAGAGAAGTACATTGTGGGGTAACTGTGCTTTTTCTTGCAGTGGGAGTGCTAGAGGCCAGTATTAAAGGCAAAAGAAAAAAAATGTTTTTAAAAACCTTTTACCAGCTTTATATTAACTTCTGAATAAGAAACCTTATACAATATATTTCAAAACATTGACGAGGGTTTATGCAGACTGCACTAGGGACGGTGACTCTGCAGCTCCAACATGCTTTTGTAAACAGTAGGCCAGCATGAGTCAAGGCAAGGTGGGCAGAAGGACACCGCATTCTGTATCAGAAGATCTGGGACCTCGAAAGACACAAAGATTGTTCCTATCAGCTGTAGTCTAAGTAGCCTTCCATCCACGAATATTAAGCATGACTGGACTTAACAGCTAAACTCTAGTCTATAGTTTGGACTTCCACTAAACTTTATTTAAAAGCTAAAACAGGAAAGAAAAGTCGTTCTTCATCCCCTGTCTCACTAATGCCCAGCAAGGCTTTACTTGCTGCACCCCACAGAGAACACTGCCATGGCTTCCTCAACATCCCCCATTACGTGCCAGGCCCAGCTCCATGACAGGAGTACTCAAATACTTTATTTATAAAAACCATGACTGCCAGCATGTCATTTTTCCTTCCTATGTCCATGAGGCTTTAGTTCTTGCCAACAAGTTTCTTCTACTTTCTCCCGCGTGGCTCAGAGTGCCCCAGGCGCTTTTTTCTCTAGACTCTTGCCCCACTCCTGCTTACACAACAGTCCAGCAACTTCTTCCACTGTCTTCCTCAGACCCTTTGTCCAATATCCTCAACTGTGAATATGGCATACGCTTAATCAAGTTGGTGACAGTCCAATACCCACACCAGACATCCGGATGTCAGTGTTCAGCATGGTTTGCTCTCTGAATCTTGGTCAAGTCGGCTGTTGATGAATAACAGGGATTCCCTCTCCACTTTCCTCTTAATTTTTCAGATTTTCACTCCTAAAATACTGTAGGGTGGGGGACCACTCCCTCTCTCCATCTCTAATTCATACTCACACATCCCTACATGTAGCCATCTAGCCCACTAGTGATTCATTCATCAAACTTGAGTACAAACTATAAGCCAAACATTTCTTATGCCCTAGAATTATAAGATGAATGAAATACAATCCCTGCCATGAAAGACAAGTAAGCAGGTGACAACGTACATTGATAGTTAATGAGAGGGGCTCACATAACACCTGTCAGGGCACAGAGAGGCTGCCACCCATCCTGCCCATCAGAGATACTTACTGTACTCCACACTGTGCTCATGGAGAAATTCATTAACTGTGCTATGCCCTTTGGGGGACAAATCGTATATGAGAAGACAGCTGAAGAAACTTGTAGGCATTTATTACATAAATCTCTTTTCATCCTGGAAATCTGTATTTGAGGAATCTCTAGGTTCTATCTCTGCTGTTCAACCATTCAAGCTTCATCTCTCTCTGCCTTTCCTTCCCTTTCTTCTCTGTCTCTGTCTCTGTCTGCCTCTCTGTCTCTGTCTCTGTCTCTGTCTCTGTCTCTGTCTCTCTCTCTCTCTCTCACACACACACACACACACACTCTCCAAACACAAATCTCTGCTTGGAAAACATCTAATGAATACCTTCTTCATTCAGAGTAAGAATACATAACAACCAGATATTTGGGATATTATCTGTACAGAGAGGTATCTCAGAGGATATCAATACTCATTGCTTTCCCTCCCCACCCCCAAAGCCATTCTGGCAATACTCTTTCTTATTGATAAATAAGCCACACTTATCAATAAGCCACTCTTCCTTATTGATAAATCAAGCCTGGGTAACTTCAGTTTGTGGGCATTTGTTCCTCATAGTGAATGAATGCCCCAAATGTCCCTATAACAGGGCTCTGTCCATTCCTTTGATTAACTGCTCCATCTGAGGGAAGCTCTCACAAGCCCAATTTGTAGTTATTTCCCTTCAGTTAATCCCAGATGTAAAGGATCCATACTCTGCTGATGGAGCAATTCAATAACTGTGGGTCTGTCCCCTTTATTGGACAATGTAGATGAAATGCTCTGTCAGTTTACACTGCTATACAAATTTGTTTTTCAAAGGCTAAAGAAGCAAAATGCCCAGCAGAAGGAAATCAAAGCAATCTGTAATAATCCTGAAACTAGGTGTTTTCCCCCCTGAATGGATACTTGGAAACCTATGTGCTGAAAGCATAGGAGTGGGATTGGACTAAATATTTCTTTGGGCACCATGAAACTGGAGGATATCTTGTGTTCCATGCTCTGTTGTCTTTAAGATATAAAAGGAAAAGAAAACTATAAAAAGATATAAAAGAAAGTGCAGCCTGGCAATGCTGCTTGTTCAGTTTTGAACTCTATAAAGCATCCACCTCTAATTCAACCTGACACCGCTAATTTTGGCATTAGAGTTTGAAATGAAAATCAATATCTGTTTTGAGCTTGAACACGGAGTGACTGTACCTTGGGTACAGCATGGCCAGGCCCTTATTTTCAGTGATCTGTGAGTGAGGTAATAGAAATTTTCCGAAGTGGAACATTTAAAACACTTATTCAGATGAAATCTGATTGTTTTCTTAAAGTTAATTGTGAACTACATTCTCCCATCCTCCTAAGGCTTATTAGAAGATGCTCTTCAAGGTTTTTTGTATGTTTTCTTTTTTAAAAACCCATGTTCCCGAGAACATTTCCCACATGAGATTTAGAGACCTTGCCTGGCCTTTCCTGCTAAGACAAAAGGCCTTTGACTAATGTAGGTGGAGAGTAAAAGGCTCAGGGCTAAGGACTGATTTCTCTTGTGATGTCAGCCTGAGAAGTTAGCTAATGCTCTTGCTGAAACAAAGTCCTAGCTGAGGAATTTATTTTGCATTGTGTTTGTATTTTCTTTGTTTGTTTTATATTTTCATTAAAATCTCTTCTTTCAGAAAATGATATCATTAAAGCATCTTGTATGTATGTAGCCTAATCTTATCTAGACTTTTACTTTAATCTGGCACACAGATCAACTGTTTTGTTTTATTTTTTTATTTAAATTCAATTAGCCAACATATAGTACATCATTAGTTTCAGATGCAGTGTTCAATAATTCATCAGTTGCGTATAACACCCAGTGTTCATCACATCATGAGTTCTCCTTATTGCCCGTCACCCTGGGAAAATTGGACAGCCACATATAGAAGAATGAAACTGAACCATATTCTTACACCATAAACTGTTTTATTTTAAAAGAGGAAGATCAGGGAGGAAAGGAAAAGAAAGGAAAAAGAGGGAGGGAGGGAGGAAGGAAGGTTAGTTCAAACTGGGTGTGTAAACAAAATTGTTTTTCAGTGTTTCAAAGTATTTTTATTTATAATTATTAGGTATATTTGCTTAACAAACTGATTTATATGCCATTCTGACTGTAAAGGAGGTATCTCTTTGAAAGTAGGATCCTCATGTGTGCCCTCTAAAAGTTCTTCGGTGGCCCCCAACAGTACACTTCCTCTTGCTATTCTAGAAGTGCCACAAATTCTTGTACTTGGGCTATAGCAGAGTCTAGTGTCACAAAATATATACTTGGTTATAACTTAGAAGTCAGACCTTGACCACCCAAGAGCAACATGTCCAGTTATACCCTTAAGCAAAAGGGCCACCCCGGAACCCCCTTGGGGCTTCCCAAACCCAGAAAGGCCAGGTAGAAGCCCTGATTTCTTGGCATTTTCCAAAACAAATATGAGGCACAATGTTTTTTCACTAGTAAAATAGGAATAACTATTCAGTACAGGCTGGATGCTCAGATACCCCAAGCAGAGTCTGGACAAGACAGAGATGGGTAAAGAAGACTCTGTAGAGTAGGGATTCACTCAGCAAATGGAATGGTGATGAAAAGTGCCACTTCTGGGATCAGATAACCTAGGTTCAAATCATGGCCTCATCATTTACCAGTTGTGTCACTTGGGCTCTTTGGCCCTCTGCATATTATTCCAATAAATTAAATGTGGCAATGCATATGAACCCACTAGTTTCCCGGAATGCTGACTACCATTGTTAGAGGTCCCTGGGCCTCCTAGCACAATCCGGTAAAATCTAAAATCAAGATATGTGGTGCCATGAACAACGAAGGAGAGTCACCCCATTTAGAGAAGGCTTCACAGACTTGAAGTTTTGAGTTGTGTTGAATGTCGATTAGGAATTCATCCAATAGCTGGAAGGAAAGGATGACCGAGGAAGGGTCAAGTCTTGTGAGAAACCATGTCGTGTTTAAGGTATTGTGGTTTGAACAGGTCACTAGAACATTTTAGGGATAGCTGCAACTTATTGGGAATGTACACATGGGACGCTGGTGGCGGTATAGAGGTTGGACTGGAGACTAAGAGAGACCAGAAGCAAGGAGCCCAGTTGAGGCTATTGCGATAATCCCGAAAGAGAAGATGACCTGAACTGTGACAGCGTCGGAAGGCATGGATAAAAAGGGATAAATAAAGTAACCAGAAAACTCTTCAATTCTTATTTCAGTATTAAAAAAATGAGCTTCTGTGTAGTCATGGAAAAGTTTCACACCCTCTATCTAAAATAATATTATTTATGTGTCATGTGTTTGTGCTAACATGGCCTCTTTATCAAAATGTCAAACCACAGGTTCTGTCACTTGAGGGCAGGTAAGGCTCACAGCACTGAGTGGCTTTTCTGTGCCAGAAGGATCAATTTATACTTAAAGTCTGGGATCATTAAGACATAGGATGGTTTAATATATCATTTAAATTTTCTCTAATGAATTTTAAGCCTAGTTCTTTGAACACTCTTATCAATAAACATGAAGACTTGATGTCTATATATTTACTCATTCAAATATAGTCTTTCATTAAATTTATGTTTCTGCCAGGCTCTGAGCTTGGGCAATGGTAGGCAAAACAGACCCAACATAATTAAAGATTCTTATTTAGCTCACTCTCAGGCTTCTGTATCCTATGGTAATAACCCAATTCCTTTAGCTCCTTCAAACATCCTCTTTGTTACTCTTGAGCTACAATAAAAGCATGGCTGCTATACACAAGGACATGTTTCTTCCAGGCCAGTGAAATGTAGTTTGCAGCCACCATCATTTTCCCTATTGGGTTCATTTAGGGTAGGCTAGATTGTAGCAACAAAAAGATGCAAACATGCAGTGGATCCACACAACAGAAATTTAGCCTTTGTTTATTTAACAGGACAAAGAGGTTCCAGGTCGGCATGTGGAGACTCTGTTCTTCATGACCATTCAAAGACACCAAATCCTTCCATTTTGCAGCTCCATCATCCCCTAGAACCCATCATTGTTTGTACCCAACCAGTTGAGATGGAAAGCTCTTGAGAGGCTTTGTATGGGACCAGGTCTAGAAGAGGAACACTTCACTTCTCTTCATATTCTCTTGGATGTAACCTAGTCCCAGCTATACCTAACTGCAAAGGAAGGTTGAGAGATGTAGTCTAGCAGTGTGCCCAAATGGGGAGAGAAGAATTTAGTGACTAGCTAGCAGTTTCCACCACCACTACCTACAACTACCATCTGTACAACAGGAAAAGAGTACAGAGGTACAATGTATTTATTAGTCAAAAGTGGGAATTTTACGGAAAAATATGAATATATGAACACAAACTGCTCTTCATTCTAATACTGGAAACAGTCAGCCTACACAGATTTTTTAAATGATATGTTAGAATCAATTACCCCCCACTCCAAATGTCCAAGCAAACTACAATAGTCTTTTTCTGAGCAGTGCTAGAAAATCATTCAATAAATATTTACTGAGTGCTTATTCTATGAAAAACCCTGTGCTAGAATTTGAGTTGGGGAATGGAGGATACAAATTTGAATCTTAAGTTCAAGGATTTTACAGTCATAATTTGGAAGAAAATAATGCACACAAATAACCAGAATATAAGGTAGAACATAATATATGTTGTAGAAGAAAGTACTACAGGAGTTCCAAAAGACAGAAAGATAACTTTAAATTGGAAGCATAAGGAATGACTTCATGATGGAGAGGGCATGTGAACAGGGCCTTGAAGGTTACATTGGCCTACATAGATCAACAGAAGAAACAACATAAGCAAAGGCATCAAAACAGGAAAACAAGAGGTGTGTATGAGGATTAGGGAGTTATACATTATCAAAATGAATATTGCATTAAACTTTTTAAACTACAGATAAATGGTAGCCTAAATATGGATTGATAAAACAAATACAAATAGCATCAGAGGAGCTGCAAAGCTTCAAATGCTTTATTTAATAACATTAAATCTTGAAAGCATAGGATTCCCAGGGGTGATACACTTTTATATCAAAACCTACCACACTCATTCAGCCAAACAGCAAAACAAATGCTCATTGGGTGTGCCTACCACGTGCAAGGTAAAAAGTTGAAAGGCCATTGTCTGGATTTCAACAAATAACACTGAGATTATTCTTTACTAATAAAACTCCATTATCAAGTTAAAGTTCATAGTCTAAAATTTCACTTTGTGGCTTCTCCCAGTATCTGGGATTCCTAGTGAAGTCAAACCTTAAAATTTACTTATTATTTTTGTCCTCAGTAAACACAGAAAATCGTCTTCTATAACAGTCGATAGATCCTACTCTTCTTGTTGAATTCTAAGACATGTCCACCTTTTTCAAATTTTCTTGTAATCTTCATCCTCTAATATGAGTGAACAGCTTATATAATCTAGTTATCCAGCCAATGTAATAGGCTTTAAATATTATTGGAAATTGACATTTATTTTCCTTAAATCTGGAAAAGTGAAAGTTACATGTTTGTGTTTTCTAAAGCATTTCAAAACAAAAATTTGTAGCTAAAATTGTGTTCAAAATTATTAATTTTGAAGAAATATAATAATCAATAATAGAGAAATCAAAGAAAAATATCATTAATTGACCAATCATTTCACTTAAAGAGATGCTGGGATTTAAAAGGTTATAGCTTTCCTTTGGCCAATAGCCTAACATTTCTTCTCAGTTATCTAATATTTCCATTTTTAGAGAGGAAGACTTGTTCTATTGTTTTCTCCTTAGAATGATGAAGAAACACTGCAAGTCACTAGATGCAGTTCGGGCTACAGTTTAAGCTAGACAGTCTTGTGAATATTCATATCTGGTTTTTTAAAACTATCTCACTGATATGGTAAAAAAGAGACTCCAGGGATCTCCCAGACAGAAGTAAATGTCTAGGTCCACTGAAAAGATATAGTATTATGTTCCCATGCTAATAACAGCCTGGCTTACTCCAGTACTTATCTGAAAATCATTTAATAGTTTTATTTCCTCAAGCTCTTATTTGAGGTGTTGAGAAAGCCACTCAGGAAGAGATTTTTGGTAGGCATTTGCCACTCTTAAGATGAAAGCCAGTTGATTTTAAACAGTAAGTCACCCCTTTCTATAGCTAGATAACGCTATCATAAAGTAGGATAAGGATGTAAATTCTGTTTAAATAATAGGTCTAACAATATTTTTAAATGTGCATCTTAAAGTCTATTAAGTATCAATCTATTATTTTTTTCAAAGAAAACAAGTTTGAAAATAGGTCTGTGAGTGCCATTATTTCACATAAACTCATGAATGTTTACAGTTGTGATATATATCATACTTACAAAGGTTTATAAAACATATGTATAATATTTCATCCAAACATTCATGTGTCAATCAAAATATAATGCTAAATTCCATATTATTTAAAATCCATGCTAAATTAGAATGTTTGGAATTTACTGTAAATTATTAGAATAAATCATTATCAGTTCATATATGTTTAATTTGCTTATTTGAAAATTAATTATTGACTAAATACTGTAAGCATTATAAAGATCTTTAAGTTAGAATTTAAGTTAGAACACATGAGTGTTTTGAAGGACAGTGAGAGAGAATTCTGTCTTTATGGATGGAATCATGGAGGGGTTGAACTTAAAGGATAAGCAGGATTCTTTGGCCAGGGGAATAGAAGAAAAAGTCTAGATTAGTGGAACAGAATGAACAAAGGACAGAATGAAAAAAAACTCAAAAATTCTGTGGAAAATGGCAAAAAAAATGGTTTTTTATAGTTTTGCCAATATCAAAATAGTTTACTAGAGAATACTGATTTTGTGGGGGGAAATAGTGGGAAATGAAGGTGAGCTGCATTAAGGTGGACAGCACTGAAAAGTTTGGGCTTGTATTTTAGTCATTGGGAGGCTCTCAAGGTTTTTATGTAAAAAGTCAAATGCTAAAAGCAGCCCTTTAATAAGATTAATCTTGGAGCAGAATGCAAGATGGATATTGAAGAAGAGAAAGAAAGAAGCCTGGGAGACCAGTTAAAAGGCTGCTATAGTAAGTCAGGTAATAAAGGCTAAATTAAGGTGAAAGCCTTGAAAACAGAAAGTAATGGTTAATAAAAATCCTAATATTAAGATATTTTAACTTACACTTTTCTTTTTGATATATGAATCACAATTTGTAATGTTGATGATAACAACATTGACCATTTCAGACATTTAGTTAGGTGCTAAGGCTACAAAGACAAACCATGGATCCTCTTTCCCAATAATGTGATATAATAAAAACAAATAATAGAAACATTTCAATCCTTAATATATAAAAAACTTTCACAGTTGAGTTCTACCAGACTTTTAAGGAATAGATAATGCCAGTGGTGTTGACACTTTTCAAGATTATGGGGGGAAAAAAGGAAGGATCCAATTGTTTTTATGAAACTAATATAGATTTTAATACAAAAATTTGACTAAGCACTAAAAAAGAATTATAGACCAATCTCACAAACAATGATAGAAAATTTTGAATAAATAGAATCAAGTAGACTATTTAAAAGAATAACACACCATGGCCAATTGAGGTTTGTAACAGGAGTGTAAAGACACTCCAATATTAGCTAATCTATTGATACAACTCACTGCAATTGGAATAAGTCTATCTTTCCACTGCAAGAGTTAAGATGGACCTCAGATTCCTCCTAGTCCGTGAGAGATCCAGGTGTTCTGGAAAACGTCACTTCACCTCTGCCTCCACATCAAAATTGGCAGGCGTAAAGAGGGCACCTCAATTTCTGTGAGCTCCAGGCAGAACCCCTACCCTTGCTTCAGCTTATCACTCCCAGCTTTGCCCCCACTATCTGCCTGAGGCTCTCAGGAGTAATCTCACTAACTCTGTAACTGTCTACAGCAGTGATGACAAAAATCCCTGATCTCCCAAGACTTTCATATCCATAAGGTTTTCTACATACTTTTTTCCAGTCTCATCTCTCAACCCTCTTCAACTACTGAAATTCTTCAGTAAGTCCTCAGAAATACACGGTTAGAAAAGCAACATCCTCCACTTTTTCTCCCAACATTCCCTTTGCTGCCTCATGCAAACCCAAACCTGGCTATTCCCCAAGGACACCGCTTTCTCTGCAGTGCTCTCAAGCAATGGCCATTTTCTCATCCATATCCTGGGGGCCATTGAGCCTACAAAATGACAAATAGCCTTGGCCATATTGCCCCTTCTTGCTGGCTAAAACCCTACCTATAAATCTCAAGTAATGCAACTGTACTCTTCAACCTCTTCTGGTTTGCAGTTGTCTATTTCCATGTCTCCCCTCTCATCCCTTGAAGCCTTTAGCTCCTGGTTCATTGTCTATCCATCCCTATGCCTGTTCATTTTTGGTAATTTCAACATCCACATACTAATCCCTCCAATATTTTCCTCTCTCACCTTCTAGGCCTTTTCTCCTTCAATGGCCTTGTCTTCCATTTTATCTTACCCTCTCATAGTTAAACCTAGACCTGCCAATAGCAATAACTGCACTGCCCTTCACAAATTCAATTTCAAGCTTACCCTGATCTCCTGGCCCTCCAGTTTGCTTCATATAATAAACAGGCTTCTAACAAGAACTATGTCATCCTTTTATCCTACCACCTTTTCATTTTCCTTCCATTCCCTCCTGTCCATCCTTCTGTCTAGTGTTGCCAAATTCCCAGCACACATTAATTGTTGGGACTTAAGAATGAGAAACAAAATTTCTAGGAATTCCCCAAATCATAACTTATTCTTAAAATACTTCCACAGTCTTCATACTCTTGACTTATTGTTGATAAATTAAGAAGTCTATAACCTGGGGCACCTCGGTGGCTCAGTTGGTTAAGCATCTGTCCCACTCTTGATTTCAGCCTAGGTCATGGCCTCAGGGTCATGAGATCAGGCCCCGCATCAGGCTCCACATTCAGTGCGCAGTCTGCTTAAGATTCTCTCCCTCCCTCTCCCTCTGTCCCTCCCCCTGCTTGCGCTCTCTAAATAAATATATGAATACATAAATAAAATCTTAAAAAAACAGTCTATAATCTAAAAAATATAGATATCTAAAGAAATACTGGGTTGAGTAAAATTTACAAAGAACTACTGCCTATAGTGAATATCCAAACACCAGAAAATGCAACCAAACATTACTGGGTAAGTGTTCAAATAACATAACATTCCAATCTCCTTGCAATTTCATAGTGCTACTCAGAATCACATATCAAAAATACGAATTTAAGGATTTTTTTTGTTTCAAAACCTTATTTCTTGGAATACCACTCATAGAATTTGTATCAAGTATACTACTCATGTAAGCTGAATAACATTTATTTCATTTGCAAAAACAGATCACCATCAGTAGCAGACAGTGCCACACATACTTATAAGATGGCAATAACTAAAAGCAAGATGGACCAGATCATGACTATTTCTCTCTTACATGTTCGCTTTAAGTTTCCAGGAATGTCAGCTTTAACTTTGATCCAAGTGTCAGCATTTCCTATGCTTGCTTTCAACTTGGTTCTAGTGGATTCCTTTAAAAAAAAAAAAAAACAGTAACATCTTTATATTGTTAAGCTTTAATTCTCACCGGGGAATTATAATACTTTTATCTGTTTTCCCAACTTATCTCTTATAATGCAATTCAGTATTCAGTAAAACATACAAATTCCCTGAAATATTCCAGGAAGAAATTGCTGCATGAAACCACTCTGTCTATAGCAGCTTAAAGTCTGTGGCCCATCTCTTGCCCCTCTTTCTTCTTCATACTTGCCTGGTAAAACCAAAACCATAACACTCACTCAATTCAGCTACTTCCTGTTTGCATTCATACAACTGAATATTGCTTCAAAAACATACATCCCCATGGTGACTGATACCATTTTAAGTGATCATGGTCACTAAGCTGAAGTGGGTCCTTGATGCTAACCCCAATCCCTGCATCCCCATTGTTTATTCTCCCTTCACTTCTCCCAGCCAACTATTTCATATTTTGTCCCCTTTACTCAAAACTCCAACACTTCTTCTCACATCTTTACTCTCAATTGATAACCCTCCTTCCTATTTCACCAAAAATCAAAAGAGAACTTCAATAAAGTATCATCCCAACATCCATCCACCCACCTACATATCTGCTCAATATACATTGTCTCCTGTTACTAAAGATTGACTGTCTCTCCACCGGTAAAATATAGCTCATCCATTCTCATGTTATTAAAGCCATTACCTCCAGCAATTCCCCCCTTTATCCCTCTGCATCAAATGGCCTATAGGTCATTCTTATCAGCATATAGTTTATGCTGTAATTTCTCTTATCTTCAAAAAATTTCTTTTGACCTCACAATCCCAACCATTTACTGTCCCATTTTTCTGCTCCATGTCATAGCAACACTCTTTATAATAATCATCTATATTAGCTCTTTACAATTACTCCCTTCCCATTCTCTCCTGAACCCACTCATGTCAGGTTTCTAGTCCCACCTTCTACTCAGATTGCTCTTCTCAAACTCCCCAATGACTTTCACATTCCAAATCCAGTAGTAACTTTCCCCATCCTCCTCTTTTTATTTGACCTCTCAGCAACACTGAACAAAGTTGATCACTGTCTTCTCCTTTAAGTATTAGTTTCAGTTGGCTTCCCATACTGGCTTCTCTTTTGTCACTAGCTGCTCCTTCTCAATCTCCTTTGCTGGTTCCACTTAATCCTCCTGATATTTAAATGTTATAGTATCCCATGGCCCAAGCTTCAGTTTCTTCTCTCTCCTATTTGTACTCATTCTTTTATTAACCTCAACCAATTTCATGGCCTTAAATATCACCTATTCACTAATGATTCTCAATTTGTATTTACAGCCTGGAGCTCTCCCCTGAATTCTAGACTTATATACACAAATTCCTACGTGACATCTTCACTTGGATATCTAATAGACATCTCAGACTTAGGTGTCCAGAATCATATTCTCATCACTCATCTCAAATGGACCCAAATGGAGCTCCCCCAGGCTTTCATGTCTCAATTAATGGTTGCTTCACCCTTCCATTTGCACAAATTTAAAAGCTGAGTGTCATCCCTAATCTCTTCACACACCACATCAAATCTGCCAACAAAACTTGTCAGCTAGTCCTTGAAAATATATACAGTATCATGGAACCTCTTATTGTCTCCACTACCACCAGCATGGTCCAAGCCACTGCATATCTTACTTGGACTGTTTAAATAGCTTCCCATATCATCTATTCTCAACTACATTCCCATATAGTCCAAGTAATTCTTTTAAAATACAAGTTAGATTATGTCACTTCTCTGCTTGAGATTTCCCTCCAAATGATGTCCCATCTCACATGGAGTATAAGCTAACACAGTCACAATGGGCTTGAGACCCTGCATGACTTGGCCCTCTATTACCTGTCTGGTAGTCATTCCTACTACCCTCCCCTCTACCCTTGCTTATACTCTTCTTCCCACACAGGTCTTCTTTCTGTTCCTGGAACATACCAGACATGCTTCTACCTCAGAACCTTTGTAGTTGCTGTTCCTTTTGCCTGTGTTCTTCCAGATAGTACCTGGCTTACTTCCTTTGGAATCTTCTCCAAATATCAGGCTTTTTAAAGTTGCAAACCAGCTTCCATACATATATATGCATTCCCTATATATATATATGCCCTTTCCTCCATAACATATTATCCGGAATACCATGTTTTACTTTTTTAATACTGTCTGTTTAACCACTAGAATTATATGCTCCACAAGAACAGGATTCTTTGTTTTCTTTCCCCAGTGTTGTATCCCCAAAGCTTAGAACATAGACACATTATAGGCACTCAACAAGTATTTGTTGAATGAATGGACAATTGAAAAGAGAAAGATCACATGATCATCTCAATGGATGCTCATAATACATCTAATAAATTCATGATTTATGCTAGGAATAATTCTATTAAAGACAATAAGAAAACAAGGAGTCCCATGATCACTGCTATCATTTAACATTATTATAAAGAAAGAAGATATATAAGAACTGGATAAGGATGAGAAGAGTGTACACTTATTTACATAGATATAAATTGCTGAATTGAAAAATTAAGGAAAAGCAAATGAAAAACCTTATAATAAGAGACTTGATATGATGGTTAGGTACAATATTAATATGGAAAAATCAGTAGTCTTCTCGCTTCTGCTTAAATGTAGAAAGCTGAAAAGAATGTCATTCTTACCTTTACTGCAACAACAATAACAAAAAACTAGAAAATCTACAAAACAAAATTTTCTTGAACCCATAAGGGACCTAAGATCACAGGGCAACCAACCCAACTCTACAACCAAAAGAGAAAAAAGTGACAACATGCCTTTATAAAAATAAAACATTTCTGCATAACAGAAATACCACAAACAAATTTAAAAAAAATTTTTTAATGAACTTGGAAAAAATGTGCAAATGTCATAAAGGGCTCATCTCTTTTACATATAAAGATCTCATAAATCAATAGGCAAAAAGCCAATAACCTATTTTTTATTTTAGTGGGAAAAGGATATGGAGAATTTACTAAAAAGTAAATTTTAATGTGAGATGTGCTGAAATTTATTCATGATAAGGAAAATGTGAATTAAAACTATAAGAAGAAATTTTCAGCTATCAAATTGGCAAGTTTGATAATGCAATATGTTGGTGAGCATGTGGTGATATAGGATCTCCCACATATTACTAATGAAAAAATAGATACAACATCTAGGAAGAGTAGTTTGGCAATATAGAAATTTTAAATGCACAAAGCTTTGACCCAGTAATTCTCTGTTTATCCAACAGATAGAAAAACACTGTCATTCATTCATTCATTCATTCCCTCAACTATTGACTAAATATCTCTCTGATCTCTCTGTGCTAAGCATTGTCAGAGGCACTAGATATACAGCAGCAAACAAAACAAAATCTCTGCCTTTATGGATCTTACTCACTAGAGGGGAATCTAGACAGCTAAAAAAATAAACATATAACATGATATATATAGTATAATGTAATATAGAAAGTAGTAAAATGTGTCATATATAAATTTTACATAGAGATATGTAGATATAGAATAGATATAGAAAAAGAGAGATGGAATGGAACAGTTCTACCTTAGGAAGAATGGAAAAGAAGACCTTTCAGAGGAGGTAACATTTTAAGAGAGACTTAGATGAAGTGAAGGAGTGAACCATAAGCATCTCTCAGGGGGACAACAATCTAGACTGAAGGAAAAGCTAATGCAAAAGCCTCACAAATGTTCAAGGGTTGATTTATACCATTGTAATAATAAAAGATTGCAAACAACTTAAATGTCCGACCAGACGTTTAGTGACGAGTTAAACTGTGGTACATCCATATGTGGAATACTATTCCACTATTATCAACGAATGAGTCAACTCCACTGGTATTAAAAGAGAATAATCAAGAGAATGAGAAGACTAGTCACAGACTGGGAGAAAATATTTGCAAAAGACAATTTTGATAAAGGACTGCTATCAAACACATACAAAAAAAAAAAAAACTCTTAAAGGGGTGCCTGGGTGGCTCAGTCGCTTAAACATCTGCCTTCGGCTTAGGTCATGATCCCAGGGTCTTGGGATGGAGCCCCATGTCAGGCTCCGCAGGGAGCCTGCTTCTCCCTCTCCCTCTGCTGCTCCTCCTGCTTGTGCTCTCTCTGTCTCTCTCTGTCAAATAAATAAAATCTTTTAAAAAAGAAGACCCAACAGCAAGGACACAAACAACCTGAAAAAAAAAAACCCAAAAACAACCTGATTTTTAAAATGGAACGAAGACCTGGACAGACACTTCACCAAAGACACACAAGTGGCAAATAAGCATATAAAAAGATGCTCCACATCATATGTCATTAGGGAATTGCAAATTAAAACAATAAGATACTACTGTACACCTATTAGAATGGCCAAAATCTGGAACATGATGACACCAAATGCTGACAAGAATGTGGAGCAATAGAAATTCTCATTTATTGCTGGTGGGAATGCAAAATGGTACAAATTAAACATAGTTTTATCATACCATCCAGCCATTGTACATCTTATTTGAGCCATCAAGCCACGAAAGATATGGAGAAACCTTAAATGTATATTATTAAGTGAAAGAAACCAATCTGAAAAAGTTACATACTGTATGATTTCAACTCTATGACATTCTGGAAAAGGCCAAAACTATGAAGACAGTAAAAAGAAAAAAAGTCAGTGTTTGTCATGGATTAG
This sequence comes from Leptonychotes weddellii, assembly GCF_054177405.1. Taxonomy (NCBI): domain Eukaryota; kingdom Metazoa; phylum Chordata; class Mammalia; order Carnivora; family Phocidae; genus Leptonychotes; species Leptonychotes weddellii. The sequence goes on from NC_138370.1 coordinate 68,422,848, forward strand.
GGTTGAAGGAGGGAAGAGCACAGGGGATTTTTAGGGAGGTGAAACTATTCTGCATGATATTACAATGGTGGATACATGTCATTATATATTTGTCTAAACCCATAGAATATACAATACCAAGAGTGAATCCTAATGTAACCTATGGACCCGGGTAATAATGATGTGTCAAAGTAGACTCACTGATTATAACAAATGTACCACTCTGATGGGATATGTTGATAGTGGGAGAGGCAGTGTGTGTAAGGGCATGGGGTATATGGGAACTTTGTACTTTCCACTCAGTTTTGCTATGAACCTAAAATTGCTCTAAAAAATAAAGTCCATGTTTAAAAAAAAAAACATAAAGAGAATGATATCCAATAAATACTGTTCCTTTAAAAGTACAGAAATAGGTGTGCAGTATGGTGACATTTGTGTATAAACAAGACGTAAATGTGTCTTATATATTTCTATGTGAATATATATATTTTTTATCCTTTTACATATGCACAGAATGCTTCTAAAAGGATACCCAAGAAATAGTAACAGTAATTGCCTCTAGGGAGGGGAAGTAAGTACCTGGGGATCAAAGATTTCAGACAGATTTTTCACTGTCCAACCTTAAAAAAAGAGGTACCATGTGCATATATCACCCATTCAAAAAAACAATTAACTTCTAAACTAAAGATGAACAAGGAATAATTACAGGATTCTTAGAGCTTGTTTTAGTCTGTTGGGCTGCTATAACAAAAATACTATAGATTGGGTAGCTTATAAAAACAGGAATTTGTTTCTTACAGTTCTGGAGACAAGGTCAAGGCACTGGCAAATTCAGGGTCTGGTGAGAGCCCACTTTCTGGTATATAGTGCGTCATCCTTTTCCCTCTGTCCTCATATGGAGGGAAGGGTGAGGGAGATCCTGGGGCCTCTTTTATAAGAACACTAATCCCGTTCATGAGGCTTCACCTCTAAATACCTCCACATTTAGCGTTAGGATTTAACACGTGAATTCAGGGGAGACACAAACAGTCTATATCAGGGCCTATTATTTTATCACTCTTTCACAAAGGATTTAATAAGTTCTTCCTCTGTAATAATGTCTGCACAGTAAGAATATTCTATTCACTTTACTTTCTAAAGTTTAAACCTCTTTACTACACTTAGTTTATATTTTTATAGTTTAGAAAAAGTGGCCTCCATGAGTCAACAGTGATATGCATAAAGCATATCACTTCTCTTTAATGTCATTCTAAGTATGTTGTTTGTATACCATCTTAAATGAAAAGTATCACTCAACCCTGGGTAGGATAACAGGTACCAAAGAGAAAAGTATAATTATGTAACAGTATTTAAATAAGAAAACAGGTCAGCCAGAGTAGGAAATAACTGAGATAGGAGGGCGGAGGCTGCAGCATGGAAATTTATTAAATAGGTAGTTTAGGTGTATAGATATAATGGACTCTATTCAAGTTAATATGTAATTTACTTTACTGTCTCAGTATGTATGATGAAATGCTGTATGTTGCAAGAGCAAATCAACAAACTTAAACTCCATGGTTTTGTGGTTTTTTTAAGATTTATTTATTTATTTTAGAGAGAGAGAGAGGGAGCATGAGCAGGGGGGAGGGGCAGAGGGAGGGAATCAAGTGACTCCCTGCTGAGCGTGGAGCCCACCAGGGGCTGGATCCCACTACCCTGAGATCATGACCCCAGCCGAAACCAAGGGTGGGTTGCTCAACCCATTGAGCAACCCAGGCACCCCTAGTGTTTTGTTTTTTTATTCTCAGTTTCCTAGTTAACATAAAAATGGCAAGAATTTTTAAAAAAATCAAGAGTAATGAACATATATTTTAATGTATTTTATATTTATATGTATTTTAATACATTTATATTATATTTATATATGTATATATTATGTGTTTAAATATAAATATGCACATATAAACATATAAATATATGCAAATGTATAAATTTGATATTGTCTTATCACTGAAAAGCCTATTTTATATTTTTTTATTATGTTCAACTAGCCAACATATAATACATCATTAGTTTTTGATGTAATGTTCAACAATTCATTAGTTGTGTATAACACCCAGTGCTCATCACCACACTTGCCTTCCTTAATACCCATCACCTAGTTACCCCATCCCCCCACCCTCCTCCCTTCTGTAACCCTCAGTTTGTTTCCCAGAGTCCAGAGTCTTTCATGGTTTGTCTCCCTCTCTGATTTCTTCCCATTCAGTTTTTCCTCCCTTCCCCTGTGGTCCTCCGCACTATTCCTTAAGTTCCACGTATGAGTGAAACCATATGATAATTGTCTTTCTTTGCTTGACTTATTTCACTTAGTATAATCCCCTCCAGTTCCATTCATGTTGATGCAAAAGGTGGGTATTCATCCTTTCTGATGGCTGAGTAATATTCCATTGTATATACGAACCACATCTTCTTTATCCATTCATCTGTTGGAGCACATCTCTGCTCCTTCCATAGTTTGGCTATTGTGGACATTGCTGCTATGAACATTGGGGTGTATGTGCCCCTTCTTTTCACTACATCTGTATCTTTGGGGTAAATACCTGTAGTGCAATTGCTGGGTCATAGGGTAGCTCTATCCAAAAAGAATTAGCCATAAAAAAGTAGTCTTTTTCCAGTAACTTTTATTATCTGAATATGTATTATTATTTTTCATATCTTCCCATTCATTAAAGCATAAGTTAAGTAGTATCTTTCCACATAAAATATGTCTGGTTTTAAGACATAGTACCTTTATTTTTTCTTAACCACAGTGAAGAGCCAAAGAAGATATACTTGAACAGCAGAGATTATTTGTGTTGTAGAGATAAACAGTCCCCCAATTCTGCTATTTTTTCTCTCTTCTCCCCTCTGTAACCATGCATACTATAGTTCCATAACTGAAATGAGGAAAGTAGACTCAATAGTCTCTTTGCTCCTTAAAATACTGAATCCATGAAAATTAATACAATTTGTGTAGCTGAAACCTTCTTTCATTAAGACAGTAAGGAAAAATTAAATAAGTATTTCTTTAAACTTAATTGTTTTAAATTATTTTAAGCAATTGTGCATAAAAATCTCATTTCTTCTCTGAAGCACTTCAGAAATTGTGACTAAAGTTTAAACTTTTGCTACTTTACTGGCAAGATGAGTACATAGTACATTCAAGAGGAAAACCAGTTCTTAAAAACAGACTATTTATTATGTACTCATTAAAGAGTTGTCCATAGATCTTGCTGAATAATTTTTTTTAATTATCTGGCACTTCAAACCAATAGCTTTGTCTTAATTATATATCTTTTGTGTTCTCAGCTAACTTTTAAGAACAGACATATTCATGCATTCTGTCTTTCTTTCAACAGACATTTACTAGTTATCCACTATGGGCCAAGCAATATTTTATCATGTCATATTTTCAAAAGTAAATCGTAAGCTACAAACATTCACTCAGAAATTCAGAAACATTAAGCATGTACTGTCTCTAAGACATCATGCAAGATACTGCAGGTACAGGGATGAACATAATACTTTTCAAAAGAGAAAAGTCTATAACTTTAAGATCGCAAAGAAATGGTGATTCTATACCTAAATTCAAACCACAAAAAGTTTTACAAAATGACTTCTGATTATTTCTAAGTCAAAATATATGCACAGTTATATAATGTACACACGTTGAAGTGGCATGCTCTAACACAGAGATTGTCTGTTTTTCAAATTTTTGACCAACCAATCAAGCTATGGAAGAATCTGAGTCCCACCATGGAAAACCCAACAGGCTTATTATTGCAGAGACAAGCATTTAAATGCATTTATATGTATTCTGTTATTGTCTTATTATTTATTTTGAAACTCTGTGCCCCCTACTAGACTATCCTAAATTAATTGCTTTGAGAAATTGTACATAAAATTCTCATTTCTTCTCTGAAGATCAGGCACTATTCCAGAGAATTAATGCCATGATTGCACTTGAGCTCCATGCTGCCCCTTTGGCCATGTATTCTGAATTCATCACATTAGGTGAACACTGCGGCAAACTGTCCACCAGCAACTATCCCACAAATGTGTTTCTCATTTGGTGGGTGCTCAATGAATTTCTGTTGAATGAATGACAAATTAATTGAGTTTACTAGTTGAAAGATACAGTGCATGTTCACCATAAACTATACTCACTACTGGTAAAGCAGTTTAAAATTTGTATCATTCTAAGAATGGAGTAGCATGAATCTCTGTCTCATTCGTTACTATACAAGTGAAATAAAAAATACGTTTAATCAAAAGAGTATCCCTGGAGCAATTGGTTTGCTAGTTGGGGTTCTACAAAACACATCACAGTAGCCCAGAGCTGGTCTATGTAGCATTATAGGGGTCTTTGTGTAATATTTTTACTTCTCATTGTCCTCACCTCCTGTGAAAAGAATGATGGATTGCCTTTCCTTGTGATATCTGAGCTTTTAAGAGTGTGTTTTATCTATTTTTTATGACCAACCTTACACTTGTTAAGTGTAATTTTTGCTTTATGTAACATAAAAAAAAATCTGTGATATGGTGCCCCGCGAATTAACAAGAATGGCTGGACAAAAGACAAGAAATCTTTTAAAAACAAATGTTCACATTAAATACCTTGGATAGGTAGGCCTTCTGGGGATTTTTCTTTAATGCAACAAAAGCGCACCATTTCTGTTTTCAGAAATAGTTTCTTTCAGATACTGAGCTTGTCTAAAGTCATATTACATAAGTAAGGGCTTAGTTTGTACATTAGTCTTTACATCTTAGAGGCTTACTAAATCCTCCTTTGATCAATCTGATATCAAACAGATCTACATTGATTTCTTCTACACTTGTTTATGGTATTTATTTTGATATATCTAAGATTAAAAGCCAAATTAACAAGTGTAATCAATTTTCTTAGTGATAAAGAAAAGTCCTCCAGTACCCTTAGACACATTCACCCAGGAATAAAAAACTTAAGCAAAGATGTTGTAATAAATGGATCGATTTATTCAATCACTGGGCATAAAAACATTAGCCCTGGGAAAGCGCTCTCCTCTAAGAGCTTTAGCTACTGAGTTTCACTTGTGTTGTACCAAATGATTTGCATTTTTAGAGAAATTTTATGTCTGCAGTGAGCTCCAGTGAAAACGTGAATAAATTGCTTTCTTTCCCTCTTTTTCTGACTTTATGAAGCTGAATCCATTAGGGGTCAAGTCAAAGCATAATGAAAAAAAGGCAACAACTCATGTGATGGAAACCCTGGATTAGGTTTCTCCCTAGTCCAAGCTCAGCTGTCCTGGCCTAGGTGTCGGATTAGTGGTCTGCAAGGAGATCCCTGGGGCATGTGGCAGTTTTTTTAACTGCAGCATTAGAAACAGTCTCTAGAAGTCAAGAAATTGAATAGACAAACAACGATTAAAAAATAAGTAGGCTTTCCATAGTGGTTCTGCACAAAGTCGAGTAAATCAACCTCTGCAGGCCTGACACAAAACAGATGCATAACAGGCTTTTTTGTTATAAGTTCCTTCTGAATTCACTGGAGTGAGAGTGAATGCAGAAGTTATGAGCATGCACTTTGGATCTAAACTGACCTGAGTGTGACTCTCCACTCACTCAGTTATCAGTTGTATGATATTGAGCAATCTTCTTCAATCTTTGGTTTCCTTATCTATACACCAGGGATAATAATACCTGGAACATAGAGTGGTCTGGAGGTTTTAAAAAGACCTTATCCCATTACCTAGTACAAAATACATTCTGAATCCATGGAAACAAATCTAATTTTTACTTATGATCTGGATGCTGCTACTGAACTAAAGACAAGCAGCTACCACTACTTATACTGAGCCTGGGATTCTGCATTTCTAATAAACTCCTGGTAATTCTGATACTGCTGGCTTGGAGAACACACTGAGAGACCAGAAATATATAAATAACCTGCAAAATGATATTATTTTAATTTTTTTTTCTTTGTCATTATTTTAAATCCATTCACTTTTACAAAAATTAAAAAGGAAGACTACCTCATCTGAGATCTATAAGGATTTAATATGGTTTTGGTGGAGGAATTGGTTTTGTTTTTCAAGGAAGATTTATTTCTAGGAACTACCTTGCTGCTGATAAGGTACATATTTACTCATCTAACTATATTTGGACTTGATATTGGATACCTGCATTACATTTGACAATCTCAGCATACATTTTAAAATTCAATTTGTGCAAAAACATTAATTTTTACATCTCTAGATTAGTCATTAAAGATGTCATCCCTGGAGTGCCTGGGTGGCTCAGTCATTAAGCATCTGCCTTCAGCTCAGGGCATGATCCCAGGGTCCTGGGATCGAGCCCCACATCGGGCTCCCTGCTCAGCAGGAAGCCTGCTTCTCCCTCTCCCACTCCCCCTGCTTGAGTTCCCTCTCTCACTGTGTCTCTCTCTGTCAAATAAATAAATAAAATCTTTAAAAAAAAAAAGATGTCATCCCCTATATAATCCTCTGTTCTGAAGTAGTCTGTTCATTAGAAGAACATGGAGTTTGTGTATTTTCCAAACTCTTTTATCTCTACAAAAGTACCAGGAAAAAAAATGCAAATCCATCTATCAGCATTTAGGTTCCTACTACATATATTATATTTCATCTAATTTGGTCAACAAAAATTAAACTTTGGAAGTGATAATGAAATGGTTATTGCTAACTTGTCCTTCAGCTTCAATTTAGAAAAATATATGAAAAGGATAGGTTTTCAAATGAATGCTTAGACAGAGATTTTCTCATTTTCAGACTTGAGGAATGTTTTTTAAATCTTGGGTATTTTTTTCTTTTTAACCAAAATAGTTAAAATAAAAAGTATAGACTAAAATGTCAAAGCAAAAGTAGAGAGATGGTCCAAGATGGCAGCATAGGAATACCATGAACTCATCTCCTCCTATGGACACACCAAATATACAACTACATATGGAATAATTCCTGTTGAGAAAGAACTGAAAACTAACTAAACTGCTTCCTCCACAACAAGGAATAAAAGGGCCACATCAAGATGGGTAGGAGAGGCCAAGATATGGTCTTACCAAAAAACCTATCCTTACCCAGCAACACACAATGGGGAGGGGTCTTTAAGGCCCAGAGCCTCTCCCTGAAGAGTGAGGGGTTTGTGCCCCACACCAGGCACCCCAACCCTTGGTACCTGCACCAGAGATATGAAGCCTCCAAAATATCTGGCTTTGGAAACCAACTGGGCTTCTATCCAGGGAACCCAGGGGACTGTAGGGATCTGAGTTACTCTTTTTGAGGGGCTCATGTGTGGATTCACTCATCCAGTTTGAGAGATGACTGGATTAGATGTGAAAGTGATTCAGTTGTTAGTCTTAAAGCATCTGACAGAGGACCAGGAAGTAGTTGGGCTTTTCCTCAAGGATGGAGGTACTAAGAGCACTATTTTTGGCATTCTCCCTCTACCATGCTAGAGCAGGCAGACACAAAAGACACAACCTCACTAAAACTGAGGGCATGCCTACATTCAACACTCTTCTCCAGCACTGCTAAAACCACAGGTATCTCTCACCCCCCAGTGCTCATCTCAGGCTTCGCTGAAGCCACAGGCATTCCCCACCAACAATACTCTCCTGCAGCCAAGCTAAAGCCAGTGGACAAGTATAGTCCACATAGGGGACATATTCTGATTGCCTGGCTCTTATTGCCAGAGAGCCTTGCACTTCTGGACCCCACAGAACTGTAACAATCAAAAAGACAGTTCTAGGCAGGATACCACCCCCAGGCATTGCACAGACCACAGACTGAAACACATCCCCAGTCTGCTCATGAGAAAGGCCCACTTAATTTTTTTGGAGCTTCAACTTGAGGGACAGACTTCAGGCTTACTGCAAATTTAAAGGCTACAGAGGTGCTCTTAGGAAACACAATCAGGGAGACACCATCTCCCTTGGCCTCACCACAGCTAGCTGGTACCTCTCAGAAAGGAGCTTCTCTGCTCATCTGAAGTCCTGATTCTTGTAACTGTTGCCCAGAGGATACCTCCAGATATCCTGGTGTAGAGGTCAGCAAGGTCTATAATTGCAGTCCTACAGTACTGTGTATATTTGCATACTTTAAAAGCTTCTGCCTGAGGATCTGCCTTCCAATCAGCCTGAATCTGGGTGTTAACTGAGAACACTCCCTTCAGAATACTGTCAAGTCCTGACACACCTCAACAACTGAGATCTATTAAGAATAATTTAGGCTACTTGGACAATCACAAAGGTTTGAGAGTGAGAGACAACCAAGTATTAAGGCAAAGTAATAAGATCTACCTCCTATATCAGGATACTCCTTCAAGACTGGGAGAGGTCGCTGTTTCACCAGATACATAAAAACCAGCACAGGGAGTCAAGCTAAATCAGGACAGAGGAATATGTTCCAAACTAAGACAAGACAAATCCTCAAAAAAAGACCTTAATGAAAAAGAGATAATATACCTGATAAAGAGTTCAAAGTAATGGTCATAAAGACGCTCACTGAACTTGGGAGAAGAATGGATGAATACAGTGAACTTCAACAAAGACAGCAAATATAAGAAAATGCCAATCAGAAATCACAACACTAAAAAATACAATAACTGAACTGAAAAATACACTAGAAGGGTTCAACAGCAGACTAGATGAAGTAGGAGACCTAGTGACCTAGAATACAGGGCAGTGGAACTTACCCAATAGAGCAACAAAAAGAAAAAAACAATCTTAAAAAAGTAAAGATAGCTTAAGAAATCTATGGGACAGCATTTGGATTATAGGGGTCCCAGAAAGAGAAGACAGAGAGAAAGAGGCAGAAAACTTACTTAAAGAAATAATTGCTGAAATCTTCCCTAACCTGGGGAAAGAACCAGACACCTAGGTCCAGAAAGCACAGAGAGAACCATGCCAAGAAACATTATAAATAAAACGTCAAAAGCTAAAGATGAGAGAATCATAAAATCAGCAAGAAAAAAACAACTTAGTACATACAAGGGAATCTCCATAAGACTCTTAGTCAAGCTGATTTTTCAGCAATATCTCTTCAGGACAGGAGGGAATGGCATGATGTATTCAAAGTGTTAAAAGGAAAGAACTTCCAACCAACAATACTCTACCCAGCAAGTCTATCATTCAGAATTGAAGGAGAGCTAAAATGGTTTCCAGGTAGGCAAAAGCTAAAGGAGTTCATCATCACTAAACAGGCCTTACAAGAAATGTCAAAGGGTTTTCTTTAAATTGAAAAGAAAAGACACCAAGGCATAATAAGAAAGCATATAAAAGTAAAAATCTCACTGGTAAAGGTAAATATATAGTAAGGATACTGGGTTAAACATGTGTAAAGCTAGTATGAAGGTTAAAGACAAAGTAGTAATATTAACTATAATTATAATAGTTAAAGGATACATGAAATAAAAGATGTAAAATATGAAGTCAAAAACACAAAATAGGGGGAGGATAAGAATGTACAGTTGTTAGAATGCATTCAAATTTAAGTTGCTACACCTTAAAATAGACTGCTCTAGAAAGAGAGATTGTTATATATGAATCTCATGATAACCACAAAGCAAATACCTAAAATAGATACCCAAGAAATAATGAGAAAGGTATCTGAACTAAAGAAATTCATCAAATCACAAAGAAAGAACAAGAGAAGAAAGGAACAGAGAGGAACGACAAAAACATCCAGAAAAAAAATTAACAAAATGGCAATCAGTTCATACCTATCAATAATTACTTTAAATGTAAATGGACTACACCATCTAACCAAAAGATATAGAGTGGCTGAATGGTTAAAAAACAAAACTATCTATTTGCTGCCTATAAGACACTCACTTCAGCCTATAAGACACACAGAGAGAAAGTGAAGGGATGGAAAAGAATTTCCATGCAAATGGAAATGAAAAGAAAGCTGGGGTATCTATACTTATATCAGACAGAATAAACTTTAAAACAAAAACTGTAACAAAAGACAAAGAAGGGGGTTACATAATGATAAAAGGATCAATCCAACAAGAGGATATAACATTTGAAAATATTTACACATCCAACATAGGAGTACCTAAATATATAAAGCAAATATTAAGAGACCTAAGGGAAGAAACTGACAATACAATAATAGTAAGGGACTTTAATACCCCACTTACATCAGTGGATAGATCAACCAGACAGAAAATCAATAACGAAACATAAGCCTTAAGTGACACATTAGACCAAATGGACTTAATAGATATATACAGAACATCTATCCAAAAGCAGCAGAATACACATTCTTCACAGGCGTACATGGAACATTCCTCAGGATAGTCCACGAAACAAAAAGTCTCAATAAATTTAAGAAAATTGAAATCATATCAAGCATCTTTCTGACCACAGTGGTATGAAACTAGAAATCAGTTACAAAAGAAAACCGGAAAAATCACAAATATGTGGACATTAAATAACATACTACTGCACAATCAGTGGGTCAACAAAGAAACCAAGAGGGAAATCAAGAAGATACCTTGAGACAAATGAAAATGGAAACACAGCAACCCAAAATTTATGAGATTTGGCAAAAGCAGTTCTAACAGGGAAGTTCATATCAATACAGGCCTACCTTAAAAAAAAACCCAGAAATATCTGGGGAAAATATTATACTTTACACTTAAAGGAACTAGGAAAAAAAAGAACAAAGCCCAAAGTTAGTAGAAGGTAAGAAATAATAAAGATCAGAACAGAAATAAATGAAATAGAAACTTAAAAAATATATAAAAGATCAATGAAACTAAAAGGTGCTTCTTTGAAAAGATAAACAAAATTGACAAACCTTTAGCTAGACTCACTAAGAAAAAAAGAAGGCTCAAATAAATAAATTCAGGAATGAAAGAGGAGAAGTTATAACTGATACCACAGAAATACAAAAGATCATAAGGGACAACTATGAATAATTATATGACAACAAACTGGACAACATAGAGGAAATGGATAAATTGCTATAAAACATACAACCTGCCAATACTGAATCATGAAGAAATAGAAAATCTGAATTGACAAATTACTAGTAAAGACATTGAATCAGTAATCAAAAACCTAACAAACAAAAGTCCAAGAGCAGACAGATTCACTAATGAATTCTACCAAACATTTGAAGATAAAATACTTAACCTTCTCAAGCTCTCCCAAAAAACTGAAGAGGAGGAAACACTTTCAAACTCATTTTATGAGGCCAGCATTACCTTGATACCAAAACCAGACAAGGACACTACAAGGAAAATTATAGGCCAGTATGTCTGATGAACATAGATGCAAAAATCCTCAACAAAATATTAGCAAACCAAATTCAACAATATATTAAAAGGATTATATGCCATGAACAATTGGGATTTATTCTAGGAGTGCAGGGATGGTTCAACATCTGCTTATCAATCATTGTGATATAGCACATTAACAACAGGAAGGATAAAACTTATATGATCATCTCAAGAGATGCAGAAAAAATATGTGCCAAATTCAACATCCATTTATGATAAAAACTCAACAAAATGGGGATAAGAGGAACATATTTCAACATAATAAAGGCTATATATGACAAACCCACAGCAAGCACCATACTCAATGGTGAAAAGCTGAAATCTTTTCCTCTGTATCAGAACAGGGCAAAGATACCTACTCTCTCCATTCTTATTCAACACAGTACTAGAAGCCTCGAACACACCAGTAGGAAAGAAAAAGAAATAAATGTAAAGGCAGAAGTAAAATTGTCACTATTTTCAAATGACATGATTCTGTATATAGATAACTCTAAAGACTCTGCCAAAAAACTGTTAGAACTATAAATGAATTCAGTAAAGTTTAGGACACAAAAATCAATATATAGAATTCAGTTATATTTCTATACCCTAATAATGAACTATCAGAAAACTAAATTTTAAAAAAACAATCCCATTTACAATGGCATCAAAAAGAATAAAATACCTAGGAATAGATTTAACCAAGAAAATGAAAGACTGTACACTTAAAACTATAAAACACTGATAAAAGAAATTGAAGAAAACATAAATGGAAAGATATTCTTTGCTTATAGATTGGAAGAATAAATATTCCTAAAATGTCCATACTCCCAAAAAATTCTACAAATTCAATACAATCTCTACGGCATTTTTCATAGAACTATAAAAAATAATTACAAAATTTATATAGAACTACAAAAGACCCCAAATAGCCAAAGCAACCTTCAGAAAGAACAAAGCCAGGAACCTGGGTGGCTCAGTTGGTTAAGTGTCTGCCTTTGGCTCAGGTCATGATGGCAGGGTCCTGGGATCAAGCCCCACATCAGGCTTCCTGCTCAGCAGGGAGTCTGCTTCTTCCTCTCCCTTTGCCCCTTCCCCACCCCATTTGTGCCCTCTTGCTCGGTCTCTCTCTCTCTCTCAAATAAATAAAATCTTTAAAAAAAAAAAAAAAAGAACAAAGCTGGAGGTATCAGGCTTCCTGATTTCAAACTATACTACAAATCTATAACAAAACAATATGGTATTGGCATTAAAACACACACATAGAACAATGAAATAGAATGGAGAACCCCAAAATAAACCTATGTATACATAGTCAATTAATTCATGGCAAAGGAGACAAGGATATACAATGGGGAAAGAACTGTCTCTTCAATAAACGGTGTTGGGAAAACTGGACAGCCACATGCAAAAGAAAGAAACTGGACCACTATCTTACACCATACAAAAATTAACTCAAAATGGGTTAAAGACTTGAATGTAAGACCAGAAACCATAAAACTCCTAGAAGAAAACATAGATGGTAAGCTCCTTGACATTGGTCCTGGCAGTATTTTTTGGATTTGCCAGGGGATGGGCACATAATCTCAATAAGGCAAACTTGATCTTTTCTTACAGGACTTTGAAATCTGATCAAGATGATGTAAAAGTGGGATGAGACTGGAATTTCTAGCCAGAGTAATTAGGCAAGAAAAAGATATCTAAATTGGAAAGGAAAAAGCAAAACTATCCCTACTTGCAGATGACATGATTCTAAATATAGAAAATCCCAGAGAATTTTTTAACAAACCAAAAAACAACTACAACTAGTAAACAAATGTGGCAAAGTTGCAGGCTTCCAAGATCGACATATAAATACTGCTTTGTTTCTAGAAACCAGCAATGAAAAATCTGAGAGGAAATTAAGAAAAAATTCCATTTACAATAGCATCCAAAAGAATAAAATACCTAGGAACAAATTTAACAAGGAAATGAAACACTTATACACTGAAAACTGTAAAATATTGATGAAAGAAATTTTTTTTTTTAAAGATTTTATTTATTTATTTGACAGAGAGAGACACAGCGAGAGAGGGAACACAAGCAGGAGGAGTGGGAGAGGGAGAAGCAAGCTTCCCGCTGAGCGGGGAGCCCGATGCGGGGCTCGATCCCAGGACCCTGGGATCACGACCCGAGCCGAAGGCAGACGCTTAACGACTGAGCCACCCAGGCGCCCCTGATGAAAGAAATTTAAAAAGACATAAATAAATGGAAACACATGCTAAGTTCATAGATTGGAAGACTTAATATTAACATGGCAGTACTACTTAGAGTGATCCACAAATTCTGTGCAATCCCTATCAAATTCCAACAGGCTTTCTGCAGAAATGGAAAAAGCAATCTTCAAGTTCATATTAAATTGAAAGGGACCCTGAATAGCCAAAATAATCTTGAAAAAGAAGAACAAAGTTGGAGGATTTACGCTTCCTTATTTCAAAATTGACTTTGAAGCTACAGTAATCAAAACAGGATGGTATTGGCATAAAGGGTCAGACACATAAACTAATGGGATAGAACTGACAAATCAGAAATAAACCCTCATATGTATATGGCAAATTGATTTGGGACAAGAGTACAAAAACCATTCAATGGGGAAAGAATAGTCTTTTCAACATATGGGGCTGGGGAAATTAGATGTCCACATGCAAAAGAAAAGAATGGAATTGGACCCCTACCTTTGTATACACCTTGGACCCCTACCTTTGTATACACCTTCTGTATATACAAAAATTAACACAAACTAGATCAAAGATAGGAGCTAAAACTATAAATCTGTTAGAAGAAAACATAATGGGCAGTCTTTACAACATTGGATTTGGCAATAATCTCTTGTTTTTGACACCCAAGAGCACAGACAAAAAAAAGAAACAATAAATTGGAATCCATCAAAATTTTAAACTTTTGTGCATCAAAGGACACTATCAAAAAGTGAAAAATACAGAGAAAATATCTGCAAATCATATATCTGATAAAGGTTGAATATCCAGAATATATAAAAAATAAATCAACAAAAACAAACAGCCCAATTAAAAATTGGGCAAAGGACTTCAGTAGACATTTCACCAAAGAAGATATGCAGATGGCCAATGGCTCATGAAAAGATGTTCCACATCACTACTTATTAGAGAAATGCAAATCAAAATCAAAATGAGTCATCACTTCACACTCATTAGGATGACTTATCAAAATAATAGAAAATAACAAATGTTGTCAAGGACCTGGAGAAATTAGAATTCTTGTGCATTGTTTGTGGATATGTAAAAATAGTGCAGATCCTGTGAAAGCAGTTTGGTAGTTCCTCAAAAAGTTAAACATAGAATTACCATATGATCCAGAAATTCCACTTCTAGGTATATAGCCAAATAAATTAAAAGCAAGGACTTAAACACATACTTGTATGCCAATGTTCATAGCATTATTGACAATAGTCAAAAGTTGTAAACAACCTAATGTTCATCAACAGAACAAACAAAATACAGTATATACATATAATGACATATTATTCATCCTTAAAAAAAGAATGAGATTCTGATACAGGTTACAACATGAATGAATCTTTAGAACATTATGTTAAGTAAAATAAGCCAGACCAAAAAAGGACAAACACTGTCTGATTCCACTTATATGAGGTACTGAGAATAGGCAAATTTATATACAGAAAGTAGAACAGAGGTTACCAAGATCTGCAGGGTGGGGAGGTTGGGGAATTGTTTAATAGATACTGAATTTATGTTAGGGATGTTGAAATATTCTTGAAATGGATAATGGTAATGGTTTCACAACATTGTGAATGTATTTAATGCCACTGAATTACACACTTAAAAATGGTTTAAATGAAAAATTTGTATTTTGTATATATTAGAACAATTTAAAAAATCCACAACCAGAAAAAAAAAAATAGTAACGACCAGCTCACATCTTCATCAGACCTTCCAGTGACAGTATATCATTTAACACATAGTATAAGAACCTTATAATAACATACTTTTTGTTTCTATTTTTTTACTATTGTCATACATTATACTTTTACATATATTGTACTTTTATATATATTGTAAATCCCACAATATATTGTTATTATTTTTATTCAGTCAAATATCATTTGAAGGAATTAATAATTTTTAAAAATCTTCAATACCCATTTCCTTGCCATTTCTAACTCTTCATTACTTATCATAGACCCAAATTTCCATCTGGTGTCATTTTCCTTCTGTTCAAGGACTTTATCATTTCCTACAGTGCAATTTGCACAATTGAGGAATTGCTTCAGCTTGTCTGTTTTAGAAGTCTTCATTTTGTCTTCATTGTTGAAACATATTTTTATTAGGTATAGAATTCTGGACTTGATGGGTTATTTTTCTTTTAGTACTCTATAGTTTTTTGAGCTTAGAGTTTGTTGAACTTCTTAGATCTATGGGTTTGTGGTGTTCAAGTTTAGAAAAATTTTCAACCATAATTTCTTAAAATATTTTTCTACCCATCTCCTTCCAGAACTCCAATAACATTTATAAGAATAGACTCCCTGAAGCAGTCTTACAACTCAATGATATTCTACTTATCTTTTTCATTCTTTGCCTTTCTTTGTTTTATTTTGGGTAGTTTCTACTACTATGTCTTCAGTTTCACTAACTAATTTTTTTAATATTTTATTTATTTATTTATTTGAGATAGAGAACATAAGCAGGAGGGGGACAGAGTGACAAGCAGACTCCCCGCTGAGCAGGAAGCCCAACATGGGGCTTGGTCCCGGGACCCTGAGATCATGACCTGAGCCGAAGGCAGACACTTAACCAACTGAGCCACCCAGGCACCTCTGGGCATATTCTCTTAAAGGTCAAAAACTGAGATGTGTTCTTTCACACACACACCCCAAGATCCATTCTCCCACTTTGTCTGTTCTGTGTCCCAGAAAACTGACTTCAGACTGCATGTCACAGGTTCATTTACCTCTGGCTTCCTGGTTTGGATTTATCCAAAGGGCATCAGAGGTTAGGAGGAGATCAGAGGTTAGGAAGGTGGAGAGGTCAGGGACTCCTCTGTCCCTGACTTCAGCACAGTCTTGACAGCTATGACGCTCTACAGCTGCTGCTTGTAGCTTCTATGGGAAGACCCCTTTTCTAAATCTCCATTTCTTACTCAGGGTGCAATAACAACATCCTCTTCCCCTTTGCCTTTCAACCCCAGGGAAGATAATGGCATGGCGTCCCTCTGTTGTGTGTGAGACACTGGGTGCCTCAGCATCCCTTGTCAGTTCCTTAGTCCTGCCCTCAGCTCCCAGTAGTCACTTCATTAAAGTCTTTTCAAAATCCCAGTTGAACATGCCATCTGTTTCCCCCTGACTGATACCCTCTCCTTCTCTATTGTATCAACTGGGGTGGCTAAAGGCAAGCAAGTACAAGAAATATTAGGAAACTTCCACTTGCTGAAAACTTCAGTTAATTAGAGAACAATGCTAATGAGGCTGAAATTAGTGTCTGGCTGTTTGCTCTAGGACCACAGGCTGTATCCCTGACCAGCCATTTTACACACCATCAGTTACAAGGAAGACCATGCCAAAAAGGAGACATGACTCTATGCCAGTCCCTCCCCATTTCTGGGAACATATTTCAAAAACTAGCAGTTCATTGAGATAGCTTCAAAATCCTTTGTTCCCCAAAGACAGCTTTTGTAATGTGATTCTAATGAAAATTTTATATGGAGCATTTTAAATCATAAAGCCATACCTCTCAATATATTCGTAAAGGAAACACTTTCATTTGCTTACTTAATCTGTAAATAATTCATAATAACTTAGGTTAAAAGTCAAGCTTATTGGGGCGCCTGGATGGCTCAGTCGTTAAGCGTCTGCCTTCGGCTCGGGTCATGATCCCAGGGTCATGGGATCGAAACCCGCATCGGGCTCCCTGCTCAGCGGGAAGCCTGCTTCTCCCTCTCCCACTCCTCCTGCTTGTGTTTCCTCTCTCGCTGTCTATCTGTCAGATAAATAAATAAAAATCTTTAAAAAAAAAAAAGTAAAGCTTATCGAAATATGTCTTATATTGGTAATGGGATTCAGGGTTTATAAGAATATATATTTAGCTCATTTCTTTAAAAATTTTCAACTGTTATGAGTAAATAAGTGAAACTACACAACCGTTGTTCAAAGAATAAATAGTTAAAATATTATTTGAGGTGCGCCTAAGTCAGTTAAGCGTCTGCCTTGGGCTCAGGTCATGATCCCAGGGTCCTGGGATCGAGCCCCATGTCAGGTTCCTTGCTCAGCGGGGAACCTGCTCCTCCCTCTGCTTGTGCGCTCTCTCTTTCTCTCTCTCTGACAAATAAAATCTAAAATACATATATATATATAGTATATATATATTATTTGAAGTGATTTTCTTTTTTCTTTTTTTGAGAGAGAGAGAATGTGCTTATGCAAGCCAGAGGAGTGAGGCAGAGGGAGAGGGAGAGAGAGAATGTTAAGCAAGTTCCATGCCCAGTGTGGAGCCCAATGTGGGGCTCGATCTCAAGACCCTGAGATCATGACCTGAGCTGAAATCAAGAGTTGGATGCTCAACCGACTGAGCCACCCAGGTGCCCCTTGAAGTGATTTTCTATCAAGTGTGAATGACAAACTTTCCATTTCTCTACATATTTCCTCCAAACAAAACACTTCTCTCCTCAGTACTGTTCTCTTTTTAAAAACCACGTTGTAACTAGGCCATTGTAAATGTACTATTGTATAAATACTGCTATACTGAGCTTACTTCCATGGTTTTAATTTTATATGATTTGAATACAGGGAGGGAGGGAGACAGATTTTTTTCAGAAATCAGTTTCTGACACTCTCTACTATCAATAAGAAAGAACTATTTCTACTAAAGTTAAACCTATGATTTTAGGTAAAGTATGCTGAAATACTAAAGCAAAATATAATTTTATCATTAATAATGGTATAATGCTAAGATCACCCATAAGATATGAGCATTTTTATACATAGTATTTATTCTTAATCACTTCCATAAAACACAATCTGAGTTTTATTTTTTAACAAAACCTTTTGAGTCATTTTGATAAGGTCAACAGAAAGCACAATCTTTTAACATTAGGTGATCAAATTTTTGACAATAGCAGGACCAGCATAGCTAATGTAATAATAGCCTGCAGGGTCCAGCTAAATATGATATACGAACATAATCAACTTCTGTGATGACTATTCAGAAGTAATCCCTTTAGCTTTGAACTGCAACATATATTTCAACAAGGCAAAAACCATAGGAAGAAATTCTCTGCAGACCACACTGATACAATACAGCCTTCATATCTTGCTCTATGGGCTTGCTGCTTATAGTGAGTTTTAAATTTAAGGTAATGACTACTGTATATTCATGTGAGCAGACAACAATACTTTTGATTTGTTGTGGAAAGGTTGAATCCATTACGAGGGGTCTAGTCTATAAACTCTGACACAACCTTTATGTATGAGTTATTATTTACCCTTTTCTAGCATAAGGCCACTAAAAATGTTTTGCATGCCAAAATTATAAAAACTCATTTACCTTCTCATTCTCAAAACTACTAGTCAGTGTTTCCTCCATTTTAATTCACATTCCTCTACCAATAGCATTTTTAAAATTACATTTGCATAAAGCACTGTATTATATGAGAATTATATGCCATTGTTTTCAAGGGAAGGGGTGGGATGTTAGATTGATTGCAATTCAGCATTTGCTGTCTTATTCTATTGCTCTTTGGTACAGTATAGGCTAAGTGGTGGTATAAATAAGATCCTGTTGTTGCCCACCTGAGGGAATCTAGCATTTGAGAGTCTACTATTAGCAACAGAGAAGTGCCTGTTTCTACTGAAATGGTAGACAGTATAAGCAAATATCATACTCTCCACTTTGTAGTGGTTCTGGTCTCCTTGTTGGAGTGGTAATGGTCCTAATTTTCCAGCTTCCTTGAAGTCCTACAGATCAAACATCACAAATCATATTCTAAGTCAAACCCACAGTGCAAAACCTAGGTTAGGAATCAAAATGAGTGCTTTTGCAACAATGTAACCAAGAACAAACAATCCTGTTTCATCTTGTTGCAAATGAATAGAAGTATCAGAACACCTGAACATGAGTTCAGGTGTTCCCCTATATAAATTAATCACTGCTAAGGCTTCCTAGCACAGAGAGCGTGTGAATGTCTTTTATTTAAACCAGCAATTGTGGCCTAAGTTGAGTAAAAGAATAGCTAAAGATAAGCTATTCTCAAAGAATCTACTTGGGAAATACTCCCAATAAAAATCGTCTTTCCTCAACATCTGGGGAATGAATGCAAAACAGTTATTTGAGACAAACCAGGCATAATTTTAAACTTGGAAAATCCAGAAAAGATTTCCCCAGCTTAAAAGATATTGTTACATCCTGCCAAACCAAAGGGAATGCTGAGTTTAAGACATTAGATAGTACAAAATTGGTATTAGGATGTTAAGATGTTCTATATATTGTCATACAATGACAAATACTAAACTGAGAAATCCAAGGTAGTTCCTTACCTAAAAGAATGGTGTTAGTTAAGGTAAAGGCTAAGCTCCCGTTACAAAGAGTCCCCAAGGTACAGTAGCTAAAGAATATACAAATTTGTTTCTTCCTTAACCTTGAAGTGAGCAGTCTACATACACAAGGTAGTTCCACAGGCATTTAGGGGACCATGATCTTCCATTCTGTTGCTCCACCATCCCCTGGAGCAGGGTTTCTCAATCTTGCACTATTGAAATTTTGAGCTGGATGATTTTCTTGTTGGTGAGGGGGCTGGGGTATGGTTGTCATGGTCGTTGTAGGGTATGTAGCAGCATCCCTGGTCTCTACCCCATGGATGCCAGTAATATTTCCACCTACAAGTTGTGACAACCAAATGTCTCCAGACATTTCCAAAAGCCACCTGTGGGGCAAAATCAGTGCCAGCTGAGAACCACTGGCCTAGGGTGTTGTCATCATCTGCATGTTAGAAACTGAATCATGGGGTAATGGCTCTATTGTCCAAGATTGAGGAAAAGGGAAAATTTAAGGAGGAATCAATGCCCAGTGTCTAACACTCAGACCCAAAAGCAGTATATATTACTTCGTTTACATTCACTGGTGAGAATTTAGTCGTGTGGCTTCAACTAAATATTTATTTGCTGATAAGAAGATCTAATAAAGAGGGGGGAAAAAACAACTCTGATAAGTGGGAGGCAGAAGGAATTACTGGAGCCATGTCTTGAGTGGGCAAGAAGTGGTGAAGTCTGGGGTTAGCCTTAGATGAGAACATAGGTAAGATAGAGCATATAGAACAAAAACAAGTAGGTAAGTAACTGTTAACACAGAGCATGTGGAAGTTTTTCCTATTGTCTTTTATTTCCTCCATGAAACCAGAAATACATCATCAGCTGAAAACAATGATCCATGGGCAGGGTTAGAATTTTGGGAAAAATAGAAGAAAAAGCTAAATAGCCACCTAGGAGAGGAGAAGAATGAATGGACCAGCAGTGTTTAATAGGATGGCCTGAAAGCATTAAAAGGCCACCTAATGTCTATGGCTATGAATTTAAAGTGAGGCCTGGTTACACATTTTTTTTTCCAGTCACATTGAGGTATATAGTACAGGATAGGAATAAGGAGACAGTTGGATTTATCTAGGGTTATAGTTTTGTCGAGTGAGTATGACGAAGTGGGAAAAGGGTAATGAGGTCAGGCTATATGCAAGGGGGAGAATGGCCATAGAATTTAAGTTAAATAAAGAAGGGAGAGAAGGGACCAAAATGGGGAGGAACAATAAAAATGTGGCAGGACTGGAAGTCCCAGGGAAGTAGATGAATTGCTGATGTTGGGGTACTAGAAGGAGTGATCTAGAAAGATAAAGCTAGAAGTCAAGTAGTTGAATGTTGGCAACTGAATTTGAGCGGGGCTTGAAGTTATTGCTAATGGCAAGGTCTAAGTATATCCATGGGAATCAATAGTTGCTGTAGGGTGTGGGACAAGATCTAGAAGAACAGAGCTCAAGGAATTGAGATCCAGGGTGAAGAATCTTCTGCATGTAAATTTAAATTGCTAAATTAAGAAAGTAGTAGTAAGGTACAATGAACCAATGATAAAATCAACTGAGAATGATCCCAGTTGTAGGTAAATCACAATAGTTGATTATATAAACTGATGACTGAGTTTCAGGAAGGGAAGGAAAAAAAGTGAATGTCCTGAAAGGGAACAGTAGAGTATAATCTCCAGTCCCAATGGTAGCAAAACTGAGAAAAAGAAAAACAAAAAAGGCTGCTGGGTTGGCAGTTACCTCTGAGGACAGCCACGTTTCTGTTAGAGCAAGAAAGTAATGGGAATTTCGGAAAATGGAATAAGGGTACAGTGGAAATGTTTCAGGACTTGTGGTAGGAGATGGGGACGAAATACAGAGCCTTATAGAAAATAAAATACAGGAAATGAAGGGGGATCTGGAGACCGAGGCCTGTGATAAGCAAGAATAAAGAGCATATTATTAGATTAATCCCAGTGGATTCAACTCAAAAATTAAAGGACAGATACAAAAGTTAAGTACAAAATTAACATGCCTATTTATATGTATAAACTTCCCATATCTGATTTAATTATTTGGACACTTTATATTGCTCTCTAAATTAATTTTCCTTCCAAGTATTGCTTTAACAAATCATTTTATCCCCCAAAAGGTGGCTGTTCCTGTTACCATTTTATGTATCACAAGAATTCTGTGGGTTAGGAATTCAAGCATGGTTTGGCTAGACACCAGTTGAGGTCACCCAGTGGTGGTGCTCAGCTGACAGATGGGCTAGTTTGAAGGATCCAAGACAGCTTCCCACACAGACTGGAGCCTTAGAGGGATGGCTGGAACTTTGGACTCAGCTGGAACTGTCAACTGGAGCATCTTCTATGTGACCTCTCCAGGATGGCAGGGTGTTTGGGATTATTATATGGTGACTTGCTCTCTCCAAAACAAGCACCCCAAGAAAACCAGTAAGAAGCTGCACAGCCTTTTCTGACCTCGCCTCAGAAATCATGTAGCCACACTCTCCACATTCTAATGATTACAAGAGTCCTAAGCCTAGCACAGTTTCAACAGAAGGTGAATTAGATTCCACCTCTGGGTGGAGGAGTGACAAGCTCATACTGTTGAGGAACATGTAAAGTGGGAGATATTGTGTCCATCTTTGACCAATATAATCTGCCTTGGTGACATAAGTGATACATAGACTTCTATCATACAGATGATAAGGGTAGATATCCCTGAAAAGGGATTCCCAGGTTCAAGCTCAATGTAACTGTAAATTGCATTTGTGATAAACCATTAAATTTCTACATCTTTTTTCCTGTAGGAGAATCTAGAAAATCCACAATGGAAAGTTTACGTCAAGTCCCAGAAAATTTGGAAGAAGAACGTAGTAGGTATGGTAAATCAAGTAAAAAGTTTCTGTTGCATACAAAGTAGGCAAGAGTCTAAGTATAAACTGATTCTCCAAACACAAGAAGAATAATTTCATCTAGTACTTGATAATACTGAAACACTATCTAAAAAACAATCTCAGATTTACTTTTAAATATCACATAATGTTAAGTGTTTTTCATCTTTTAAGCTATGTCTGAAAATTACAAAAAACAAAATGTCTTTCAAGTGACTGTTTTTACTTTCTGCCTCAATGTAAAATTAAATCTTGTAATTTATTTATTTCAGATTTCCAGATAATCAAAAAAATGAGACTTAAACCAGCTTTGGACTCAGCAACAAAGCAAGAAGAAATTTATCATGTCACCTTCATCTTTGATAACTGTAATAGGAGTATGTTACAAGTAATACAGATAGAATTATAATAAAAGTATGACTATGTTTAGATTGCATTTTGTATTGCAGTGTACTACTACAAATTTAAT
>NC_138370.1:68446545-68464981 GCF_054177405.1 Leptonychotes weddellii
TACAGATAGAATTATAATAAAAGTATGACTATGTTTAGATTGCATTTTGTATTGCAGTGTACTACTACAAATTTAATCTAAATCATCTAAATTCATGAAAATAATAATACATCTCAAATGCTGAGAAATATCAACAATTATTCTTAGAACAAACTGTAAAATTTTCTTCTTATCCACTATTCCACAAGGAAGAGTGTTATTATAGAATCAAAATTCAGTTGTATCTAATGCGAAAATCATTTTAAACTTAAGGAAATCTATGCTGAATAAGTACGGGGAAAATATTTATTACAATTTCAGGAAGTTTTTTCAACATAGATAAAAGGATTATAAGCAGTAAAAACTCTCATATTGTACCATTCAAAACAGTTTCCTTTACAGAAGTAAAGCAAACTTTACCTCTGTAAAGGAGACTTCTGTTTCCTCTACTCACACCACTTCTGACACTGAATGAATGAGGTTTTACACACCAAGCAATTCTTCAAGTCTCAATAGATACTGACTGGGTGTCTTACAATTTAACTCAATTCTGACACTAACTGCCAGGAGTTAGCACAGATCCCAGATTAAGGGATCATTCCATAAGACTGGTTCCCAACTCAAATGCCAATCACAAGTCCCAGGGTGTCACTTATACTTCTGACTGACTTGGCTACATACTGGGGATTCCCACAACCTCCCTTCCTTAACTTCAATAATTTGCTGTATCAGCTCATGGAACTCAGGGAAAGATATTTACATTGCCAGTTTATTATGAAAAAATGCAATAAAAGAGATAAGCAGCTAAATAGAAGAGATACATGGGCAAGGTAAGGGAGAGGGGGCCTGAGCTTCCTTGCCCTCCCTGGGTGCATCACCTTCCCAGCACCTCTGTGCATTCACCAACCCAGAAGCTCTCCAAATCCTTTCAAGTCCTGGGGTTTGTATGGAGTCTTCACAACATAGGTATGATTGATTAAATCATTGATTAACTCAGCCTCCAGCTCCTCTCCCCTCTCCAAAGGTCAGGGGATGGGGCTGAAAGTTTCAACCCCCTAATCACATGGCTGGCTCCCCTGGCAAACAGACCGATCCTTAAGGGCTTTCCAAAAGTCACCTCATTAACATAAACTCCAGTGTAGTTGAAAGGGGCTTGTTATGAATGACAAAAGATGATCCTTTCACCTTTATCATTCCAGAGCTATTTCAGGAACTGGGGACAAAAACCAAATATTATAACAAAAGATGTTCCTTTCACCTTTAGCTCTCTAGACTGTTTATGGAACCAGGGACAAAACCCAAATGTTAATTTATTGTATTACATTAGAAGCTCTATGCCAGGAATCAGGAACAAAGACCAAATATATATTTCTTACACTATTACAACATTACACTGTGTAGAACCATATTTTATGATACTTTTAGCTGATTGTATATAGTTGACCCTTGAACAATACAGGTCTGAACTGTGTAGGTCCACTTATATGTGCATTTAAAATATATAAATATAGTACAGTACTGTGTATTTTGTCTTCCTTATGATTTTCTTAACATTTTCTTTTCTCTAGTTTATTACTCTCTAGCTTACTTTATATAATACATATAACGTACAAAATATGTCTTAATCAACTGTTTATGTTATCAGTAAGGCCTCCAGTCAATATTAAGCTATCAATAGTTAAGTTTTGGGGGAGTCAAAATTATATGTGGATTTTGACTGTGCAGGGGATTGGTGCTCCTAACCCCCACCTTGTTCAAGGATCAACTGTATAACAAAATGTGTCCATGTCAATTTTAAAAGATTAAGAAAATTCTTCAGTCTTAGGCCCCTCCCCTAATGTGTCTTACCATAATAAATGTGCTGAAACCACTGGTTTTCTATATAAGAGCAAAATCTAGTGTTCCCCATCTCATGTTATCTGATCAGATAGAACTATAAATATACAGAGGGGCTCGTGTTTCTAATCTTGGGTTGGGGAATGCCTTTGTAATTAAGAAATCAAGGTCAGGTGCAGAATTAACAATGACTACAACATATGTGATTACATTAAAATATTCATACAGTGAAAAGGTCACTAAACAAAATTAAAAGACCAATGACAGAGCAGAAGAATTTGCAAGAACAATAAAAAAAAGAATGCTCATAAAACAAATAATTTATGAAAGAAGATTAAGAAGAAAAGGAGGAGAAAGAAGAAGAGGAAAAGAAAAAGACAATCTAATAAGAAAAAGGACAGAGCATAGCAGTGGAACTCAAGTTGTTATCAGCTTAAAATAAACTGTTACAAGCTATTTTATGTAAACCTTATGGTAACCACAAAGCAAAAGCCTATTGTAGTTACACAGAACATAAGGGAATATGAGCATAACACTACAGAAAATCATCAAATCACAGAGGAAGAGAGCAAGAGAAGAAGAAAGAAATGAAAGAATTACAAAGCAGCCAGAAAACAAGTTTAAAAGTGGCGAAAAGTCCAATCTATCAATACTTACTTTAAATGTAAATGGACTAAATACTCCAATCGAAAGACATTGAATGGCTAAATGGATTTAAAACAAAAACAAGACCCAACTATATGTCACCTACAAGAGACTCTCTTCAGCTTTAAGGATACACAGGACTGCAAGTAAAGAGATGGGAAAGAATGTTAGATAAAAATGGAATCCAAAAGAAAGCTAGGATAGCTATATTTATATAAGACAAAATAGACTTTAAGTCAAAGACTGTAATAGGAGACAAACACATTATGTAATAATAAAGGGAACAATCTAACAACAAAATATAACATTTGTAAATATTTATGCACCCAACATAGGAACACCTAAATATAGAAAGCAAATATTAACAGACCTAAAGGGAGAAATAGATAGCAATACAATAATACTAGGGAACTTTAATACCCCCACTTTCATCAATAGATAGATCATCAAGACAGAAAATCAATAAGGAAACATTTGGCCTTAAATGACACATTAGACCAGATGGACTTAACAGACATATCCAGAACATTTCATCCAAAAGAAACAGTACACATGGAACATTCTCTGGGATAAATCATATGTTAGGCCACAAAACACATCTTTAAAAGTTTAAGGTGGAAAACATATTAAGCATCTTTTCCACCCACAATGGTATGAAACCTGAAATCAATTACAAGAAGAAAGCTGGAAAAATCACAAATATGAGGAGATTAAACCTGTTATTGAACAGCCAACTGGTCAACAAAGAAATCAAAGAAATTTTAAAAATACCCTGAAACAAATGAAAATGGAAATACAACACACCAAAACTTAAGGGATGCAGCAAAAGCAGTTCTAAGAGGGAAGCTCAAAGTGATAAATGCCTACATTAAGAGGGAAAAAAAAAGATCTCAAACAACATAACTTTATACCTCAAGGAACTAGAAAAACAACAAATGAAGCCCAAAGTTAGTAGAAGGAAGGAAATAACAAAAATCAGAATGGAAATAAATGAAATAGAGACTAAAAAGACAATAGAAAAGATCAATGAAAATAAGAGATGGGTTTTTCTGAAAAAATAAAATAGACAAAACTTTAGCTGGACTCACCAAGAAAAAAAGGAAGAAGACTCAAATAAACAAAACCAGAAATGAAAGAGTAGATGTTACAACTGAAAACACAGAAATACAAAAGGTCATAAGAGACTAAACAATCATACACCAACAAATTGGACAATCTAGAAGAAATGGAGAAATTCCTAGAAGCAGACAACCTACAAATACTGATCATGAAATAGAAAATCTGAATAAACCAATTACTAGTAAGGAGATTGAATCAGTAATCAAAAACCTCCCAACAAACAAAAGCCCAAGACTGATGGCTTCACTGTTAATTTCTACCAAATATTTTTTATTTCTATTTATTTATTTATTTTCTCTCCAAATTTTTATTTAAATTCTAGTTAGTTGACATATAGTGTAATACTGATTTTAGGAGTAGAATTTAGTGATTCATCACTTACATATAACACCCAGTGCTCATCATAACAAGTGCCCTCCTAATACCCCATACCCATCACCCGTCTAGCTGAGTAATATTCCATTGTATACATATACCACATCTTTATCCATCTATCAGTTGATGGACACTTCTACTAAATATTTTTAAAAGAATTAGGATCAATCCTTCTCAAACTCTTCCAAGGGTGCCTGGGTGGCTCAGATGGTTAAGCGTCTGCCTTTGGCTTGGTTCATGATCCCATGGTCCTGGGATCAAGTCCCACATCAGGCTCCCTGCTCAGCGGGGAGCCTGCTTCTTGTTCTGTCTCTCTTTCTCTCTCTTAGGAATAAATAAATAAAATCTAAAAAAAAAAAAAAAAAACCTCTTCCAAAAAATAGAATGGGGAGAATATTGCCAAATTCCTTTTACAAGGCCAGCATTAATTACCCTGATGCTAAAACCAGACAAAGACACTAGAAGAAAAGAAAATTACAGACCAATATCCCTGATGAACATAGATGCAAAAATCCTCAACAATATATTAGCAAACTGAACACAATACATTAAAAAGATCATATACCATGATCAAGCAGGATTTATTCCAGGGATGTGAAGATGATTCAAAAACTGAAAATCTATTAATGTGATACATCATATTAACAAAATGAAGGGTAAAAATCATATGATCATCTTAGTAGATGCAGAAAAAGCATTTGACAAAATTTAACATCCATATATAACAAAAACACTCAACAAAGTGAGTATAGATAGGACATACCACAACATAACAAAGGCCATATATGACAAACCCATAGCAAACATCATACTCAATGGTGAAAAACTGAAAGCTTTTCCTCTAAGATCAAGAATAAGACAGGATGCCCACTCTCACCACTTTTATTCAACATAGTCCTAGCCACAGCAATTAGGCAAGTAAAAGAAGGAAAGAGTAACATGACATTTGTAGATGACATGATTCTATATATAGAAAGCCCGAAAGACTCCACTAAATAACTCTCAGAACTAATAATAAATTCAGTAAAGTTGCAGGATATGATATCAATATACAAAAATCAGTTATGTTTTTATACACTAATAATTACCAGAAAGAGAAATTAAGAAAATATTTCCATGGCATCTAAAAGAACAAAATACCTAGGAATGAATTTAAGCGAGGAGGTGAAAGACCTATACACGGAAAACTATAAGACATTGATAAAAGAAATTGAAGAAAACACAAATAAATGGATAATTCTGTACTCATGGATTGAAAGAATTAATATTGTTAAAATGTCCTTACTACCCAAAGCAATCTACAGATTCAGTGCAGTCCCTATCAAAAGTCCAATGGTATTTTAATAGAAAAACTATCCTAAAATTTCTATGGAACCACAAAAAACTCTGAAGCTAAAGCAATCTTGAGAAAGAAGAATATCACACTTTCTGATTTCAAACTATATTACAAAATTATAATAATCAAAATAGCATTGTAATGGCATAAAAAACAGACAGATCAATAAAAAGAATAGAGAGCTCAGAAATAAAACCATTCATATGTGATCAATTTACAACAAAGGAGCCAAGAATATACAACAGGAAAAGGATAGTCTTTCTTTTTTCTTTCTTTCTTTCTCTCTCTTTCTTTCTTTCTCTCTCTTTCTTTCTTCCTTCCTTCCTTCCTTCCGTTCTTTCTTCCTTCCTTCCTTCCGTTCTTTCTTTCTTTCTTTCTTTCTTTCTTTCTTTCTTTCTTTCTTTCTTTCTTTCTTTCTTTCTTTCGGAGCCTGGGTGGCTCAGTTGTTAAGAGTCTGCCTTCGGCTCAGGTCATGATCCTGGGGTCCCAGGATCGAGTCCGGCATCGGGCTCCCTGCTCGGCGGAGAGCCTGCTTCTCCCTCTCCCACTCCCCCTGCTTGTGTTGCCTCTCATGCTGTGTCTCTCTCTGTCAAATAGATGGATAGAATCTTAAAAAAAAAAAAAAAAGAAAGAAAGAAAAGAAAAGATCCTCAACATCATTAATCATCAGAGAAATGCAAATCAAAACCCATTGAGGTATCACCTCATACCTGTTAGAATGGCTATTACCAAAAAAGCAAGAGATAACAAGTGTTGGCAAGGATGTGGAGAAAAGACAGAAAATTGTTATCTCAAAAGATATCTGCCCCTCTATGTTCATTGCAGCATTATTTATGATAGCTAAGACATGGAAACAACCTAAGTTTCCATTGAAGGATAAATGTATAAAGAAAATATATATGTAAGCATACATATTTCATTTATTCCATGCACACACATAAAATAGAATTTTATTCAGCCATAAAAAAGAAATTCTGCCATTTGCAACAACATTGATGGACCTTAAGGGCATTATGGTAAGTGAAATATGTCAGACAAATACTATATGATCTTACTTATATGTGGAATCAAAAAAACAAAAAAACTCATAGATATAGAGAACTGATTGGTGGTTGCCAGAGGTAATGTTCAAAATGGGTGAAGGTGATCAAAAGGTACCAATATCTAGTTATAAAATAAATAAATAAAATAAAATAAATAAGGGACACCTGGCTGGCTCAGTCAGTGGAGCATTCAGTTCTTGATCTTGAGTTTGTGAGTTCAAGCCCCATGTTGGGTATAGAGATTATTTAAAAATAAAATCTAAATAAATAAATATAATAAAAAAATAAGTTCTGGGGATATAATGTAAAACATGGTGACTATAGTTACAAATGCTATATCATATATTTGAAAGTTTCTAACAGAGTAGATCTTAAAAGTTCTCATCCCAAGGGGTAAAACAAATTTGTAACTATGTGAGGTGATGGATGATAACTAAACTTACTGTGGTAATCATTTTGCAATATATGTCATTATGTCATACACTTAAAACTGATACAATGTTATATGTCAATTATATGTCAATAAAATTAGAAAAATTAAAAAGTTCTTTAAAAAGGAAAACAAAAAAGATCACAAACTGGAAGAAAATATTTGCAAGAACTTATCTGATAGGGACTTGTATATATATAAGACACTTATATACAAATATATAAAGACTCATAACTCAATAAGACAAAGAATGTAAAGTTAAATCATAGGCAAAAGATTTGAAAAGACGTTTCACCAAAGAAGACACATAGATAGCAAATAAGCACATGAAAAGATCCTCAACACCATTAGTTATTAGAGAAATGCAAATGAAAACCACAATATCACACTATGTGCCTTTAAAAATAGCTACAATTTAAAAGTCTGACAATTCCAACTGTTGAAAAGATGTTGATCAACAAAAGTTCTTTTTTTTTTTTTAAAGATTTTATTTATTTGTTTGACAGAGAGAGAGAGAGACAGCGAGAGAGGGAACACAAGCAGGGAGAGTGGGAGAGGGAGAAGCAGGCTTCCCGCCAAGCAGGGAGCCTGATGCGGGGCTCGATCCCAGGACCCTGGGATCATGACCTGAGCCGAAGGCAGATGCCCAACGACTGAGCCACCCAGGCGCCCCAACAAAAGTTCTTGTGGAGGGCGCCTGGGTGGCTCAGTTGGTTAAGCGACTGCCTTCCGCTCGGGTCATGATCCCGGAGTCCTGGGATAGAGTCCCACACCGGGCTTCCAGCTCAGCAGGGAGTCTACTTCTCCCTCTGACCCTCTCCCCTCTCATGCCGTTTCCCTCTCTCTCGCTCTGTAATAAATAAATAAATAAAATCTTTAAAAAAAAAAAAAAGGTCTTGTGGAACTCTCAAAATTACTAATGGAAATGCAAAACTGTACAGCTGTTTTGGAACAGTTTAGTAGTTCCTTACAAATTTAAACACACACCATAGGACCCAGCAACCCACTCTTAGTTATTTACCCAAAAGAAATGAAAACAAATTTCTACATGAAGACCTGTAGGTGAATATTTATAGCAATTTTATTCATAGTGGCCAAAAACTAGATCTAAACAAAATATGCATCTACTGGTGAATAGATAAACAAATTGTGGTATATTCTATAGAATGAAATACAACTCAGCAATAAAATGAAAGCAACTGTTAATAAATATAACAAGATGAATTTCAAAAGCATTATGCTAAATGAAAGAAGGCAATCACAAAAATTGCATTTATAAGAAAAGCCAAAACTGCAGAACAGAAATCAGATCGATGGCTGCCAAGAGCAGGGCATAGAGGAAGGGAAGTGACTATAAAAGGATATGAGAGAATTTGGGGGGCTATAGAAATGTTCTCTATCTTGATTGTAGTTCTCTATCTTGATTGTACAACTATATACACTACTCAAAGGTTATTGAACTGTATACATGAGATGAATTTTGCTACATTAATTATAACACAATAAATCTGACTTAAAAAAATAAAAATAAAAAGGGGCACGTGGCTATAGAGTAAATTCAGCCTGATCACACTGTTATTTAAATATAGTTGTGTGTACTTGTGGATATGTATATATGTATGAGTATAGAAAAAGGTCTTAAATAATCTAAACCCAAATGTGAACTCGATTATCTCTAGGGAATGGGAAACTGGGAATGATTTTATTTTTTATACTTCTGTATTGGTTAAATTTTTTCCACATGTAAGACTATATATGCTGTAGGTATGATTTTTTAATATTTATATTAAATATTTAATTAAATTAAAAACTTTAATATAGGGGTGCCTGGGTGGCTCAGTCTTTAAGTGTCTGCCTTGGGCTCAGGTCATGATCTCAGGGTCCTGGGATCAAGCCCCGCATCCGGCTCCCTGATGGGCGGGAAGCCTGTTTCTCCCTCTCCCACTCCCCCTGTTTGTGTTCCTTCTCTAGCTGTGTTTCTCTCGTCAAATAAATAAATTTTAAAAACCTTAAAAAAAAACTTTAATATAGAAAATATTAAAGAAAAAAGATTCTTTTGTCCTGGTATAAAGTGTTTCCTTAACCATTTTCATTAAAAAATTCCCTATCTCATATGACTCTACTTAAAAAGCAAAACTACGGGTGCCTGGGTGGCTCAGACAATTAAGCGTCTGCCTTCTGTTCAGGTCAGGATCTCGGGGTCCTGGGATGGAGCCTGAAGGCAGGTTCTGCACTCAGCAGGGAGCCTGTTTCTCCCTCTCCCTCTGCTGCTCCTTGCCCTGCTCTTTCTCTCTCAAATAAATAAATAAAATATTTAAATAAATAAATAAATAAATAGTAAGATTAGCCATGAGAAAACTTTTTCCCTTCCCAAGAACAATTCTAGCTTTGAAGTTCTAAATTCAAATTACAAATACTTATTTTTTTCCTCTTGAAGCTTGTTCTGTAACAACAGCCTTTTATGATAGTGTCTTCTTAATTTTAAGATACCTTAAAAATATGTCTGGAAAGTTTTACGAGAATATTTTTAATCAAAATGCCCACATCTCTGCAAACACTTCAGGAAATTAGATCAAACATATACCTGTTGGGAAGGTCAACAGAAACCAGAATATACAGTCAAATGCCAGTCACCTTGCTATCCCTTCTCATGGATCTAATCAAAAGGTTTCTTTGATTGTTTCTCCTTAAATTTCAATCTGAGTCATTTTTATTTGTGAAACTGAAAACATATATGAAAACAAAAGCAAGGTTTCATGATGACAGTTGCAAATCACAATTACATCAAGTGCGAGTTCTTTATAAAAGGCTCTTCCCATAAACAGTGCCGCAAGGACCACTCACTGAGAATGTGGAAGTATTTACAATGGTCTCTAGTACCCTTTTTTATCAAAATAACGTGCCCAAAATACAACATTCCATAATGTGCTATAACTACTTTAGTTTTCAGTTTCTCCTTTAAAATTTTCTACAACATCACGGTTTTTCTGTTTTTTTGTTTTGTTTTTTTTTAGGTTTTTTTGGTTTTTGTTTTTTGTTTTTAAAAGATTTATTTATTTATTTATTTATTTATTTATTTATTTATTTATTTTAGAGAGAGCAGCAGGGAGGGGCAGAGGGAGAGAGAGAGAGAGAATCCCAAGCAGACTCCCCGAGTGCTGAGCCCGCTGCGGGCCTTAATCTCCTGACCCCCATGAGATCACGACCTGAGCAGAAATCAAAGAGTCCAATGCCTAACCGACCGAGCCACCCAGCGCCCCTGTTTTTTATACTCTTTAGTAAGATTCCCCAAAAGTTGTTTCAAAAAATGCATCCCAGGCTACAATAAATATTTTTGTGCTCCCATATTTTAGGTGACACTGAAAATATCCTGGTAGATACGTATTGATCTAATTTTTAAAGGACCTTTTATCTTTCTTCCCTCCTCCCCCTTCTTCCCTTTTAGGGCCTTCCTTTTCCCTGCCAGGAGTGATACGCATATCTACACAGGGATGATGGCATATATGGAAATGTAGAAAACAGAGACATGTTT
Source organism: Leptonychotes weddellii (assembly GCF_054177405.1). Lineage (NCBI taxonomy): Eukaryota > Metazoa > Chordata > Mammalia > Carnivora > Phocidae > Leptonychotes > Leptonychotes weddellii. The sequence goes on from NC_138370.1 coordinate 68,456,841, forward strand.
GTTTCACTCTCAAGAGCCGCATGTAAAGGTAAAATACAGGGCATATTTAGGAAAAAAAATGAACATGACTTCCACTAAGGTGAATAATTTTAACACTTTCTTTGCAAAGTTACTTTGCCCAGGTATTTTTAAAGAAAGGTATTACATTATCATTATCACTGACAGATATTTATCTCGCCTCCATCCACACACACATACCATAAAAATTATAAACTATTTTATGGAGAGTAGTGTGGCCATGTATTATGGGATTTTTATATTTAAAAAAGTTGATCTAAATTGACTGAAAATCAAAGAAAGAAACAGGCTCCAATGCTGAAGGTTTAATTACTACTCCACCAAAAACTGCTTTTCTTTGCAAACATCTTGCTTTTATATCTAACTTCTCCAGCTCTATCTGAAATAACAGATCTGTAGAATCATACCTGTAAACTTTATGAAACTGCAATTGATTCTATGAAGTTATTGTCTCCCAAATTTTGAATTTTGAGCATATATATGTGTGTGTGTGTGTGTGTGTATATGAATTAACTCAAAATTTCTTTTAAATAATTCTCAATAATTATTCACTTCGACAATCTAGAATTTACCAGGGTGAGTAAATTTGGCATCAGAGAACAATAAGCTTATCACCACTTTATAATCCCTAAACTTTTAAACATGTTCTGCATCCACTGGTATTCAAAGAAATACAAATTAAAACAACAATGTAATACCAGTATTTTGCCTACTATATGATCAAAAATTAAAAAGAATAAAAATAACCAGTGTTACAACAGTGAGTAAACAGGGGTAAAAATGTAAATTGTAAAAAGAAAAAAAAAATCTCAGAGTGATTTGACAGTAGGTACCAAAAGCTTTTAAAAACTCTTTGCCCCTGCAATTTCCTTTCTAAGAATTTATCTCAGGAAATAATCAGACAAGTGAGAAACGATGAAGGTACAATGCTATTATCAAAGTTCCTTTCTCATGCTAGCATAAGAACAAACAAATAATACGTAGATTCAACCTAAATTCCCAATAATAAATAATGGGTCCAATAATTTATAGTACCTTCATACTAGGGATATTAATTGTCTATTGCTGCTGTAATAAATTACTCAAATATAGCAGCTTAAAACAACTCTCATTTATTAACCTCACAGTTCTGCCGGTCAAAAGTCTAAGCTGGCTTGGCTGGATTTTCTGCTTTGGGCCTCAGAAGGCCAAATCACGGTATCCGCTGAGCAGGCTGTTTATCCGACAGATCTGGGCTGGAAGCGGCTTCCACCTTCAGTTAGGTTGTTGGCAGAATTCAATTCCTTGCAGCTGAAGGACTGAGGGCTCTGTTTCCTTGCTGGCTATCAGCCAAGGGCCACCCTCAGCAATTGAGGCAACCAGCAGTCCTTCCCAGTGCTGCCTCATTCTTAGAGGTAGCAACGGTGCATGGAGTCCTTGTCAGGTTTCAAGATGCTCCAATTTTCCTTCTGTGACAGCCAGGAAAATTTCTCTGCTTTTAAGGACTTGAGTGATTAGATTAGGCTCACCCACATAATTTCCCTAACTTTAGGTCAGCTGTGCCATATAATGTAATACGATCATGGAGTGGTATCTCCTCATTAGTCACAAGTTCCTGGGATTGGGTGAGACATCGTGGAGGGGCGGTGGGCGAGAGGCATGATTCTACCCTACCACACCATGGAACAAAATACAATAACTAAAAATGATGACTGTAGAATTGAATTTGGCTTGCCTGCCCCAAAATATAAACTAGGCATTAAAATACTGAAATGCTTCTGTAGCCTTTGGGTCGTTCTATCCAGGGCCTGGACACTCTCCCAGCCCCTCCTCTAGGATGACCACAGCCCTGCCCTGCTCTCGCAATTAAAGGACTGATGCCTGCCACAGCAATAAACCTCTGGGCTACATTCTGTCCTTTCATTGCTTGGTGCCCATGAAATACCAGTCATTAAATATTTTTAATTCCACCCTTGGATTTGGCTGTATATTTAATGGCAGAACGGATGTTACAACACTATTAAGTTGAGTGAAGAAGACATGTTTATTTAGAATGAATAGATAGATATGTAGATACATTTATGATAGATTAGATAAATAGATAGACATAGAGATATAGAGATATACATATATGCATGTAAGTTGGTATTGGCTTATTTACACTAGTGAATATATATAAGAGCAATTCCTGAAATTTGCATGGTTTATTTACATTATCAAATATGCATAGAAACAATTCCTGAAAAATATACCATAAAACATTAACAGTTGTTATTTCCAAAAGATAGAATTTCAGGTGATATAAATTTAATTTTTAAAATTTTCTGTATTTTCCAATGAACATGTATTAATGGCATAATAAAAAGAATATATGATAAAGACAAAACAAGTTCTGTACCTTTCCTTCTATGACCTTGAGGGAAAAAAAATCCCTTATTTTTGAACCTCTATTTCTTAATCAGTAAAATGAACTACATGATATTTTTCACCCTTACCAGCTGTAAGAGCTTCTGATTCTAGAAATAGACTACTCAACAATGTGCTTAAGTTCAATCCAGGTTAAAAGAAAGGGCAGGGAGAAGGAAGCCATTAGAGTTACTAGAAATTAAGTCTTCATTTTGTCCACTCAAAACATTGTAGAAAACTGTAATTTCTTTTTACGGTGACGTGATTCATTCAAGATCAAGGTTCTCACTGCAATATTCACTTTTGCTAATTGTCAAGGAGCTGTAGGTTTATTCTAGCTTTTAAACTGCATGACCTGGGGGCGCCTGGGTGGCTCAGATGGTTAAGCGTCTGCCTTCAGCTCAGGTCATGGTCCCAGGGTCCTGGGATTGAGTCCCGCATCGGGCTCCCTGCTCCTTGGGAGCCTGCTTCTCCCTCTGCTTCTCTCTCCCTCTCTCTGTCTCTCATGAATAAATGAATAAAATCTTTAAAAAAAAAAAATAAACTGCATGACCTGAACTGTCATTATTGAAGCAACAAGCACTGGGGATACTGTAGATTCCAGTGGACAAAACAGCGAGGCCAAATCCATGGAGCCAAATTTCAAGATGGAGAACACAAATGATGTCCTAACAAGTGAATAAATAAACAAGACATATTGTTATAAAAACCTGAAGGAAATAAAAGAGGAAGTAACATTTGGACTGAGACCTGCAGGATGAGAAGAATATAGCAGAAGAAAAAGCCAAAAAAAGAGGCAGAGAGAACAGCAATGCAAAGGTTCTGAGACAAGAAAGCGTTGGTGTGTTTGCAGAATACAAACGAGAATGGTATGATTGCACTAGAATGAATGAGAGACAGTGGCACTGGATGAAGTTAAAGAGAAATAGGCAGGTACCAGATTAATAAATATCCTTAGACCAGGGTGAAGAATTCAGATTTTATTATAAATACCAATGGGAAGGGCGCCTGGGTGGCTCAGTTGGTTGGGCGGCTGCCTTCGGCTCAGGTCATGATCCCGGAGTCCCGGGATCGAGTCCCGCATCGGGCTCCCTGCTCGGCGGGGAGTCTGCTTCTCCCTCTGCCCCTCCCCCCTCTCATGTGCTCTCTCTCATTCTCTCTCTCTCTCAAATAGACAAAATCTTTTAAATAAATAAATAAATAAATAAATAAATACCAATGGGAAGCCATTCAAAACTTTTAAACATGAAAGAGATGTGTTTTTGAAACTGTTAAAAGACAACTTTGGCTGTTGAGTAGGGAAGAGACTGTAAGAGGCCAAAGGTAGTACCTTGGAGACTGCAGTAATCCAGGCAAGACATAGATGAGCATCACTAAGAATATGAGGCTGTCAATGAGGATGGACAAAAGCAAATGGTTTAAAACATATTTTTAAGGTACAATCTGCAAAATTTGCTGATGAGACTGGTTGAGATGGTGAGCAAAAGGGGAAAAATCAAAATGGATCCTAGAGTTTTTCCTTGAGCAAAGTGATGATTGGTAATACATTTACTAAGATGAGAAAGGCCAGAGGAAGATCAGTGTTTGAAGGTGAAATCAAGAGCTCTATTTTAGACACAAGTATGAGATGCTTATTAAACCTCCTACACCAAAAGTCAAAGAGGCAGACATCAAAGTGCAGAACTCAAAGAGGAGGCCAGGGTAAAGATAACAATTTGAAAGTCAACAGAATATGGATGGTAGTTTTAAAAAAAAAAAGGCCAGGAGGGAACAGAGTCAATTCAAAATTTAGGGACAGTAAGCTTGAGTATAGGAAACAGAAATCAATTATGTTAACGTAAAGCACACTAGTATCAAGAAGAAGAAATTATAATTACATACTTATGATTCATCAAAAAGTACATGCATTATTAAATGCACATATTTAGGACTAAAGTTTAGAACCTAAAATTCCTTATTAAGTAACAACTGGAGAAAAACAGTCTCATTCCCTAAGAGAAATATAAACCTGAAATGTCTAACTTCTTACCAGCAAGTCACTTACTCATGAATAGAAACAGCAAAATCAAGTCAGCAACAGTCACTAGGAGCCCAACATTGCCAAGCCAACTAACTGCTCTGCTATGGAATATGGTGGCCACTAGGACTTAAAGGCAAAAATCCTGACAAATTTCTAAGTAGCTGATAATTATAATGAATTCATAATGCCCTTAATTCTGAAAGCACTGCCATGTCTTGTGTGGACATTTATATACTACAAATGTTGAATATACAAACTTATATTACATGTTTAAAAATGAAATGCAGTTAGTTCAGTTTGGCAGACAATTTAATGATTCAGTAAGTTGGATTTTTTTTCTCTAATTTTCATTAGATATTGACATTAATAGAAGAGATTTTCAAAATTTATACTGTTGGACAATTTTGCAAGTCAATTTTAATTATACTTCTAACCAAACTTATTTTTTGAAGTTGTCTTTGAAGAAATATAATGATCATACATAATATGTCACTTCAAAATATAAACTGAAAACATTTGTTGGCTTAGGATAATATTTAACATATCTATATATAAAATTAATTTTACATAAATCCAATACATTTGATAGTCTTCAGATATTTAAACTGATTTATGCCAAACAGTGTGTTAAATATGTAAAACACATAAGATACTATTCCTACTCCCAAAGAGATTAAGAATTTGTAGCAGTTTTCTGAGAATCAAAATTTGAGTTTGATTACAGCTTACATTAATATAGGTCAAGAACTCATGTGAAAGAATATGAGCAAATGTTTTTATTTCCTTTGCTATTATAAAAATATCTCTTGAGCAATAAATTTTAAGGCATCAAAGTCATGACAAGGACTTAGGACAAACCTAAGTCCTAAATTTTAATCTGACCCTTTTTCTTCTAGATAATATTGTAATTTCACTACACTAAAACACAGATAGGGTGAACAATGCTATGAGACAGGACAGCATAAAAGTTAATAGCATGGACTCCATCCAGAGCCAATCTACTTGCTTTCATATCCTAGCTGTGTGGCTTTAGACAAGTTACTTAACCTTCCTGTACCGGTTTCCTTATCTTTAGCATAAAGATAATTCACATGTAAATAACTTGCAACTCAACAACAGAAAGACAACCCAATTAAAAATGGGCAAATGATTTGAATAGTTATTTTGTCAAAGAAGATATACAAATAGCCAATAGCACATATAATGATGCTCGATATCATTCATTAGTCATTAGGGAAATGCAAATCAAAACCACAATGAGAACCACTTTACACCCATTTATATGGCTATATTCAAAAAGGATGGACAAGTGTGGAAAGAATGCAGAAAAATTGGAACACTTGTACATTGCTGGTGGAAATATAAAAGGTGTGTCTGCTTTGGAAAACAGTTTGGCAGTTCCTCAGAAGTTAAACCTAGAGATGATTTATGACCCAGAGATTTCACTCCAAAAGAATTGAAAACAAATGTCCAAGCAAAAACTTGTACACAAACATTCGTAGTAGCACTATTTGTAATCGCCAAAAAGCACAACAACCCAAATGGCAAAAACTGATGAATGGGTAAACAAAACGTGGTATATCATACAATGGATATTATTCAGCAATAACAATGAACGGGATGCTGATACATATTACAACATGGATGAACTTTGAAAACATTACACTAAGTGAAAGAAGCCAGACACAAAATGCCACACATTGTATGAGTCTGTTTATAGGAAAATGTCCGGAATAGGCAAAAATACAGAAACAGAAAGTATACTAGTGGTTGCCTGGGACTGGGGACTTAAGTGGAAATAGAGAGTGACTCTTAATTGATGTGGGGCTTCTTTGTTCTGAGATCACTTCGTGGTAATGATTGCACACCTCTGTGAATATACTAAAACCACCGAATTGTACATTTTGTAAAAGGGTATGTTTTATGGTATGTGAATTATATCTCAATAAAACTGCTATTTGTGAAAGTAACAATAAAAAAGAATATAGGATACCTGTTTCGTGAGTGTCATCAAGATTAAAGTGAGTTGTTTGTAAAATGCTTAAATAAAAATGCTTGACCCATAATAAGTGCTATATAAGTGATAAGAGAATTTCTCATCAAGGTAAAAGTTCACATTTTGGGGGCACCTGGGTGGCTCAGTCATTAAGCGTCTGCCTTCGGCTCGGGTCGTGATCCCAGGGTCCTGGGATCCAGCCCCGCATCGGGCTCCCTGCTCGGCTGGGATACTGCTTCTCCCTCTCCCGCTCCTCCTGCTTGTGTTCCCTCTCTCGCTCTCTCTCTCTCTATCAAGTAAATAAATAAAATCTTTAAAAAAAAAAGTTCACATTTTGTTACACATCCCTCCCCACCCTCCAAACACATTGTACTAATAAAATAAGTATAAAAATAATTTATAATATGTACAACCAATAAAATATTAATATTTAAAGTGTAATAAAGTACACAAATAAATAGGAAAAAGCAACACAATATAAAAATGGCCAAAGAGGGCGCCTGGGTGGCTCAGTTGGTTAAGCGACTGCCTTCAGCTCAGGTCATGATCCTGGAGTCCCTGGATCGAGTGCCGCATCGGGCTCCCTGCTCAGCAAGGAGCCTGCTTCTCCCTCTGACCCTACCCCCTCTCATGTGCTCTCTCTCTCTCATTCTCTCTGTCTCAAATAAATAAAATCTTAAAAAAAAAATGGCCAAAGAATAGACAGTTCAAAGGCTAAGAACTCCAAAGAGTCTAGAAAAATATGAGAATATAATCAACCTTACAGTTAATCAGGAAAATATATAATAACAAGATATATCTTATATGCATTCAATTTGGCAAAAAAATACAAAATTCTAATAACCCCAAGTATTGGTGGGAATGTGCAGAAATGAACAAACACTTTAGAGAGCAAGTGGACACTATTTAGTAAAGTCAAAGATACTTATACACTATGAATCGCAGAGCGCATGCTCTAAAGAAACTCTCTCACGTATGCATAACAAAACAAACAGAATTTTTATTGCATCTGTTTATAGTAATGAAAAACTGGAAATATTGGTTATTATCAGAATAGATATATTGTGGCATTCATACAATGGAAACCATATACAGTAATTAATGAATGAACTAGGATTGTATCAACATGGACAAATCTCCAAAAACATAATTTTGTACTAAAATACATGTTTAAACATACATGAAGAAACCCTACAAGTTCTGGGACATAGCCTACTAATCTCAGATGATAAATGATGGCTGAATTATGATTCTGCAAAGGTATTCCCATAACCAAACATCCAGGGAAATTTTACAACCCGTGGAATTCTTAGACCAAGAAATAAATAGCCACACATACAGGACCCACATGCTGTGAATTGAAATGGTGCCATGTTAGGGCTTCTGAAAGAACCAGAGCAGGAAAGATTGTTCAAACAGAAGATCCTCATCCTCTCTTTTTTTTTTTTTTTTTTGAGATTTCTCATTTTTATTTTCAACTGTATGTTACTTTTTTTAAACTTAATTTTTTTTAATTGTTATTGTTATGTTAATCACCATACATTACATATTAGTTTTTGATGTAGTGTTCCATGATTCATTGTTTGTGCATAACACCCAGTGCTCCATGCAGAACGTGCCCTCTTTAATATCCATCACCAGGCTAACCCATTCTCCCACCCCCCTCCCCTCTAGAACCCTCAGTTTGTTTTTCAGAGTCCATCGTCTCTCATGGTTCCTCTC
>NC_138370.1:68465081-68472735 GCF_054177405.1 Leptonychotes weddellii
TCTTCTGAATTTTCCTTAACCTGTAGAATTCTTCTCACTTTCTCTTATCCAGCTCTGTGATGATATGAGCAAGGGTACTGGGGAATGATGGCATGTTCTGTGGCATTTACACACCTGTTGGTTATCTTAATAGCTTCATCCAAAGTAACAAAGGAAGCCTGCAGTGAAGCTCCTCCCACCGGTACTTCCACTGCTCTGGCTTAATTCTAATGGCCAAACCAGTCAGTTCACACCTGCTGGTTCGTTCCTTCATTCCTTCGTTCCTTCGGATAATGTTCAAATTCCTGGCAGAGTCACACCGGCTGCATTATATTTCTTCTCTGGAAGCTTCAGTAGGGCTTTCTGTACATTGTGGACAATGTAGTGCGGAAGTCCCTTGCTGTGAACGTGGCCTCAGCAAATGTAAAGGCAGCTTCTCTCAACACTTCACCCATCAACATTTTAGTCCCTATTACCTTCTTTAGGATCTGTTGAAATGGAAGAGTTAAGGCAGTTAGAGTTGCCCGACTGGATGGTGGGACATTGATAATTTGGCTGCAACAGCCCCAGCTCCAGTCTCCCTCTGCCCACGTCAGCGTCGGGACAGTGCTAACTCAGGGAGGGAAACAGAGATAGTAATTATATCTGTAATGTTGCATTTCTTGAAAAATGAAGTAACTGAAGTAAACACAAAATAATATAAAGATTTGATAAAGGTAAGTGGTGGGAACACAGATATATATTACATTTTCCAAAGTTATCTATATAATAAAGAATAACTTTTAAGAAGTAGATTTAAAATAAAAATTCATGCCTTCCAGTCCCTAAGCAAAAAGATTTTTTTCAAACACATGCACTACTTTTTCTAATTTTTCTCTTGATATTTCATTCCCTAGTGATTTAAATTCTTCCCTATCAGCCTCAATGACTAAGTACCTTTGGTTGTAATTAAATAACTATTTAATTAAGAGATAATTTTTAACACTTTTATAAAGGATATCCTTTTATATTTATAGTGTTGGAAAGCATACCATTTTATAAAGGATAATATATAATATAAATTATTGCAAATTTGTAATAAAGTTCCTTCCATACACTAAATTTTTATTATGGATGTATATTCCAATTGCTCTTCCATTTCCAGACTTTCAGCAGAGTATTTTTTAACAGCATAGACATTTTTAATATTGTTCAATGATTCAGGTGCCTGGGTGGCTCAGTTGGTTAAGCGACTGCTTTCGGTTCAGGTCATATTCCTGGAGTCCCAGAATCGAGTCCCGCATCGGGCTCCCTGCTTGGCAGGGAGTCTGCTTTTCCCTCTGACCCTCCCCCCTCTCATGCTCTCTCTCTCTCTCAAATAAATAAATAAAATCTTTAAAAAAAATATTGTTCAATGATTCAAGGAGGAAATTGCTCAAATCTTGACATCATTTTTTAATCACAATTTATTCAATTTAGATTAACCTCCCCTTTTAAAAAAGTATTGCTATGATTGACTTCTAATATATTCTTAAACCTGTGACCTTTTTGGTAGACATAAATAAGAAAAAAGAATAGTCTTCATTCTTCCTTTACCCAGTTAATCCACCAGAAGCAATTTAAGTCAAAAAGCTTAGGAATAATTAAATTTCCAAGCAAAAATATAAGGAGAAATATAAGCTTCAGAATTTAGTACAATAACTTAGCTAACAAAGCAAATAGAATGGGATTAGGAAAATCATGGTCACTCCTACAACATATACAGGATGAGTAGAAACTCTTTTTTTTTTTCAAACCATCCAGATTAACAAGTTAATTTTTTCTTACGGTTATCCAGTTAGTTGAAAAACATTAAGGAGATTGTTTTGTGAGAACACTGTAATAGGCGTTGTGTACATATTTTTTCATAGGCCATGTTGTACTTAAGAAGTATACATAGGAGTGAGGAGTAAAGACTCCTTAAGAAGCACTTTGGAAACAATTGTAATGCAGAACATTAGCAAATTAATCAACTCCAACATCTTTTTTCTAATATCCAATTCCAACATCTTACTTCTAATATCTGGTTCAGAGTGCAAAGAAATGACACATCACCCAATATTTTGTATCTTTAGCACAAAATTATGGCAGAATCAAGAAGTAATCAAGAAATTTGGCTTTGGACCCCCAGTCTTGTGATTTTTTATTTTATTTTATTTTTATTTTTTTCCAAGTCTTGTGATTTTATTATGGTTTCTCTTCAACAGCTATATTCCTTCAAAGTTATATTTATTTATTTAATATACACCATGTGCTAGATACTGTTACAAGCATGTTAGAAATAATAATTCATTTATATCAATGAGAGTTAAAAGATGCAGCACTACAAAATGACCCCAAATTTCAGTGGCTCGTAACAGCGTGTATATCTCATTATATGTTGACTTTGAGTGTGACTCTGCTTCATGCCCTCTTTACTCCAGGTTGCAGGCTGAAGAAACCCCTATCTGAGACGTCACCATTCTCACAGCAGAGGGGAGAGAAACAATGGTGAAAATATATGATGGATCTTAAAGTTTTTGCTTATAATTTATATACATCACTTAAGCTCACATTTCAAAGGCCAAAAAAAAAGTGACTTGACCAAGTCTGACAATGGAGCAGAGAGATGGGTAATCCTCCCAGGAGGAAGAACTGTGAAAATTGAAAATGCTACAGCATACCATCATCATAGCAACTATACTAGGACAGATATTATTATTACCCCCATTTTACAACTGAAGTAACTGAGGCATTAGGATATTAAGTAACCTGATGAAGGCCACACACAGCTACTAAGTAACAGAGCCAGGATTTGACACCCAGGCAATTCAGCTCTGAACAACTATACTTCTCTGACTCCTTATGTTCTTGAACTATTATTTTCACTTCTTCATCAAAATTCTGAAATTCATTCACGCAGAAATATTTGACAGGAAAAAGTTTAAATAGACACTCTCCCAAAGGGATTTGCATCTTAAGGCAATAAAGCCTTAAGATAAAGGTGCAAGGTTCAGACAGCTGGATTTCAGAAGCTTAGTGGAGAATGCAGCCTTCCCAATGCCTCTGAAATCACATCTAATAATCAGCCCCTTATTCTGTGTATAAACAGTCACTTAACTGCTTTGCTTGAGTCTATGCTCAAATATCACCTATTCAGACAGGCCTTTCCTCAAAATTCTATTTTTTTAAAAATATACATGCATCATTATCACCACAATAACTACCTCTTTTATCCTTTATCCCTTTCCCCTGCTTTATTTTTCCCTCATAGGATACTAATTTTATCAGGGCGCTTGGGTGGCTCAGTGGGTTAAGCATCTGCCTTCGGCTCAGGTCATGATTTCAGGGTCCTAGGACTGAGTCCCATATCAGGTTCTTAGTTCAGTGTGGAGCCTGCTTCTCCCTCTGTCTGCCACTCCCCCTGCTTGTGCTCTTTCTCTCTCTCTCTCACAAATAAATAAATAAAATTTTTTTAAAAAAATAAAAATAAAAAAATAAAGTGCTAAAGGAAAAAAATGTTAAAATAGCACTCTATGTTGAGTGAATATATCCCAAATGGGTGGAATAGACGTTTGAAAATGAAAAAAACAAAAAAATTCCACATTCAAAAACCAGGAGCTGTGTGCCTGTGCCTGGGTGGCTCAGTCAGTTAAGCGTCTGCTTTCAGCTCAGGTCATGATCCCAGAGTCCTGGGATCGAGTCCTGTATCGGGCTCCTTGTTCAGCAGGGAGCCTGCTTCTCCCTCTGCCTGCTACTCCCCCTGCTCATGTGTTCTCTCTCTCTCTCAATCTGACAAATAAATAAAATCTTAAAATAAAAAAGCCAGACACAAAAGAGTACACAGCACATGGATTTACTAATTTAAAATTCAAGAGCACACAGAACTAACTTCTGATGATAGAAACCAGAACAGTGGTTGCTTCTGGCAGGTAGGAATTAACAGACAGGGGCCACAAGAGAACTTTTTGTGGTGACAGAAATATTCTATATCTTGATTGACTATGCGTTACGTAGGTTATACACTTTTTAAAACTCACTGAATTGTACATTTAAACCTGTTTTCCTGTACGTAAAGTATACTTCAAAAAACAAAAACCACAGCAGAATTTTCAAATAAATTATAACCTAGTTTTAAAATTTGTATGGAAAAGCAAAACTTAAAATAACCAAGACACTGTTGAAGAAGGAGGAGAAAAGCGAGGAAAACACTTTATGCACATAAAAATCAAGATTTATTATAAACCTATTGTAATTTTTAAATGTGGCATTTGTGAAGGGATAAATTGACCTATGGAATAGAACACAGAGGCTCCAAACAGAATCTCAAACAAATGGAACCTTGATTTATGTTGGAGATAGCACTGAAAATCACTAAAACTATATTTGATGAATAGTACTGGAAAAATTGGTTATTCAAACTAATATAAAATATACACATAAAAAATTAATTCTAAATTGATTGGAGATTTAAATGTGATGGGCAAAACTTCACAATTTTCAGAAAAAATATGGCAAAATATTTTTATGACCTCATGGTAGGAAAGAACTTTTCAAAAAAAAGATACTGATAAATTTGATAAATTAAATTTTAAATTTCTGTCTATCAAAAGACACCAAAAGCAGAGTGGAGAAAATTTTACAAAAAGGAATAATAAAACAAGAATAAGCTAGATTTATGAAGAACTTTTACAAAACTATAAGAAAAAGATAGGGACGTCTGGGTGGCTCAGTTGTTAAGCATCTGCCTTCGGCTCAGATCATGATCCCAGGGTCCTGGGATCGAGCCCCGCATCAGGCTTCCTGCTCCACGGGAGGCCTGCTTCTCCCTCTCCCACTCACCCTGCTTGTGTTCCCTCTCTCTCTGTGTCTCTCTCTGTCAAATAAATAAAATCTTTAAAAAAAAAAAAGAAAGAAAAAAGATAAGCACCCCTCCCAAATGGGCAGAAATTCAAAAAGCATGTCACAGAGAAGAAAAAAATAAAACAAACAGCAACAAAGAAAAACACAGAGGAAAATGTCAACCTTATTAGCAGCAGTATGAACTCTTCCTTTTTTTTTTATGTACTATGTGCTGCAGGAGTAATGCTTAGAGCATTAGACATAGAGGTTGTGCGAAATTATGGGTAATGTAAAATAAACAAATGTTAAAATCAATGTTCAGCTAAAACTAAGACCCTAACCTGAGTTCACCATCATAAATGAACTTTTCAGATGTCAGAATCTTGGAATTTTACCTAAAAGTAATTTTTACTATAATTTTATCATTAAAACCAGTAGTAAATTCTTAAAAAATTGACACAGTAAAAGAAGAACATTTTATCAGTACTTTCAACTGATAGATTCTCCTGTGCTCACCATACAACTCATGTGTGATATGAAATACATGCATCCTTGCAACTGAGGTTGGTAGAGGAACATGATATTTTAGGAGTTTCTCATTTTTTCTTAACACTGTCTTCCTTTATTCTATATATTCTTTGTTATGCCTCGATCAAAGATGATTTGTCACAGGTGTTGTACATGATTTAGGTTGTTTCCCCACCTTGTGAAATTTTAACAAAGCAAGTAACATTTTGCTTTTTATCCATTCCTCAAGCTGTGAAGAATTTCCAAAGTGAACTTTTTCCTGAAAGACTCATGGCTTAATGGAATTAAGTCTCCAAAACAAAAACAAAAACAAAAACAACCAACAAAAAAACAAAAAAACCCACAAACTATAAAATAAAAATAATTTGAGGGACACCTGGGTGGCTCAGTCAGTTAAGCTTCCAACTCTTGGTTTCTGCTGCTCAGGTCATTATCTCAGGGTTGTGAGATGGAGCCCCGCATCGGGCTCTGCTTAGAATTCTTTCTCTCCCTCTGCCCCTCCCTCCTGTCTTAAAAATAAATAAATAAATAGACTTGTTTTTAAAATATATATATTATAATAATTTGAAATTTTTTTTAAATTAATATTTGAATACTGATACAACTCCTAAGACTAATTCTAATCTTCATATGGTTTCTATTATTCTTTCTTTAATATTTTTAAAGACTTTATTTATTTTAGAGAGAGAGAGCATGAGGAGGGAGGGGCAGAGGGAGGAGTGGAAGAAGTGAAAAGGCAGAAGGCAGAAGTTTAACGACTGAGCCACTCAGGTACCCCTCTATTATTCTTTCTTATGTTATTTAAATTTTATAAATATTTACTGACTCTAAGAGGATATAATAGTCTTCCTAACATTATCTAGCTAATTAATGCTCCCTTAATATTAATCTTTACTTTAAATCTACTTCCTTATAAATTTATTGTTTAAAATCTGATTATTTTTGTATGTAAAGTTAGCAATTTGCACAATCATCATTAAATATTGCCCTATTTTATTCTTGCAATAACATTTACATTGTATTTCAACCATCAACATCTTAAATCTGTAGACATATGTTTCATTCCAAACCACATGTAGAATGTATATCTACATTTGAAAGAGAATATTCAGATAGTAGCAATAAATCTGAATTATATGCTTTGTTCCTGTTGTTGGCATTGCTATGCAGATTCATTGTGATAGGAACCTATAGGACCACATTGCTGATTCTGCAAACATATAGAATGACAACTGAAGTAGGCATTTGGCCTCTAAAGACAAAAATTTTGGCCAAATACTTAGGCTAACACCAAACCATGGGTGCATCTCTAAAAGGAAGTATGAAAAATATCTATTTCCTAGACAGTCACTCATCCCAAATCCACACAAATATATACACAAACTCTTTATCTTCAAACTTTAAGTTTGTCCAGGTACAAAAAACCACAGATATTGGACATAAAGATGTTCAATGGATCATGTTATCGTTTGTCTTGTTCTCATTGATAACCATGATTTATTCTCATCTATACCCCAATGCCACTTATAAAACTACACAGAAGCCCTAGGCAACCACACACAGCCATATCCCATTCCCAACATACACCCCCCACATGGTCATAGCAATGCCTCAGAATGGTCTTGGACTTGAGAGATGACGAAGGACCTTCCTAGTGTTCAGAGGTATCAGCACCCAACTTGGGAGAGGTTAAGAAGGTCTAAGGGACTGTGGATCTAGTAAATTGAAAGCATGGCCTCACCTAGGCTCTGGCTGTGGATCCATCCAGTGTGGGGATAAGGGACAATTTTGCATAAGCACCAGCAACTTTATTCAACACAGACTCTTTAACATAAAAATAGAAGCAAAACAGGGGGCGGAGCAAGATGGCAGAGGAGTAGGAGACCTGGATTTCGTCTGGTCCCAGGAATTCAGCTGGATAGGGATCAAACCATTCTGAACACCTACAAACTCAACAGGAGATCGAAGAAAAGAATAGCAACAACTCTCTGAACAGAAAAGCGACCACTTTCTGGAAGGTAGGACGTGCGGAGAAGTGAATCCGAGGCGATATCCACGAGGATAGACGGAGGGGGAGGGGGCCTCCACTGGCTGCTTCTGGCAAGTGATAGAGCCGCGGAGCACAAAATCGGAACTTTTAGAAGTCGGCTCCGCTGTGGGACGTCGCTCCGGTGGCTAAGTGGGGGGTGGAACCCTTGCGGGACAGTGTGGTCTCAGGACCCTCGGGGTCACAGAAAGACTGGGGGTGCCTGAGTGCAGATGAGCTCCCAGGTATCGGAGTGGGGAAGCCAGCTGCAGAGACGGAGCT
>NC_138370.1:68473235-68532751 GCF_054177405.1 Leptonychotes weddellii
TCTCCTTCTCCGTCTCCCTCTGTGCTCTCTCTCTCTCACTCTCGCACTCTCTCAAATAAATAAATAAAATCTTAAAAGAAAAAAAAGGAATGGACTTGGACAAAGTGGGTTTCATTGTGAATTATGAATAAAAGAATAAAAACAAGGTTATTTAAGGCATAGAAAGCATTCATATGAACAAGAATCCTCTAGCTAGAAACAAAATGGTAAAAATAGAAAGGAGAGGACTGAACAATGCTCACAATAGTTTAGCTCAGCTGATGCATTATTCTAAAGCAAACAAACTTCCACTTATGGCAATGGAAACCTGATTGATTCAGAATAGATCGTGCACATAATAAAACAAACCTAATGAATAATTGGCCTTGACCCTTCAGACCTCACTCT
Source organism: Leptonychotes weddellii (assembly GCF_054177405.1). Classification (NCBI taxonomy): domain Eukaryota; kingdom Metazoa; phylum Chordata; class Mammalia; order Carnivora; family Phocidae; genus Leptonychotes; species Leptonychotes weddellii. The sequence goes on from NC_138370.1 coordinate 68,473,623, forward strand.
TTCAAATTGCCCAATACTAATAGGGTACCAAGAATATGGCTCTCAAACATTTTGGTTTCAGGGGGCTTCAGACTCTAAAAAAGTTACTGGGTTATATATATTGATACCACATTCAAAATTGAAGCAAAATTTTTAATATGTATTTATTTTAAAGTAACACAAAAATTCCATTACATGTTAATACAAATGGCATGTTTTTATGAAAATAACTGTGTTTTCCAAAAAAAAATTAGTGGGAAGTGTTTTATATTTTGCAAATATCTTTAATATAACTTAACAATAGGCTTAATAGAACACAGCTGGATTCCCATAACTGCTTCTGAATTCAATCTTTTAGCAATATATTGTTTGGAAGTATATGAAGAAAATCCAATCCCACACAGATAGTCACTTGGAAAAAGATGGAGTATTTAACAGTCTTCAGATAACTGTGGTTATTCTTCTTTGATAATATACCAAAATTTGACAAATGATAATTTTTTTAAAGTTGGAGGACTGACACTACCTGACTTTAAGACTTACTATAAAGCTACAATAATCAAGACAGTGTGCTATTGGCAAAAAAAAAAAAAGACAAATAGAACAATAGAATAGAATAGAGAGCCCAGAAATAGACTCACATAACATAGTTAAATGATCTCTGACAAAGGAGCAAAGACAATAAAATGAAGCAAAAATAGTCTTCCAACAAATAGTGCTGAACATCCACAAGCAAAAAGATTAATCTGGTCTCAGACCTCAAACCCTTCTCAAAAATTAACTCAGAATGGATGACAGACGTAAATATAAAATGCAAAACTATAAAATTCCTAGAACATAACATAGGAGAAAACCTGTATGACCTTGGATATGGTGATAACTTTTTAGATACAACACCAAGGCATGATCCATGAAAGAAAGAATTGGTAAGTGGGACTTCATTAAAATTAAAAACTTCTGCTCTGCAAAAGAGAATGTCAAGAGAATAAGAAGTCAGACTGTGAGAAAATATTTGCGAAAGACACTTCTGTTAAAGGACCGTTAGGCAAAATATACAGAGAATTCTTAAAACTCAATAAGAAAACAAACAACCCAATTAAATAATGCGCCAAAGACCCGAACAGACGCCTCACCAGAAAAGATATACAGATGGCAAAATAGCATACAAAAAGATGCTTTCCAGTGTGTGCCATCAAGGAACTGCCAATTAAAACGAGACACCACTGCACCCTATTAGAATCCAAAATACTGACAACACCAAATGCTGCCAAGTGTGTGGAGCTACTCTCATACATTGATGGTGGGAATGGACAGCCATTTTGGAAGACAGTTTGGCGGTTTCTAAAAAAACTAAACATACTCTTACCCTACAATCTGGCAATCATGATCCTTGGTATTTACCCCAAGGTGTTAAAAACTTGTGTCTTCACAAAAATCTATACATAGGTGTTTATATCAGCAAAACTTGGAAAAAAGTAGGATGTCAAATTTAAAAAATTCATTTGGTAGTTTGAAAATAATTTAAGCAGCTTGCTCTTTTAAAGTAGGTACTGAATAGTCTTCATGGATGGAATGCTTTAGTAGAACAAGGACAGAAAATTTACCTTGGGATCCAGGAATGTGTAAGCATTCCTAAAGTTGCTCCAAGTGCTTACACTGAGATACTACTTAAATTATTCTCCATTAATTTAGTACATCCAGACAATGGAATATTATTCAGCACTAAAATGAGTTACCAAGCTATGAAAAGACATGGAGGAACCTTAAATGCATATTACCATGTGAAAGAAGCCTATCTGAAAAGGCTACATACTATATGATTTCAACTATATGGTATTCTGGAAGAGGCAAAACTATGGAGACAGTAAATAGATCAGGGCTTGGGGGTAGGGGGAAGGATGACTAGGCAGAGCACAGAGAATTTTTAGGGCAGTGAAAATACTCTATACAATACTGTAAGGGGGATGCGTGTCATTATACATTTGTCCAAACTCAGAGAAGGTATAATGCCAAGGGTGGATCCTAATGTAAACTATTGAATTTGGTTGATTGAATTTGGCTGATTGTGAATCAATGTAGGCTCATCAGTAGTAATAAATGTCCCATTCTGGTGAGGGATGTTGGTCATGGGGGAGGCTATATGTGTGTGGGGCCAGGGGTACATGGGAATTCTCTGTACCTTCCTCTCAATTTTATTATAAACCTAAAACTGTTATAAAAAAAATCTTAATTTTTTAAATTTAATTTAATAAAAAAAACAGTAGAGGGGTACACAAAAATCTAATAAAAGTAGGTTAGGGTAACAGGAAAAATAGAAACATAAGGGAAAGCTAGACTTCAAAATGTATACCTTTTTCAAAGATTTTATTTATTTATTTGAGAAAGAGAGAGGTAAGAGAGAGAGCACAAGTAGGGGGAGCTGCAGGCAGAGGGAAAAACAGGCTCCCCGCTGAGCAAGGGGCCCGATGCGGGGCTCAATTCCCAGGACTCTGGGATCATGACCTGAGCCAAAGGCAGATGCTTAACTGACTGAGACACCCAGGTGCCCCCAAAATGGATACTTTAGTAGATTTTTAAAATTTTATATCACAAAAATTAATTCACTTAATTTCCCTGAAACCAATTTTACTACTTCAGATCTAATTAATGGATAAAACTTACACAATGTGTCCATCCATATATATTTTTGTGTTGAAAGATAAACAGAAATACCTCATTTTCATAGACTTCCCTAGAATGTTTTTATTGATAGCTTCGTCTTTATTGCTTAAACTCATTTGGATTCTCTTCCAATGCATGTCCATACATAAAGATGAAAAGTGTAAAACTATTTTATTAGAAATATTGATTTTAAATTTAAAACTGTTGAGAATAAATTGCTTGTTTAAGAAAAGCCAGAGGGGAAACAGTGAACTAGGGTGTTCTGTGTAAATGAGCACTGTTTGGGCATGCCATTCTCCTTACAATTTCTGTGAGAAGATATTGTGCAACCAAGTATAATTCACGTCTCTGAACCTCAGCTGCAGAAAATAAAGAAATCTGTGGCTCAGTATTGTCATAGCTGATGTCTATCAACAACTTAAATTCATGGCACATACATAATTCCTGCATGTTCATTGTTCTTCCCTCTCATCCACTAAATCTACTGGCAAATAAACATTTTGTCCAAGTCAGATCACAAAACGCTTCCAGAAAATGTCTGCAACATATTCTAAGCAAAACAAAGGGAACTTTTAGTCAGGGGAAATCAGCAACGATCCAGCCTGTCAATATTCTTTAGTAAACACTGTTCTAGCCCAAAAAAGCTGGTTAATCAGTGGACAGGAATGATCCTCCCATCCAATGTTCAAAGGAATCCTTATCAGGGGATGATCGGAGTTCTTCCTAGCATACCCTTCAGTGCACCCTAGTATACCCTTTCTTCAAAAGACTTCCTAGGACTCCATGCAGCGTGGGGAGGAGATTGCTGAAGAAGGACAGCCTCCTTTAAAAGAAAAGTAAGTCGGGGTGCCTGGGTGGCTCAGTCAGATAAGCGACCAACTCTTGCATTCAACTCTTGATTTCGGCTCAGGTCGTGGTCTAGGGGTTTTGAGATAGAGCCTCGAGCCTGGCATTGGGCTCTATGCTCATCGGGGAGTCTGCTAACCTCTCTCTCTCCCCCTCTCTCTCTGCCCCTCCTCCCACGTGCTCATGCTCTCTCTCTCTCTTTCTCTCTCCCTAAAATAAATAAATAAATCTTTTTAAAAAATGAAAAATAAGCCATGCTGTGCAGGATTTTAAGTGTAAGAGTGGTAATTCTCATGCTGGTGAATGCCATTAATCTGGAAGTTTTCAGCAACTACAAATAGGTCAATTTCCTTATTAGGTATGCCACATAAATGAATATTACTAATAACAAGGAACCATTATCTCAAAACATTTTTTTTCACTTTAAACGTGTAAAAAACTTCTGTGTACCACATTATCTTTTTTTTTTTTAAAGATTTTATTTATTTATTTGACAGAGAGAGACACAGTGAGAGAGGGAACACGAGCAGGGGGAGTAGGAGAGGGAGAAGCAGGCTTCCTGCCGAGCAGGGAGCCCGATGTGGGGCTCGATCCCAGGACCCTGGGATCATGCCCTGAGCTGAAGGCAGATGCTTAACGACTGAGCCACCCAGGCGCCCCCACATTATCTTTTTTAAATAAAGAATGAAACAAAAATAATTCCGCTCTAAATCTATGGAAACTCATGGAGCTGTCGTAAAGTTCCACGGAGCAAGGATTGAGGGGTGTAAGGTTGTTTGTTCCTATATACCAGATGGCCACTGATGGCTGTGCTTTTATAGTTTTTCTGTCCACTTTTTGCATTTTCTCCTTTCCCTGCTACTTGCTATTATTCCAGCTTACTAACAATATGTGCTGCTTCTTTTCTTTGCTTTTCGTTTCTTTTTCTTTTCTTTTCTTTTCTTTTCGTTTCTTTTCTCTTTTTGAGAGGGAGAGACAGGCTGGCCAAGCGGGGGTTGGTGGTTGCGTAGGAAAGGGCAGAGGGAGAGGGAGACAGACTCTTAAACAACATGGAATTCCACGCAGAGCTCGATCTCACGACCCTGAGATCACGACCTGAGCCAAAATCAAGAGTCAGACACTTAACCGAATGAGCCACCCAGCCACCCCTGTGGCTGCTTATTTTCAAACACTGAGTAAGGACTAAATGGTAGCCCTCAACCTCTTACAGAACCAAATGCTTGTGCTCTGGGTAGGTCCTTGGTGTTCAGAGGTCTTTATCAGTTACTGCCAGGTTTAAGATGAAATATGTTATAGTGGAAATCTGGCTTCTAGAAGAGGGGCAGATTCATTTAATATAATTTCAATCCTTTAGAGTAACTGTTTCAAGTTCTAATCTGCCTCTTGTCACAAACACTAACTATATTTAAGCCAAAACCCTATGGTACCTTCTTCTCAAGTTGTCACTGTTTTCAGAATGGTGAATTCAGTCAGTTTCCCCAAGTGCATCCCTCAGAACAAAGATCTGCACAGGTGATGTAGTAAGCAGTACTACCCTTAGAACCAGCTATGGGGACCCCTACCCAACCTGCTCCCCACCACCCTTGACGCTCTGGGTTTCCTCACTGCCGGGGGAGTAGACTTTAGATGAAAGCACTGTGGTGTTCACAAACATGCAAGCAAAACTTCTTTTGGATTTGGAAGAGGCCCAGGAGCAGAGAGCCAGGAATATGCTCTCCCTTCCCCATCACCACACACCAAGGAATCCAAAAATTTCTAAATGAAAGCTTGGTCTTTCAGGTCATTTGGCTGATGTATCAGTCAAAGTAAGAGCATGGGACACATTTGAACAATGTGTTAGCTTAATGTATAGCTTTTAAAAATATAGGTATATGCTCTATGGGCTCTCATTTGTACTCATGTTCCAGCAGAGTAATGACTTATATAAGTAATACAAATTCTGTGAAAACAAAGAAACTGCTTATCTCGTTTACTGCTATATTTCCAAAACCAAACACATAGCCAATGAAATGTTAAATGAAAAGGGTGTCTCATGGTTTAAAAATGTTCGGCCTTTTGCAGTTCCCTTTGGAGTATTAGTAAATTAGCACTTTAAAGCCTTTGAGAATCCAACTATTTTAACCAAGTCCCTCTTGTACTCTAGAGACTTCCTCATATCTACTTTATGGTGGAAAACTTTTAGGAATTGCTCAAATCAATGGTACATATCAATCAGCCCTCTTTGGGAGCATCTCAAAATACCTTGGAATGGATATATTGTACCTTCAGTTATGGTCCTAGATACAACCCAAACATTAGAAAAAACTAAGAAATATATTGGATGCTTTTGAAGGAAATAAATATAAGATTTTCTTTTTCGTGAACAAATCAGGAGTTCAATAATAGCAAAACATTAGTCTTTTCTTGGAATTTTTCTACCTAAGAATTAAAGAGGGATGGAGAAAAAAGAAAAAGTTATAAACCTACCATATTAAATTTAAGGTGAAGAATAAATGTCCCATGAACTTTTAATACTCATTCAACAACTCATTTATCAATTTAAAATGTATTTACTCCTGTTGTCACTAATCTTGATTCAAATGCTAGTCAACTGAGGATTTTTAGTTTAAGCATGGATGTGCATTGTAATTAATACTGATGCTAATTATGATTAACACTTGGTATCAGTGCAAGGTAGAGTAGGAAATTTATACTATAGATTTTTAATTTAAACTGGAACTCTAGAGGGGTGCCTGACTGGCTCAGTCATTAGAGCGTGCAACTCTTGATCTCAGGGTGTGAGTTAGTTGCCTGTAGAGATTACTTAACAATGAAAAATCTTTTCAAAAATAAATAAATAAACGGAAACTATAGGGAAAAGTGGGAATGTATATTACAACTCTTTCAGAAACAAGTCACAGAAATCCTCTTCAAACTAACTTAACCACATAAAAGGATTTATTGGCTCATGCAACTGGAAAGGACATGGATGCCTTCGATGCCAGGAATAAATGAATTGGAGAACTCAACTGTCTCCTCTCTCCTCTGTTCTCCTACTTCTTTCCCCTTTCCCTTCTCCCCTTTCCTCACTCCTCTTCCTCTCACCCTCCTTTCATCTCCCTTCAAACCCCCACCCACCCCATAGGGTCTCATCTCAACTTCCCTTTGTATTGCCCTTCTCTGCAATCACAGAATTTCTACCCTACGTCAGGAATCCTCGTAGCAGAAATCTCCAAATCATATCACCAGAGGACAGAATACCTCCACCTTCAGTATATAAAAACTCAAGGAAAGAAGTCTAATTGCCCTGCTCCCTGCTCCTTGGGAGCCTGCTTCTCTCTCTCTGTCTCTGTCTCTCATGAATAAATAAATAAAATCTTTAAAAAAAAAAAAAAAAGAAGTCTAATTGCCCTAATTTGAGTTACATGTCCTGATTAGATCCATTGTTAAGAGCTGGGAAGATACATTGCTGCTCGGTAGCATCCCCTGTTCCCACAATCACATCTTTGGGTGAGAAATCAAAACAAAGCAGGTACTCTTACTGCAAGAGGAATCAAGGGATACTTGACGTACAGAACTTCAGATGTCCCAAGTGTAAACTGCTAAATTTTAGGGAAGTAATTTGACAACATACATTAAGACTCTGTAAATTCATAACTCCTATCCATGCTAAGGAAAAAATCCAAACCCAGAGGCCATATGTATCAAGAAGTATCCTAGAACATCATCTACATACCAAATGTTACACTCGGTGTTCTATGTGCCCCATAAAAGGAAAACAAATAGGTAAATTATAACTTCACAATAGAGTATGATGTTGCCGTAACAAGGAACATTGCTTGCTGCCTGGAGCCTGCCTGCTACCAGGATTCTCTTCCTAAGTGAAAAAGCAAAATACAAATCTATATATAAAATTCTGGAAAAATAAGTAGGTAGAAAAGATAGAAGAAGAAACAACTCCAAAATGTTAATAGACTTTGGGTAGTGAGGCAATGAGTGGTCTTTTATCCTTTATATATATTATTATATCATATTTTAAGTGTTTCATTATTACCATATTTCCTATTACAAACACATAATCTTAATGATGAAAAATCGTTAACTTCAAGTTTTAACAAATGATAAAATTCAAGCATTTAAATATAAGATGGGTATTCTTTGAACTTCTCATCTTCCCGAATTTACAAAATGTTTCTCAAAATCAGTCATTTACTTCAAAATATTATGGCATACTATAGATACCCAATGTCCTTTACCTACTCCAGGTAAGTGACCAACTGGAGAGGAACATATGGAATGAGGTACATGCTAGTCAGTCATAAGAGGAAGGACTATTTGCCTCCTTAATTTTCTAAAATCTGTACCAGTCAGAGACAAAACATCATTACACAGCATGCAGAGCACATCAGCTATTTCTTTAAGGATGAATTTCAATTGTGTAGAATGAAATAGAAGCAACTCTTTCTACAATTAAAGCAAGGTCTAGCAACTGTCTCCCCAACCCTACCCCATAGTTCAGGCCTTCCTATCCCTTGCCCCTGGCCCGCGTATACCGACTTCACCAGCCCCACTCCCAAACCACACATATCCCTCTTCTTGCCCAACCTCAACAGAACCCATTTGCACTGGGATTCACATCACTCTTCAAGTTCCTACTCAGGAGGATGAGGCAGGTCATTAAGAATTATCTCCTACCCATGAGGTCAATAGAGCCAGAACCCTGTCTGAGAAGGGCAATGGGGAAGTGACAGCTTCAGAGACAGAGGCCCAGGCAACAGCTGCCCCATCCTAGTTACACTGAAAGACAATAGGCTAGTTCTTTGTCATGGTCTCTCAGGGTGCAGCCTCACAGTCATCGAAATGAAAAACTGCTTTGAAACTAAGTCTGATGGAGGTGCAAATATAGTGGCTAATACTTGTAATAAGTTCTTTGCTTTTATGTTACCCTTATTTCTTGCAAGGTCATCATCCGGTAAAAAGGCACGTAATGTAAGTTCCTTCTACCTGAAGCCGAGCACCAGTTACATTGCTAGCTTGCTATGTGACCTCAGGTAAGTCACTTCATCTCTTTGTTCCTATAATACGGTAAGTTTGGACTAAATTGTTCCTCAAACTTATTTTAGTATTCTATGGAAGACTTTTTACAAAGCCTTAGCTACTGTGCTTCAAAACATAGGTCACGATAAATCCAAGATTTTCTGTTATTGCTTGCTAACTCTCTTTCCCTTGGGTCCTTCTCACAGGATGAATATAAAACTCTTCAGCTTACCAGTGTGCTTATTACGTATACTAAACCTTTAAGCTCAACTATAAAATCAAAATGCTAGTATTAAAAGCAAAAAAAAAAAATCACTCATTTAACATTTTCATGGCAAATTTTTAGCTATTAAAATTTAGCTATCTGATAAAAATTTAAATAACCACTGTAATGTAGAATCGGTTTTAAGTAAAATCTATGCTAAGGAAAAAAGAATGAGTTTTGAGGGGGAGATTGAATAAGAGGAACAGAATGTACGGGGAGGGACGCTAAAGAAGGAAGAAGTGAAGGAAGGGAAGAAGGAAGCTGTTTACCTTTAGATAATATGGGAACAGACATTTTAAATCCAAATTACTAAAGTGCAGTTTAAAGTCTATCGTTTGTATTTGAAAAATAACGCCTGGTAAGTCAACTCTTGTCATTTTTATATCTATACGTAAGGTCTACTAAATCCCCCAGACAATAAATGAAGATCAGTGTCTCTTGAGTATACACACTGGTGCTCCTCAGCTCTGTCCCCAAACTCCCAGCAGAAGTCACAAGCAGCTGCCTTGGCCACCAACCATGTCCTTGACTTCTCCAACTTGGTTACCTACACCACTGGCTGGTCTGCATTTACCAAAGAGTCTGAGACTCCAGTGACCGATTCTGCTCTGTAGATCATGCTTGATGCTGCACTAGGCGATAGATCACTTCTTCCCTTTCCTGCAGTGGATAACAGTTTGCTTTCACATGAGATTAGCCAGCTTTAGAGTGTCCTCTCTCAGGACTTCTTATGTGATAACAGTAAACATTCTCATCATTAAAAATTTAGAAGTTGACTTCAGAGACAGTGACCACATAAGCATACGATGACGCAAAACTGTAATCCATAAGAATTAGGAAATTTAAAAGATTCAGAACAGGGGGCCTGGGTGGCTCAGTCGGTTAAGTGTCTGCCTTCAGCTCCAGTCATGATTCTAGGATCCTGGGATCAAGCCCGCATCGGGATCCCTGCTCAGTGGGGAACCTGTTTCTCCCTCTTCCTCTGCTGCTCCCCCTGCTTGTGATCTCTCTCTCTTTCTCTCTCTCTCTGTCAAATAAATAAATAAAATCTAAATAAATAAATAAACAAAAGGTTTAGAACGTGCCCAAACTAATAACCCCCCAAGGGCAACAGTCCACAGGTATAAATAAATTAAGTGTGTCCAGTTGTATCTAGGTTAACTACGTACAGATGTATATGCGGAATGTATTCAAACATATTACTTTCGTAACACAGATGCCTTCCACCCCGAGAAGGGTGGCATCGATGGCTGGAGTAGAAATCCCAGCTCCTTGAGGTGCCCCACGTCTCTCCATCTCCATACAAATTCTTGCAGCCTCCTGGGTCTGCTGAGTAGCTCTTTAAAGCCTTGCTATACCTCTGTACTCGCATAGTTGAAGCTTAGGAAACGGTTTATTGCTTACATCAATATGTGTCTTAGTTTGGGCATTTGAGGTATAACTGAAGACTTGAGTCTCTACACATCCCTACAACAGGAAAGGGTGAGTTAATTAAAAGCTTAACTAATTCTCCTCACCTGACTTCCACACTGCCTGCGCTTGTGGCCTGGCTCCTAGCCAAGTCCTTCAGGGCAACACACGACCAAAGCCAGCCCCCCAACTGCTGGGAAATGTGGGGCCCAGATTATTATACAGTGGCCAGATTATTATATGTTAAAAGCAAATAAGACTTTTAAATAGATAGCTGAGGCTTATTGACATGCTATCATTCTCTTAGCTTTATTACCACTATGAGCTTCTCATCTTGCAAAATGATCACTGTTCACATCCACAATCACTAAAGCATGGGGTGGCTGTTTCACTCCCAAATACATTTTCCCAAAGTATTAAACTGGCGCATTTTGCAAATAATAAATGTGAAACATCCTTGAAGCACTAGTGCAGAATATGCAATCATATAGTTCCACAAAAAGGGTAGAAGAAATTTTGCCCAGTTTGCAACCTGCTAAAATTTCTCAAAAAATGTGTTGATTCTAAAAATAAAAACATACCATCCTTGTAAAATAAGGAAAGGAAAAATTTTCCTCTTCTAGTTCTGATATTGCTTTCTAGAAACCAAAAGAGTATCTATTCTCAATAAAGGGATAATGGATAGGGTACTGTTTTCATTGAGCTAAAAATTGTTTACAGTAAACATGTGTAAACCTAAAATTCTCAAGCAAACGCATCAAAAAGGACATTGACTGGAATGCAAATGCACAGAGTTCAATGGCAAAATGGAATCTTTCCTTGAACTTCCACTACAGTTATCTCATTTCTCCACTTGACTTTAACACATAATTATGGTTTTCCATAAGCCAAAAAAGGCTCCAAACAAAAGAAATTCTTCATTCTGCCTGTGTCATTCAGAGTGCGTCTTGCAGGGGGAAGGGAGGAGTGTGTTAGTATAAACGATTGTCTCACAAAATATAAAGTGTCGCTCCAATTTCTCTATCATCATCGCCCTCTGTCCTTAACTCTGTGTCCCAGCTCTCAGCATTTGCTCATCGTATTCTTCAGGGGTCTCTCTCCCTCAGAATCTCAGTTTTTTTCAGGCGTAAATCATGTCTTTTATTCTCAACATCTTTCAAAATACCTGCAACTCAAGAAAAGTTTGTTAAACTAATGATTTAAGTGTTCCATTTACAAATTAATATAGTAATTCCAGGACTCCTGGTGTAAAAAAAAAAAAAAAAGGCATGGTATCATGGGGAAACAAGGTCTCATATCATTCGAACCATGAATACAGCAGCAGAGTTCCCTAATATTGCAGTTACCTCCAGAATAGCCCTCTGCCTCAGATTCCTATATAAAGCCCACAAAGTATAAAGGAAACTAGAGTATTTTGAACACCTTTCATTTTCTACATGCTGAACTCCAGGTCTACCTGGAACATCAAAAACTGGTTTCTCATTCCCGGTGACCCTCCCCTAGGTCCTAGCCATCCAGCTTCTTTCTGATACCTGGTTCTGCGAGAAGTCTGTGTGCCTACCTGACCAGTTCTATTTGGCTGCTATTTAAATTTGAGTTTATACGATAGCAACCACTACTTACACCTCAGCGTGTGCCCCTGGAGCCGAAGCTCTAGTTCACATTTCCCTAGGTACACTATCACCACTCAGGTAGAGAATGTGAAGTATTATATTTTCAATTTCCTCAAGAAATATAAACTTATACCTAAAATACTAGTAAAAAAATAATCCATACATGTAATTAATTAAAAAAAAATCCCTGATAATTGAAACTAGAAATGATATTCTCAGCGCATCAAGTTATCTCTTCCTAGTCTTTTCAAGATTATCCTTGACACATACATGGGCACCTTTAAATAATCCATACATCAATACTATTAACAAATAATCATCCGATGTGATAATGATAATTATTTTCTAAATTTTGTAGATAAAGTAACTGAGAAAAACAAAATTATTTTCTTCAGTTTTCAAAAAAAAAAACAAAAAAAAACCATAAAATGTAACTTCAACACACCAAACCCTTTTGTTATCATGGATCCTATTTACCTCCTTCCATAATGGATTTGAAGTTACGCAGCATAAATGGAAAGAAAGAGAACTAGTATTTTCTGAGCACCTAAAGTGTGCTAAACACTGCATTGGTAACTCAGATATAATTAAAACAATGAGGAAAATAGTATTGATCTCATTTTACAGATGAGAATAGTAAGACACAGTGAGGTTACTTTTCTAAGATCACATAGCTAGGAAGTGTTACAATATAAATTTGTTTAGAATTTGCACTCAGATCAAAGTCGAGGCATGCCATTTTTTTCTATGGCATGCTGACATAAGTATAATAAAACCAGAAAGCACATAATCAAATAAATAAATAATAAATAACAAAAAAAATCACGTTATAAAAGCCTAGAGAACAAGAAGATAAATATTCTGTATATAGAAAAGAACCGATTGTATTTTTGGTTTTTTTAGTTTTTATTTAAATTCCAGCTAGTTAACATACAGTGTAATGTTAGTGTCAGGTGTAGAATTTAGTGATTCAACACTTCCATACATCACCTGGTGCTTATCAGGACAAGTGCCCTCCTGAATCCCCATCACCTATTTTACCCATCCCCCCTCCTACCTCCAGTCTGGTAACCATCAGTGTGTCCTCTGTAGTTAAGAGTCTGTTTCTTGGTTTGCCTCTCTCTTTTTTTCCCCATGATGGTTTGTTTTGTTTCTTCAATTCCACAAATGAGTGAAATCCTGTGGTATTTTAACCCAAATCTTAGACCTGCACTATTTGCCAGGGCAAAGAGGGAAATCACAGGAGTAGAGCCCTCATTTATCTAATAAACAGAAGACTACTGGCTTATGAAGAAGGAGAAGCAGCTTATAAGTTCTGAGAGAGGTTTCTTATGTAGGTCACAAACTGAACCACACACAATAGAATCCATTTTCTCCATATCAGTTATTCAGAAATGGCAGAAATGTCATTCACGTAGGTTCTTCTTACATGAACCCATTTCTATAGCCAGGTGCAAGTAAACCAAGATAGCCTGCTGCTAGCATAATTAGAAAAAATACTAATAATGTGGGGTACCTGGATGGCTCAGTCGGTTAAGCGTCTGCCTTCAGCTCAGGTCATGATCTCAGGGTCCTGGGATCGAGCCCCGCATCAGGCTCCTTGCTCAGCGGGGAGTCTGCTTCTCCTTCTGCCCACCCCTCCACCCCCACCAATTGCTCAGACACGCGTGTGTGCGCCCTCCCTCTTTCAAATAAATGGATAAATCTTAAAAAAAAAAAAAATGAGACACCACAATGCAAAAGTTTATCTTTCTCAAATCATCAGATCTGACTCTTCCCTTCTTATCTCATGTTCATTAGCAAAATGTTTTTCTGATAACAAGAAAGGGCCTATTTCCTCTGCCAGAACAGCTGGTCATTCTTTAAGTCATTTAGCCTGTCAGTCCATCAGTCAGTCAGTCAGTCAGTCAGTCAACAAATATTGATTAAGTGTCCACCATGTGCCAAATTCTGTGCTAGGTACATGTGAGATCAACAGATGTGGCCCATTTCAATGAAATTTATACTCTAGTGGAGGACACAAATCACGTAGTCACACAAATACTTATATTCAAACCCCAATAAGTATTAGGAAGGCATTACATAGTGCTATGGGAGCTAGTAACAGGGGGACATGATCTAGGCTGGAGTAGAGGTGGGGAACAGGTTAAGAAATGCATCCCTTAAATTCCTCTAAAAGAAAAGATTCCAGGCGCCTGGGTGGCTCACTCGGTTAAGCATCTGCCTTCAGCTCAGGTCATGATCCTGGGGTCCTGGGGTTGAGCCCCTCATTGGGCTCTCTGCTCAGTGGGGAGCCTGCTTCCCCCTCTCCCTCTGCCACTCCCCCTGCTTGTGCTCTTTCTATCTCTCTGTCAAATAAATAAATAAAATCTTTTTTAATTTTTTTTTAAATAAAAGGAACGATTCCTAAATAGTTTTCCCTTTAAGTCAAGCATCTTTTTGTTTAAATAAACTTCTTGCTTGAAAAAGAAGAAGAAATGCATCCCTGAGAAGGTGGCATGTGAGCTAAGATGTGGCTTGCTTTTGCTAAGCACATAATCAGCCATCTCCATTTGTTGATTGGGTTCAGCACCACATTAGAAACCATGAAGTATACAAAGAAGCCTAACATATACATCTTCGAAGAAGTTTCAACTTGATTAGGCAGGAAAGACATGTACATATGAGAAATTCATGATACAAAAAAGCATGAGAGAAGCATCAAGTAAGTGGCACAAATAAATGGTGATGGGAAAAAGAACTATGAACGTTAAGGACTGGCATAATGCAGAAAGAGTTCTCAGATAAGGTAGGACACAGCATAAGCCCTACAACAATGGTTTTCAAATGTTTTAGATTAAAACACACAATAAGAAATACATTCTACACCATGGCCCAATATAGGCACACAGACATAAATAAAACAAAAACTAAAGTTTCACGAAACAAAACTTGTTCTCACAATATGTGCTCCACATTGAATGTTTCTATTGTATTTCATTTTTTAAATCTTTTCTTTATGTGAGTCGTAACCCCCTAAATTGACTTCATTACTCACTAATGAGTTACAACCTAACATTTGAAATTTCTGTAACAGAAGGGAGTTCTGCACACAGTAAAGGTCCTTTACAGAGATAAAAGGAAACCAAGAAGTGATTCTCATCTCCTGTAAAAGTGGCCCAAGCTGACATGACCTCCAATTCCTTCCCAGCACTCCTCCTGCTTCTCCTCATTTCCAGTCACATCGTTACCTTAGCAATGAGGAATCCATGCCCAGCAGGTGGCTACAACACATATTTACAATATAACCTTCTCTGAGGCATAATCTTCCACTAACCACTATCCTCTACCACCACTGGGTGTACCAGCCTGACTCAGTCCACGTGTATGAAGCTTCCTCACATGAGTAAGTGAAGACTGCTATCAGAGGTATGACTAGATCAAAATTCCGGGCAGACCCACATTTCAGCTCCTGAGGCTACACACAAGTAGAGGGAATTTATCCATTAATCCAGTACCTTTCTTCAGAGGCATTAGTTTTAGGCCCAATTCAGTTTTCCAAGATCGGTCCTTTTATAACTGATCAGACCTCCAATTACTAGAGATAGAAACAGACATATCATCCTGACGAAGCTGTCAATTTTCCATGAATTCTATGGTGACCCCTCATCAATACCCACCAATGCTGATAAACTTTTCATCTAGGAAAGACATCGAATTCTTTAGCCAGGTCTACCTGAAATACTCTTCTTTTATTAAGTATAGACTTAACAAAAGCCTCAAACATCTGACCTATGAGCCTAAGAGAAATAGTGCTCATCATCACCAGTTTTATAAATACTCCACAGCCATTCCCCAGTGTGTTTTTTTTTTTAAGGAAGAGATAGTTGTTTAAAAATAAAATGTTAACACAAACCAAAATAATAATCAGTCTGAATCAGGTGGGGAATAGGCTAAGAAAGGCATCTATCACGTGTATCAATAAAAATTATGAAAATGCATTTATTGAGTAGGTATTAAAAATTAAAACCAAAATTGATAAATATGTATTTCTCAATTTGCCCCACTCATTTACAAGCCTCTTTTAAAAATCCTAAGGAATGGCTCTCTTCCTCCACTGGTGGGCATAACTGATGTTAATAATCCAGGAAGTACTAGAGGAATTCATCTGCTGAGTCCGCTCTCACTGCCTTTCATAAGCACCTGCTAACCTATCCCAGTACCAACGTTACTGGGAAGATTAGAGCTGCCTCGTCACCTAATCTGGCTCATTCTGGGATTTTCCATTTGTTTGATGCATGTGTGTTGTAATCTGAAGAGTACTGATGCTAAAAAGAAGGCATTCGGTCCTCTAAAGCTAACATAGAAAGGTGGTGTGTGCTCACTTCTGTGCACTCTCAGCCACATCCATTCCAAAAGGCAGCAGCCCTGCTAGAATTGTCATTCTCCTTAAAATAAACCCTCAAGCATGAAGAGGGCCCAATTTTAGGACTATGGCTCCTACAAGCAGGAATAAGAAGGGCTCTCTGGCAACCAGATCACAGAAGTTGTCTATGGGGTTTTCGGAACTAAAGGACCTGTTAAGAGATTGGATTCAGACCTGATTCTTCTTTCTCTAACGTCAAAGACAGCGGTTAGGTAGCATGTACACTTTTACACTTGCATATAACGAACTGAGACCAGGCTGCTCAGTCTATTTAAATCATTGGGAGGGAAATGAAGCTAGTTCACTAGGGAATTACTGTGGTTGCTCTCTTACACGCCCAGTGGTTGGTAGGTCAGGGCTGGGAAAGCCATACTTGTCAAAGGGCATGCAGAGGTGTTTTTCTCGGGTCCTACGTGGGGTAACGTAACTTGTACATCAGGAAAGGCTAGGTCCTGAGGGGTGGCCTTGGAGGGGAGTCAAAGCAAGGCCTGTGATGCACTCTCAGCGTGGGACTCAAGACCCCGGCGCAGACCCGGCAGCCTGGGGCCGCTTCCCAGGTTTTGGGCCGCGGCCGCTCCGCTGGCCGAGGCGCCAAAGACGGGCCAGCTGGGCTTCCTGGGCCCAAGTGGGCGGTGAAGGCACCTCCGTGGCCTCTTCGCCCTGGCTTGGGCGAAAAGGCGACAAAGGCCCGAAGGCAGCGGGGCCGATGCGAGGACGAAGCGGGGCCGCGCTTAACCACCGCGCCCGTGATGCCCGGGAGGCCGTGGCCGGGGCGCAGGCTGGAGGTGCGGGCGCGGCTGCGGGGCTGCGGGCGGGAGGGGCCCCGCGGAAGGCCCTGGCGCCCCAGTGGCGCGGGACCTCGCGGCCGATCAGGGGTCGAGCCTGTAGCTTTCCGGGCTCCGGACGGCCCCCGCGCGGCTTCCGGGGACGGCAGCCACGCTGCGCCTCCCCAGTGCAATTTTGACCGGTGTGTCCCCGGTCGGCCGCCTAAGGCCAGGGCTGGGAGGGAGCAGGGGCCGAAAGAAAAAATGGGAATGGCGTGGGGGAGGGGATCCGGAGCGAGGGAGCGGTGTCATTTCCACCAACTGGGCTCTTTCCTGACCCAGCCGCTCATCTGTCACCGCTGTCTCATTCCTGTTATTTACATCTGTCTTTAGCATTCTAATTACTCGCTTTATTACTTTAGCCTGGAGGAATCCTGTAAAAAACAACGGAGATGAGGATCCTACCACACAATAAAACTGCCCAAAATCCCCGCTGCACATTATACAGAGCACTTGAGAATATTTGTGCTGTTATATGACCTCAATATGTCCTTAGATTGATCTTATTATATCTTTCTTTCTCCCTTCTCTTTCTCCATGTGTGAGTAATAAACTCTTTTAAGGTGTGGACTGCAAGAATAAGCTGTTCAACAAATGATGAAAATGAGATTATTCTCGAAGAGGGAGGTAAAGGGGAGAGAGGGGCTTACAGAAGACTTGAAGGTATTTGGACCAACCCCACCCCATCCAGTTCCTAAACTCTTGGTTTTATTTTTATTCAATCTGATAAAGTAGAACCATCTTCACACAAGCTTTCAGGGCTGAAAGAATCTTGGAAATTTAGAGGAGAGAATAAAATGCCTAATGTCTTTCATTATCTTGCATTAATCTCTGAGTCCCCAGGTCTCAGGAGGGGAAGTGAATTTAGAGTAGAGATAGAAGTGGGGTTCAAAAATCATGATGGTTTGAATGTTTTTCTTTTAATGTAAGATTTAGAAGGGGGGAAGGCAGGTGTAGGAAATCTTACTAAACCCCTGCTAGCAGGATTCACAGATTCACTCAAGACTTGAATCAAAAGGAAGGCTGATACAACCTACCAGAAACCTACCAGGACAGAATGCAGCTTTCTAAACTGTTATTTATTCCTGCTAGTGGAATTATTGTTGCACTCAGTTGCAATTTTCTGACTGTGCTAATGGTTTTCTTTATTGTGTTACACTAACATAATCTCCTCCAGAAAGAAAATGACAAAATATATGGATTTTTAGATAAATAACTGAGGTAATTTATTGGCCTTTATGCTCTTCTGATGGGGTGGTTGATAGATAATGTAATAATATGGACATAATTAAGCGGGTTTACTGTACCTCAGTCAAACTAGGTTCAAGGGCAGTATCTCTGTCTTTCAGCCTATGGTTTTCTCAATGGATATTTACTTCCTCTACTCTGTGGAATAAAGGACAGACCTCAGGAAGTAAACAACTAGGCACTAAATAAGTGATGGAGGTGTGAAGAAAAAAAAAAAAGAAAACTGTCAAATTCTCTCATCAAGGATCTTATATTAGGGCCCATTTTTCTATGCTCCCTGCTCCTTCTCACAAGGTTCAATGAGCCACAGTATATTATGAATTGATGAGGAAAAAAGAAAACACTGAAGATAAACATAGGCCTTCCCAAAGAGGTGGATGACGTACACAGGTCAGGGAGTGGGCCTTCAAAAACACCTCTGCGGGTCCAAGAGACCTGCTGTCAGAGAAGCATGAAGGCTTCTGGGATATCATTCATAGTGAACTTGGTCACCAAATGGCCCCTTGCCCTGGCTTCTGGAGGTTGCCCATTCAAGGCATGGTGTACTTGCTCTTCCAAACTCATCTAAATTACATCAATAACAGAGCGCACTCTTTAATGAGCTCTCAACTTTAAAGACTTGAAGGATATTAACAAGCCGCTTGACAAATGGTGCTTAGAAGCACATTAAAGATGCTGCTAATGGAGCGCATAATGACGGCTAATTTTCGATCAGATATAAATTAGAGCCCCAACAGTTATTTGCCTTAAGGACTTTATGTAAATGATTCTGTTCTGTATAAACTGAAAAGTGAAGAGAGCCTTGCCATTTTGGCAATCCTTGTGGATATGATTAATAGATCTGCAACAGAACTGGGCAGAGACAACTGATGGCATTTCCATCTAAAAGTCAGTGTGTTTAGGCAGTAAATATGATATTTTCTAGAGTCGTGTGTTCTTCTTCAATCAAGAGTAAAAATGTCCTTCGCATCTCCTCCACATGGTTAAAGAGGGTCATGAAAGAGCATCCAGACTCAAGTCCCTTCGACCTGTACCTCGCACCCACCAAGACACCCAGAACAGACACAACTCTCTCCTTCAGTAAGACCCAGGGCTGCATCATATGCTCCCGAACCATATACCCCCATAGTACCCGCAAAGACACAGACAACTTTCTGGGATCTAAGCTCTACTGATCACAGTTTTAGAAACCTCTCATTATGAAACCACTTGAGATCTCATTTTTAGCTTTGCACACAATTCAGGTTCTATAAGAAAGTGCTGGGGAGCGGGGAGGGATTGGGAGAGGGAAAGTGAGGAGGGGAAAGGAGAAAGGGAAAGATGAAGGTGGTAGTGGTGTGGTGGGAAGAAAAAGAGTGGAAAAGAATTTGAGAGCAGAAGGAGTTCAGAGAGGAAAGGTTGGAGGAACTCCATTGGAGGAACATTTTGAAGTGGAGGAGATATTTGTGGCTCTGCTTTTTCCCCCTTCCCTCCTGTGCTTCCAACATTATAAGTGTTAAGTCAAGTTATCAGAGTGTATGAAGGGGCTTGGGGATTGATTCTTAAAATTGATTTCCTTCTGACCTCTTCCTGCTCTGACAGATAATGGGAGGCCTAGAAGAGGAGTTACTCTAAGATGGTGTTACCTGTGTCCACTTTCTGCTGTTTACTTGGCATCAGTTGGGGCAAATGCCATCTGAAACTCTGGGGTTGCTTAGAGTTGCATCTGGCTGCAGTTTCAGGGATAGCATCCTTTCTTAAACAAGTGGAAAGAGTTGGTATAAGAATGAGTTTGCAAAACCTGAAAAACAGACAACTCTAGCTTGTCAATGGCTTGTTTATTATAATTTACAAACAAAAACTCAGCCTTTCTGCTGCAAGAAAGTCAAGCATTACTGCATTTCAGGACAGTTTTCTTTGCCTTACCCATGCATGATAAATATGGATTTGGGGGATCATTTTTATAAGCTGCTCATGGGCAGTGTTAGAGTTGATATAGAAATCCTGCCTCAATAAGAGAGCTGTTTCTACTAGTGACAGTAGCTTCTAAGATTTCTTTATCCAAGCCATTTGAAAGATGAGAGTAATGAGAAGAGGCAGGGGGAGGGGAGAAATGGAAGGGTGAGGGATTGAGCATTAAAGAGATTTCTCCTTAACTGATTAAATCTTTTTATCTGGGAGTAACTGATACCTAATGGCCAGGAGTTAAATGGTGGAGAGTAAGGATGCTTCTTACCATCATTACTGAGTTATGAAGTAGTTTTAAATTGGGGTACAATAAATACGATTATTCCTATCTTCCATTAAATCTGTCTACTCCTCCCTCCAACCCTCTACCCCAATCACACATACTTCTAGTGCTAAAGGGACATTCAGGAAACATCTAGACATTTCTTCTACCAACTAGTATAGGATTCTGAAGCAGTGGGAATAAGTAGAAAGAGCAGCCTCACCTCTCATTTTGTCTGACAGCAAGATCCTGCTTCTCTCTGTTTTCCGCTGGCTGGCTTATGCTCCGTGCTGATGCCAAAACTGGGTGATAAAAACTATTTTTGAAAAATAAAACTTAGAGTTATGCAAATAACAAAATTAGTGACAAAACCAAAGAATTCTGGTTTCACCCGGTTTAAGGAGGAAAAGTAGCTGAGCTTTTCAGAATGGGAAGTGGTGTTTGCCACATTTCAACTCAGAGAGCTACATTTGCTTAATCCTCTACTTTTTCTTCCTGCCCAGAGTATGTAGTTCGAGTCACCTTCAGGAAATTTTGCAATTTTATTTACAGTGAACAAATGCATGTTACCAAGGCTAATTATCAATTATCTGGGTATTTGGAGTTCTCGTGGATCTAATTAAGAATACCTGATGAAATGGGACTGGTCTGGTGCCCCACACTGCGCCCTTTCTATTTTATTATAGCTTCCCTTTCTCTTTTCTGTGTCTACACTGTCTCCACTAGGGAGAGGGCAGACCTGGTTATTCTTTGCATTTCTCCCTCTCCCTGGGGAGAGGGAGAAATTTCTCTCCTATTAACCACCAGTCTCCCTTCACACTCCCTCTTTTTTCTTGTTCACCTCTCAAGCTCTGAGTGAATCCCAGGGAAAAAAAAAAATAAGTCTTGCTGAAAAGGAAGGCAGCATGAGGAAAAAAAAAAATCAATGAAATGATTTAGGAAATAGAAGAATGGACCCCTCTGACAATACTGTAATTAAAAGCTCTCAGGGCTGCAAAGTGAAAAGTTGATGAAAGAAAGTGCAAGTTGCCAACCAATTCTTACTTAACACATTTAGGACCTTTCCACGAAGTTAGGGACACAATTTAAGGATATGAATGCCACAGCCCTCAAAAACGACTTTTCTCTCCAAAGGAATCAGAACTGCTAGTTCAGCAGCCAAGGACGGGGTCTCCTCCCTACTCATCCTCCACCCCAAAACCAAAGACTCCGGAGGTGGAGGAAAAAGCGGTGGCTTTCATTCTGGTTCATTCAGGCAAAGAAGCAGTCACTTCCAGGTACTGAGATGGAAAGTTAGCCAGATTCCGAGTTGTTAGTGAGAACCTCCAAATTGGTACCAAAATGAGACTTCAAACCAGTGAGCGTGGACGCCCTCTCTGGAAGCCACCACAAAGTCCAGGAAAGCCCAGAGCCTGAAGCACTGAAGCCTGATTCCAAATGGAATACTCCATCTAATTCTGGCCCCTCGCCCCTACTGAGCCCCCAGCTGTAGGCAGGCGGGGCCCCCATGTCCTTCCTGGCAGTTACGGACTGTCTCACCTTTGGAGCCAGAGGGGCTACAGCCAAAAGACACGTGATTTGGGCTCTGTGTGTAGGCAGGACTGGCAGGAAAGACACCGGTGGCAAACAGAAGGTCAAAGCCTGTTAGGTGCACTTTAAAAAAAAAAAAAACGCAGGGAGGTGAGTCTCAAGCACCTTCCAGTCTAATCACTTGTTTGGGCTAGACTAAGAGGGAGAGATATTGAGTGAGTTTGAAAAGTTTCATCAAGACATGCTGGTGGCCCCCAGGGAATATCCCTTCGTCTACCCCGTGTTGGTTTGTGAACATCCATCTACCTGTGTGTGTTACCTGGATGACAAGTTTCCAGGAAAATGACAGAGTTGAAGTAGAGGATGTTTACCCCTCTTGGGGTCTGTGGCTTTAGGCCAAGCCTGAGGAGGCTAGGATGTATGGATGTATGAAGAGGTATGCATCCTGAGTGCTATAAAGTGATTTGGCTTAAGCTGGTCTTGGCGCACCTTTAGAGTGGATCTTGCTTTTGCTGAGCCCAAAGGCCCGCTGGGCCTCAGAGGACTGTCTACACCAAGGGAGAGACACCTCACTCCCACCTTCCCCACCCCCAGTGCAATGAATAGAAGTCCATGGGTTTAAAACAAGGAAATTGAGAGGCCAGGATTGGAGTAGGGGTAGCTAGTCTGGGCAAGGGTCAGGGGGATTCCCCGGGGAAATCTTACCCTTTCATATCTGGACGCTGGACGGCTGCTGAATTTGGAACATGAGGTGACTGTTTCTTCCAAAGGAATTACCTCAAGTTCCCTTCCATATACACACCTCCATCACCTCACACACCAGGCCAAAAGTTCCCCAAACCAAGACCTACTCTGTCTCTGGAAATCAGGGATTCTTCACCCCCATTTAACCAAATTGCACAGAGATACAGACTGCCATTTAGCCAAACCTTGGTGTCCCTTTGGGAAAGCAGGACTCTCTGGCCCTATGTGTATTAACCACCTATCTTCTGGTGAGCCCACCAACTCAGAGTCCCCCAGGCCTTCTGAGAATAACAACGCTGCCTGAGCCACTCCTGCAGAAGGTGTAGATTTAAGCCTTTCAATCACTTTCAAGCCCATCAGTAACTTGTTTTTTGTTTTGTTTTGTTTTTTTAAATCAAACCGCATTGATTTAACAGGATGACTTTGGCATCTTACAAGAATTCCAGAAGCCAGTTGGCTTCTTTCAAAAATATCTGATACATACTTCTCATTTTCTTGTCGCCTCAAATTATTCAGGGAAACCCAGAAGCTACAAAAGAACCCCCTACCCCCCCGCCCCGGCAAAGAAAAACAAAAACAAAATAAACACCAATATACACAAATAAGACTTTGAATATGCTCCCAGGGTCCAGAAAATGGGAAGGTTAGGGGACAGAGGAAGGAGGAAGTATTGTATTTATGAAAAATTATAACAAAAATTTAGGAACCACGACCCGGACACTATCGGAGTGCAAGGGGGGGCGCAGGCTTCTGTTAGCTACAGCAAAGTCGGGGGAAGGGGGGAGGGCGCTTGCTTTCCGCCGAGTGACAGCTGGAGTAATGGCTGCAGACCCAGTGCGGAGGTGGGGGCGGGTGAGGCTTGGGGGGGGCAGTAATTACTAGCCAGGCTCACCCGCCTCCCTACTTTAGAGCGAACGCGTTCTTCTTGCGCGTCCAGCTGCGCGCTCGGCTTGCTGCTCCGCCTCGGGGCATCCCGGAGCCTGAATAGGGGATGGGGTGAGTGCTAGAGGACTTTAAATCGAGGTTCCTAAAAGGCTCCTAAACTAGTATGTCCCTAAGGTCCCATCCTCGCAGGTCTGTAGAGTAAAGGAAGGCTGAACGGGGACAGCTCCACGCCCAGCAGCCCCCAACCAGTCGGCCCGCATTAGGGACCTGGCCAAAAGTGAGGGTGGCGTGTAGTAGCGATGCAGAAGGGGTAGCAGGCCAGGAAACGGTGATCTATCTGATCTGGCTGCATAGGACTCAAACCTCTCCACACGGGTCGAAGGGAAAGCTAGGCCAGGTCCCAGTCCACGCCCACCACCTCCCCTCCTGGTCCACAAAAGCGCAAATCTTCAGAAGATGCAATAGCTCCTTTGGGCCCCAGGACCCTGAAGTTAAGTGTACACCAAGGCACCCGCGCTGGGAAGGGCGGGGAGAAGGGTAGAAGAGTAGGGGCTAGGTTCTCCACCTCCTCCCGCCGCCTCCCTCCCGCAGGCTGGAAGCCTCACGTAGTCTGGGATTTTTTTTTTCAGAATAATTGATGGGTCCAGTTCTCCAGAGCTTTCCCGGTGAGAGCGCGGCGGACCGCGCTAGAATTTAAATAGACGTGATTAGTAAAATGCAAGGGGGCGAGGCGCCCGGGCCTCTCTTTCTCGCGGGTTCCTGGCTGCGCGCCTGGCAAGCCTCCTGATCCCCCAGGCTCTGGGGGCCACGAGGGGCCAGGGCCAATGTGTCCAGCGAGGGTGGACGGCTCTGCCCCCCCCCCCAACTCCTATGGACTCTAACCCTCACCCATTCACAACCAGCTTCTCACCAAGGTGCACCCCGAACTGGAGGAGAGGGTAGTTGAGGCTGGCATGCAACCCAAGGCCGGCGGGTGCAAAAAGGTGGTAAGCCAGAGCGGTGGGTGCGAGGATCTTGATACCTCCACGCGGCCAGAACGGGCCAGGCGCACGTGAAGCCTTAGCCTTGAAATGCTCGTAAAGCCTTTCGGTAATCGCTCTCCCCACACCCCGCTTCTTTCACACACAGTTCCCTTTCTGTACCTCTGCCCTCACCCGCTGTCCTCTCTCCAGGTTGCAGAGCCTACACAGCCAGGGCCTCGGAACTCAAAGCAGCCCTCCACTTACCCAAATCTCTAAGAAGGTCCCCTCCACAAAGAAGTGACCTAGGCTGGGAGAAGCCTTCGCCTTGCTGACTCTCATATCCCGTCTCATCGATTTGTTCCTGAAAAGGGGGCTGTGCATTCTTATAACATCTACAGCCAATTAATATTGCATTAACTCTATTAAAAAAAAAAAAAAACAAAAGCACCAGAATACTGCACCCTATCAAAGCCATCTATTATTCACGGAAATGTAATTGGAGACCTAAGATATGTGTGTTATGGGCCAATGGAGGAAAACAGAGTCGTGACAATATTTCAGAAAGGAAGGGGATCCGAGGGTATCTAATATTTAATTTCAAATCTGTGGTTTTCTAATTCGAGATTAAAAGCAGTCACGTCTTTGAAGCCAGACAGTTGGTATAAATGTACAGTTAAAATATTCTATTCCACAGTCCCTAGACAGAGCTCTCTGCTCGTCCCAGGCTTCATTAAATTTTTATTATCATCCCAGACTAGAGCAGGGAATGAGTGGAAAGACTGTCCATCTAATTGCAATTGATAAAAAAAAAAAAAAAAAGCTCTTAGATTCCCCCCTCATTTTAATATATTAACAGTTTTCTTCGTATGTCCAGTCTTTTCCAACCCTGTGATACACAAAATCACTTTATCACACAGATACATTTTCCACTTCCAACAGGCACCAGGCTTGGCTGTCTTCTCTGCCCTTTGAGAAGGCCTTGGGGGGTTAGTGGGAGTGGAGGGAGACAGGGTAGTGGAGGCTGGCTTTGGAAAGTGATGCTATATGAAAAAGAAAAAAAAAGGTGACATCAGTTCTTGAAGCATCTGGCGGAAAGATCAACGAGAGGCAACATTTGCACTAAGCTGGTTCTTCCTGTGGCAAGATGAAAGCACATTGTTACCCAAACAAAACAAACAGATTATTAGACTGGGCTGCACTTTTCGACAGCATTTCTACTCTGTGGGATGAAAGCAAAGAGTAGTATTTTCATTTTCTTTCTTTCTTTCTTACTGCTACCCCCCTATCTCTCTCTCCCTCCCTCTCTCTCTCTCTCTCACACACACACACACACCTCAAAACATTTGTTCTTCTTGAGCCTTCTTCATGTGTTGCTAATCTGACTGTTATACCAGATGACTGTAGATTGTGTGTGTGTGTGTGTGTGTGTGTGTGTGTGTTCAGGGAGTCTCTCTCAACAAGGGTGCTTTAAATTTTTTTGAAACTGGTGTAAATAAAGCTTTTCATCTCCAGGCCTTGAAAGTACAGAATAAAACCCACAGTTTGCTTTCTGAGCAGCTTCCTATTATCACATCGCCACTTAATTTTATTTCTATTCTCTCCAAGTTAAATAGAAAGACTAGCTCACAAGGGAGCTGCCATGTGCCTACAGACTGGGGATGTCAAGCAGAGAGACTCACTGTGCAAAGTTAATTTCAATTCCCGAGGAGGATTTCACATTCCGGCTGGCTCTGACCCACAGTAATTAGCTGAGATAACTAATGATTACTTACTTATTCCTTGTAATTATCTGGATTTAATAATTTGCTGTGTAATTTATTAATTCACTCATAATAGCCTTTCAGTACTGGGAAAGACTCCTTTAAAGGGGCAAAGCAGGAAAAATTTAGTGATTTTTTTTTCTCATTGCCATAAATCTGTCTCCTGACAAATGTAGACTTCAGGAACATTTCTATCATCATAACTATCTGGGAATCTTTGTCTTCCTTTTTGTCCCATCAGAAAACCAATCTAACTTTTTTTTTTTTTTTTTAGCTTCTGTTGCAGCCCCTCCCTCCAAGACCAACTGAAAAGTGAAGTGCAGTTTTGAGTTTTAGTGTGTACTTTTTACCTGGAGATATAAATTGTTTTCACCAAACAATTTAAAAGGTAAATTTCTAAACTTACTGTCATGGCTTGCTTGGAAAAATCTGAGCTTCATCCTCTGAATAATACACCTTTTAAAATCAAGTGAATTGTTTAATGCCTTTCTACCATGTCCTCAAGAGTGTCCCCAATAGATAGATCAAAATGAATTCATTTAAAGTTTGAAATAAAGCATTGTTACACCCCAAATTCCAAGTCCCTTGGCAAAGAGAGGCCTCAGAATCTGTCCTTGACAGTAAAAAGACTTAGTTATGTATTGTTATTTATTTTAAAAATACATTTTATAGAAAATAGAACAGCATTATGTTGAACATAAATCCTAATTATTTCATTTGCTTTTTTTTATTTCCATTATTTTCCCCAAGCTATGTGTCAATGAGACGTAATCTGATGAAGAATTGACCAACTGATTTAATGTCAAATATCCAAAGAAAACTACACTCTTTCTAGATAACATCAGAACACAATTGGTGTAGAGAGAACTCAGATATCAACCAGGCCTTACATGATCTTTGTTGTTGGACATTTATTCCATTCAGTTTAGATTTAGATGATCACATTGAACAAAAAGATTGGATCATTTGCCTTTGGAGAAGTTTTAAAAAATAAACTGCATAGTTCTGAAATGTCAAATTGAGGATGACTAGGTGTGTTGCTAAGTCAATTCATAAAATATCTCTTTCTAATTAAATAGTAATTGTGGGCCTTGAAGAAAAAAATTAGGAAATGAGTCATAAATGTCAATGGGTTTGATTGATATGACAAGGCTCTTCAGCCACAACTTGCTATTTATCCATTTCAGTACTTTGAAAGTCAATAGTAAATAAATATTTCTCGACAATTTATACTGTTCTTACTTTTAATTTCTTCTTTAAGACCAATCCTCTTCTCTCCAAATCCCTTTGGCTTGTTTTGATATGTCTCTGCAATTCTCATTAATAGGAACTTTCAGAATATATTTCTTTTTTAAAATTCAGATTTTCCCATATAACAAACACATTTAAGTAAGCTTAAAGAATGGTATAATTTCCACCTTGTAGGCAAGAGAGCTTCTTTTACCTTTGTAATAACATACAGAAGAGGTACTTAAAACTGATGCAGTTTTGAAAGTGCAGGAACATGGGAGACAAAAAATACTTGGTGAATGAGAGGGGAAATACAGACCTTCACTCTCATCTGTTGAAGTAAATGAATAGTTGCTGTTATATCATTTTTGTCATAAAAATCTTGGACAAACATGCATACATGAAAGCTATCATGTACTTCAAATGCCCTAAAAGAATACCTATTTTATTCTGTTCAATATATTTCTCAATTTCTACTACTTTTACAGGACTTCTCTCTTCATTTAAGGATGTCATTTGTAGAAGAAAAAAAAACACTAGCACACCTGTCTTCCTTCTAATGGACTCCCCTTTCTCTTAAGGCACATATCCTAGACTTAGATAACAGCCACATAGGGGGAGAAGGTGTTATTTATTGAAGATGATTTTAATCCTAGATCAGCAAGCCTGGCTTGCTACATACTCAAGCCATTTAATCCATTTTCTCTACTTTGACAAAAGTCAGCAAGCAGAAAGTTCTCCAGCTGGTTGACACTGCTTGGTCAAATATGTGTTGGAGTAGGACTAAGTCATGTGGTTACTATCCGTGGTGCTGAAACCAGGACCTAGAGTGGTGAGATAGAGGCTGGCTATTTGAAAAGACTTTTCAAGAAAACTGAATCTAAGAATAGATGGTAACATAGAAGGGACTTTCTTTTTCTTTTTTTTTAAGATTTTTTATTTATTTATTTGAGAGAGAGAATGAGAGAGAGAGAGCACATGAGAAGGGGGAGGATCAGAGAGAGAAGCAGACTCCCTGCTGAGCAGGGAGCCCGATGCAGGACTCAATCCAGGGACTCCAGGATCATGACCTGAGCCGAAGGCAGTCGCTTAACCAACTGAGCCACCCAGGCGAAAGAAGGGACTTTCAACCTCCAAAATATAAGAATAAAATTAAACCATCAATATCGCTATATCTGGATTCACAATTCTTTCCTTTAAATCCCTACAACTTTCAATATTCCTTAAGCATCTATACAATATATTTCATTGTTTCTAAATGGACACATAGATTTTGTCTCCTCTGGTGTCTTCTTTAAGTTGTAGAAAAAGAAGTCCCTCCACTTATTATCCATTAATTCTCACAGTTCTTTTTGTTACATCTGAAAATCACAATGTTCTCTAACAACATTTAATCCCAATTTGAGCCACTATAACAATTTTCATTGACTCATGGGATATTTTCTAACCTTATCTTCAAAATAAGAAACATCCCCAAACAGTTCCATATGAGGTCATAGCTCAGAGTAGCAGAATTTTCCCGAGAGGACCCCCTGGTTCCTTCCTCTTGTTGGACCTATAGATTAGTAAGGTGTTCTTCTCATCATTAATAATGTAAATATCAAAACCAGAGCTTTCCTGAAAAAAAAAAAAACTTTGAAAACCTAATATGTTGCTTAAAATGGGTGAGGAGGTATCTTTAAATTAGGATCAAAATTTTTTAAAAAGTATGTATATCAAAGGGCAGAATTTCTTTGTGCCAGCCCACCATTAGATTCCACCAACTCTGGTGTCTGAGTGAGTGATACAAAGGAGGCAAAAATCTACTCCTTCTAACCACCCAGGATTTCTTCCTTGACCCACTCTAACTATTGCAAATGTAAGTTTGTGTAAAGGTTATGGAAATGGAGGGAGAGAAGGAGAGAGAGAAACAGAGATGTGCTTTATTTCATAACCCAGTAACCTTGGTGCTCCCTTCTCTGGTTGGGGCATTACTCTCCAGGAGTGGTGACTGAACTGAGAATTTAGCCCCTAGGCCTAAACCAGGGTGTCCTACTCCCAGAAATAGGCCTCTTGCCACACCCAGTCTCCCAATGTTGCTGAAAACTAAACTGAGTTCCTTTCTTCCTTTTACCTATGTAATACCTCTGCTCACAAAGATTCTCTTTGCAGAATTATTGCAGATCTGGAGAAGAGATTCCAAGGGATGTATCTAGAGCCAAATATCACAATCTCATCTGGACAGAAAGGCAAAGCACCCTGTGAGATGAGCTCTAGCTATTAGAAGACTATTATAAAGCCTGTTCTTTTACACCTTCCTAGAGAAACACTCCCTACTAAATTCCAAATCAGACTATGATACCAACTCTATAATAAACCATCAAAATGCTTGTGCTTTAAAAAAAATCCCCCATCAAAATAATTTCCATGTAAATGACTGAAAACAACATCACATTTTAAAAGCCATTTAATTTTAATAGTATATTTTAATGAAAAAAGCAGCATACTTTGCCAATAAAACATTAAAATCATCTTTTCAATGAAAGACAATCAAACAACACCAAAAATAACTTAATACATTACCATAGTAAATAAACCATCTATTAACAAAAAAAACAAGAAACCAGGTCATATACAGAACTCAAGACTTCAGAGAGCCTCAAATGGAACAGCAATACAGCAAAATTTGTAAGAATATATCTATATGTGCATCATTTGAATGGAATATATACAATAGATAAGGTACCAGTCACCATGTACCTAATTTTTTTTGTTCCAAAAGAATTCTACCAAACAATGTGAATTTACAAGCAGTGCACTGTCTTTCTTATAGTTCAGATAAGTTTTTCTACAAACAAACCTCCAAAAGGAAAAACTGAAGGATTCTTGTAAATGTTAAAATGTAGTCAACAAAGCAATTGAAAACAAGAAGACTGAAATACCTTGGTGAAATCTTAGAATCTGGAAGGGCAAACACCAAGTGGCAAATGCACCTAAAGCTAGAAAATGATGCATCATAGTCATGCTTCCAACTGCTTCACTTCTTCTCTTCCATTAGAGGTGTGTGTGTGTGCGTGTGTGCATGTGTGTGTGTGTGTAAGGGTGAGTGAGAGAGCGCGTGTGTAGTGGGGACAATGTGGGAATCCCCATTAAATATGCAACAAAGTAAACAATACTTTGGACAGTGAATCAGGTCTACACGATTAAGACATCCATTACTGAGTGTCGACTCACAAATCAGAACACTACCAGTAAAAACAAAGAAAAAACAATCGTCATTCAAAGTGAGAATATACAAATGGGCCAAAAGGAACACAGTATAAGAGGAAAGCCATAAAAATTCAGTAAACTCATCAAACATAAAATTGTTTAACTCCACTAGCCATACGTTTCCCCCGTTTTTTAGACTAAAGAAGTTTAATTAATTAGAATGTGCACAAATTAAGTTGCTAGAGAGATAAATTAATAATTTACAGAGGGTTGTTCGGCAATAATCTAATAATAGCTTTCAAGATCAGTGAACACAGCAGGCGCAACTCCTTTCTTAAGCATTAACACTTCAGAGAAGGAAGAAGGGGGTAAGAACCACAATAAAAATATATATATAATATACAGTGTAAATGCAGAAAATCTGCCATCTTTTTTTAATTCAAAATACTTTAGAGATGTCTCTGTCACATTAAGCATCAACTCTAGTTTAAAGTTTCAGTCCTGAATCGATTTCTATTTCTGAAAAATAGCTGCAAAGTGTACTTTTAAACTTGAACAAGGGTGATGTCTTTAGGAATAAAAACAAATCTTACTTGCTCATTTTGGGGGCCTTTTAAAAGGCTGTCTCGTCTGCCTTTCTGCAAACAGCCAGCTCCAGACTTCCTGTGAAGAAGCCGAGGTGCCTTTTCCGGACGGGGTGGGGTTAAAAGGGACAACTTTGCTACAACTTGACAAATCCTTTCTGTTTCTTTCCTTTGAGAAATCATTTCACATTCTCACCGGGCTTGGGCTCCTTTGCTCGCTCCTTCGCTCGCTCTCCAACCCTCGCTTTCTCCGGATTCACATTTACTGAATTGTTTCTGGTAGCCAAAAGTGGAAAGAAAAGAGGCAGGAGAGAGAGGGGGGGAAAAGAGGGGATGATGAGGGGCTGTCCCTGGAGAGGCCGAGGGTCTCCTAAATGCCCGCAGAATATTTCATTCTTTTCTGTTTCTGCCTCTGGTTGCAGAACCAGACGCGCACCACGTTTTTCTTAAGGTCCAGCTTCTCCGCGATGGCGGCGATCTTCTCGGAGGAGGGCCGCGGCTGGATGGCGAAGTAGGCTTCAAGCGAACGCTTCTCTGGCGCGGCGATAGAGGTGCGCTTGCGCTTCTTCTCCGCGCCGTTGAAGAGCTCGGGCTTGGTGAGCTTCTCGCGGTGGGACTTCTCGGCCTCCTCGAGCCACGCTTGCAGGATGGGTTTCAGCGCGATCATATTGTTGTGCGACAACGTCAGGGACTCGAACCTGCAGATGGTGCTCTGGCTAAGAGAGCCCACGCCAGGGATCTTGAGGTTGGCCAGCGCGGAGCCCACATCGGCCTGGGTCACCCCCAGCTTGATGCGTCGCTGCTTGAAGCGCTCGGCGAATGCCTCCAGGTCCCGGGGGTCGGCGTCCACGTCGCTCATGCAGCCCATGTGTGAAGGCAGCCCATGCGCGTGGGCCATGCTGAGCGCTGCTTGGTGCATGGGGTTCATGGTAGCCATGTGCGGCGCGTGAGTTGGCGTGGACACTACAGCGCCGTCGGGGCCCGCCATGGCACCCAGGGCCAGCCCGGGACTCAGGTGCTCCAGCAGCTCGCCCTCAAGCGCCTGATGCGGCTGATGGTGGTGGTGGTGGTGATGGTGGTGATGGTGGTGCGTGCCCGCCAGCGCGGACGGGTGCGAGATGGGCACCGACGAAGAAGAGGCAGCCGACGTGCACGGGATGGTGTTCATGGTGTGGTAGGTGGCGTCCGGCTTGAAGGGGCTGTGGTGGGGCGGATGGTGGTGGTGGCTCTTACTCTGGGAGACGATGTCCACCGCCGCCAGAGCCTCGGCTCGGGCCAGCAGACTCTCATCCAGCCCGCCGAATATATTGCTCTGCAATTGCAAGTAAAAGGCACACATTACGCTCAGCAGGGAATTGTGCGCACTCTCTCCGGAAGCCCCGGCACAAGCGCTCGACAACGCCGCCGCACCTACAACATTCCCAGAACGTTAAAATAATAATAATAATAATAATAATAATCCTGAAAGTAGCAAGTGAGGCGGAAAGGAAGGAAGTCACTGAGAAAAGCCGAGCGTGCACGAGGAGGAGGAGGAAAGTGAGCCTGCAAACACAACACAACACAACACGCGCAACATCCCAGGTCATAAAAATTAATATGAAAGAAAAGACCCGCTGAATACATAAGAGAGAGAGGGGGGAAATTGGTTGGAGGTGTGGGGTGATTTGCTGTGCAGACATGAAAAAAACATCAAGCAGATAAAGGGGGCTGTCAAAATGTGCCTTTAAGCGGTGATTATGCAGAAATACGCACCGGTGGGGTTGGAAGACACGCTCTCCGCATCGCCTCGGAGCCCCCGCCGCCGCTGCCGCTGCTGCCACTGCTACTGGAGCTGCTGCTACGGCCTCCACCGCCCCCGCCACTGCCCCCACCGCCGCCAGCATTGCTCGAGCTGCTGGGGGAGCTAGCGGATGGCGCCGCGGGCGCGGAGGAGCCGGGCGAGGCGCCGTGCAGTGCCGAGTACTTGGGCTCCACGTGCAGGCTGCCGCTGTGCGGCATGCTGAACGCCTGCTTGCTGTTCAGGGACATCATCATCATCTTCCCGGTGCGCCCGGGTGCTCGTCCGTAGCGCACGCACAGGTCCCGTCTGCCAGGACCCTCTTGAGAAGTGCCGGGTGGGCGCAGGAGCAGGGAAGGGCAGTGCAAAGTTGCGCTCTCCCTCCACCGCTCCCAGGTCTGTGCGCCTCGCCGGGACTACGCGCTCCTCCTCGGGCTCCGCCGTCAGTCTGAGGGGTTGCTGGGCTCCGCTCGGCGCTGGCTGCAGACCCGGGCGCCCGAAACTGCCCCCGCGCCTCGCGGCCGCTGACTTATACTCCCCTCTCCCCGCGCCTGCCCCCTACCCCCGCCCTCTCTCCCTCCCTCCCGCGCGCCTCCGCCCTCCTTGCCAGGAAGTGCCGGTTTCTCCTGCTTGGATTCTAGCGTCGCCCCTTCTCCCTCCTTGCTCCCTCTCGAGTCGGATCCGCTCAGCTCTCCCGACACCCGCCTCCCTCTCCCCACTGTGCCCTCCACCTCCCCTTCCGGCCCCCGCCCGCGCGTTGAGGCCGCCGCCCCTTCCCGACGCCCCGCAGCTCTCACTTACTTTAGTGCCCCTGCTCAACCCCACCCCGCTGTCTAGGTCTGCGCTCCAGTCGCCCGGCAGTTCCTAAGAGCCGGCCTCCAGCCCCTCCTGCTTCTAACCGCCTAGCCTCCGCCACGCCGGGAAAAGAAACTCCTAAATAAAGTTGCTGGCCAAGCCAGCCTTGGGTGGGTTTTTTTCCCCCCAGACTACTAGGAACGTCTCTTACCTGGCTGCTTTTCCCCCTCTTGCTTACCGCTAAGTTCCAGGCCTCCGCCCCCACTCGGCCCGCCCCTCCCCGTAGCTCAGGTGACCCGGATCTCCGACTCTCGGCCGAAGGAGAGGACGCGGACGCTGCCACCCACCCAGCTCCTCCGCGCGGCTCTGCGCTTCCGCCTGGTGCACGCAGTAGTTGGCGCTCAGCGCTGCACCCCCTCGGCCCGGCGGGTGCCTGGTGCCGAAGAGACATGGGGTCGACAGGGCTGCAGGGCTTTCTCTCACTCGGTTTCTTGCAGCTCTCCGCGGATTGGACGGCCACGGAGCCAGCTCGGGTCGCCTATGCGCATGCGACCCTTCCCCCCCGCCCCCACCGCAACCCTGTCTACGCCCCCCCAACCGACATACTCTCCTCTCCACCCTCTTTTCTCTTCCTCCGGATCTTCCTCCTCTTCCCTGTATCCAAATTCAGTGTGAATTGGGTCTTGGGCGGATCCACTGGCAAATCCTGCCACTGATTTTATTATTCTTCATTAGCCACAATCAAAAGAGGAAGGGGCAACTGATGGAGGGAGAGGCAGGACCAGAGATCACAGAGCGCATGTGCTGCTGAACACACACCCCCCCCATCCCAACACACACACACACACACACACACACACACACACACACACACACACGCCCTCCGGGGTTGGCACAAGCCCCACTTATCTTCATTTCCACAGCCGCTCGGCGCAGTGAGCCTATTTTTAGCCAACACTTTGCTCGCACTTTTGTCCCAGTGCGGACCACTTTTCTTAGAAGTGGACACACTTTTAGTTCCAATAGTAAAACCAGGAGACAACCTTCCACCCCCCCCCCCCCCAAACACACACCACCTTCCTCTCCTCCTTCCTCCGATCTTCTACTTCCCTCGATGTTAGGGGCTGCTGTCACCTCCCCAGAGCGCGGAAGGAGTAGGCTATAGGCGAGGGTGAGAAGACCGCGAGACCCGGACACTGGAGTCCGCGGGTGGACTGACCCGGACTGGGGTGACTGGGAGCAGGTGCAGGCACACGGTGCCTGGGGAAAGCGAGCAGGTGCGAGAGCAGGCGGCAGGCCTGAGAGACGCTGGCGCGCGCTGGGACAAAACAGAGTGGAACGGAGCGTAGCGAAGGGGGGCCCTCGAGTGGTCAGCGGCCGGAAGCCCCGCGGCGGCAGGGAGTAGGGGGCCGCCGGTTCACCCATGACCTCAATGGAGCGGGATGGCAGGTTCAAGTTGGGAGCACAGTCCCCGGGAGTCGCCAAAGAGTACTGGGAAGGCGGCGACAAACGGCGCGCGACGGGCTCTGTCCACGGTCCTTAACCCCCTTGCGCTTTCCAGCGCTATCCCAGGACTTGCCTTTCTCCTCCCCTATGTGGAGGAAAATAATAAATAGTGGCTGAAGGGGATTCCTATCAGCACTGTTCCCGAGCATGAGACCGGAGAAGTCTAGACACGAGACTGGACAGGGGGTGTTGACATGAATGAATGTGGCTTGCGCTGGACGGTTCTAGTAAATGCTTAGGTGTTTAATTTCTACCTCCATAACAGCCACGGTAATTTTCAAAGAAACAAAAAAAAATGACATTGTACAGCTCTCACTGTCTCAAGCTTCGAGAAATGAAATAAATCAAAGTTAAAAGCTTGAGTATCATTTAATTATAGTGCGAATAGCGCTTTGAAAGAAGTAGAACAACATCTCTAAACAAATTATGACTGGGCCAGGAAGGAATTATTAGATTGAAATTTCATTTAGGCTCGGGAGACACCGCGCTTCACTGTGTAATCTGCTATGCCTCATCTGATTTGTATGCTTAATTCAGCTTGACGAATTTATTAGTTTTCATAATAGTGAAAAAATTGAGCAGCACTATGGGCTAATGCATTGTGTGTACTATAAATTGTATGTCATTGTGGAAAGGCTGAAGTCTATAGAAATCTTTTATTAATGTCTGGTATAGGAGGGAGGATTTTTGTGCAAGCCTTGGAGAGTTTCACGCGGAACTCCACCGTTGCTGTGTCTCACTGGTCCATTAACACATCATCATACTAATTAGACTACTTCATCAATGATATAATTTCAAACTTCAAATTATGTTCTAATTAACAAGGATTGTCCAATTTGCTTAATCTTCAAAAGGCTTTGGATGGTCTAATTAGTATAAACTGTTGAGCATCTCTAAAGCCTAATAAAAATATTAAATACAGTAAAATATTTGGGATATGTTTTCTGTCAGTACTGTGTAAGGGCCAAAGGGCTAAAGTGAGTGTGGAGGAGGAAAATAACTGGAAGACAAATGTTCGTATCTACCTCCTTCCCCCAAATTATAACAGTAAGTGAATCACAGGAGAAACTTTTGGGCATTGCACCTCCTAAA
Source organism: Leptonychotes weddellii (assembly GCF_054177405.1). Classification (NCBI taxonomy): domain Eukaryota; kingdom Metazoa; phylum Chordata; class Mammalia; order Carnivora; family Phocidae; genus Leptonychotes; species Leptonychotes weddellii. Next base: position 68,510,153 of record NC_138370.1, read on the forward strand.
CAGTGTGTTTATGTGTTTAAATAAAGGCATAAGAATATCAAGGAGAAAAACCACATGGGGAAAAAATTCTTCTCTTTCATTAGGTGCCTAATTAGATGTAAAGTGAAAAGCAACCCTGAGGAGTTTCCCAAGCATTATTGTGGCAACAGTCTGCTGAACTTGGATTGCAAAATCAAATACTTGGGGGTGTTTTGAACCTCTCCCTGTCCCCTCCCCCTTCATTGAGCTTAATTACTTGCAATAGTTGTTTTAATGTATGTTGTCACCTGGGAGTATTGAGAAATGCATATCGTTAATATGAATTAATCTTGATTTTAATAGCAACTGACAACTGATCTCCAAAATGCTAAACACTTGTCGCCACTTCATATGGTAAATAAGGTAGTATAATAAATTCATGAAATAAAGAGGACACTGTTGAAATGACTGGACAAACTTTGTTTGATATGGAATTGATCAATTAAAACTATTTTAAGCAAGACAACTCCCAAGAGAATATTGTCCTGATGGCTAAAATCCATATATCATTAAATTAACTTACTATAACTTTGTTTTTACTCTCTCAGAGATTTGTCAGTGATATGTCTAATTCCAGACAGGAAAAAAGGAAACTTTTTATTCTAATTGCCAAGTTGAGATAAATTAATATATAGTGAGCAATTCGAGTTTATTTACCTGTATTCCATTACCCCTAGAAAACACACACTTAAAAGAAAAAAAAAAGAGGTCGCAGCAGAGTTAGATCTGTCCTTTTCCCACTTAAAGTGAAAAATGAACAGCAGTGATTGTGTTGTAATAGAGAGAAAATGCAATTCTTCCTTAATCACCACGACTTGCAATCTTGCGATCTCTCGTTCCAGGAGTGTCCAGAATACCAACATCCTTGCGATATCAATAAAACCCATTTGGGTTTTGCCCACAGGCATTGCTGCAAAGTGCTCCAGTGAATGTGGAAGCCGCTCTCCGAGGGAGGAAGACTCCAGCCATCCGGGTAGGGGAGGCCATCTAAACGACTGGAAAGTTGGGGGTAAACCCAAGGGAAGTGAGCGAGCGGCCCGATATCCAAAATCTTCTTCATATGACCTCAAAATACAGTCTCATACCCAAGCACCTATCCGTCCTGGTGCCTCTGCACACCTACAGACCTACCTAATAAACGGAAAGCAGAGAAGTGATTTTTTAAAAGCAGAGAAATGGAAAATGAATCAAATGTGTGACTACATGAGGAAAGCCTTTCTTCTCACCAAGCCTCTTTGTTTGACAATAGCTTCTGTCCCATATGCTGCCAGATGCAGACAGATGTGACCAGCTTCCCTCTGCGCGGGCCAGGAGTCGCTTGAGGTTCTACCCAAGCTCCCCAGCAGCGGGATCTCTGCAGTAGGCGCCCTCCCACGACCCCGAAATCGGCCGGCAGCCATCCCAAGGGGAGAAATCACAGTCTCCTACCCTGTATCTGGGTCTTAATTTACCATTAAAATTTTAAGCCGTGCATTCATATTTTACCGGACCTAATGTGTTTTTATTAAATTTTAATCTAATAAGGGCAGTGTGATTTCTTTGTATTTCACACAGAATTGAGTTGGAGTACAGGGAAGATTTCTTAAAGGACAGATCTGACCCTATTCATGCACCATTTCGATCTCAGGTAGACAGGGTTTGGGGGAGGAAAGAGGGAAAGGATAGATTTCCCCCATGGTATCTCTTCAAGGAGGTCAATCTGCTCCGGATTCTGAATGAAACCAGACCCTCTGAGCTCTCTCTGGACTCTGTAGCTTGGGGCAGAAAGGTAGGGGGTGATTAAACTCCTTCGTGGCCTCGCTGTTCCATGAGGGGGCGGGAAGGAGGGCTCTCCTGGATTTGATTCGGCCTGAGATAGGGGCTACGTTCGAGGAGTGAGGAGGGCGCTTTGTTCAAACGTCTTTCCTCTTCCGATCGTGTCCACCCTCTGCTCTTCTGTTTGTCTCTAACTTTCTGTCTCCGCTGGCTCCCCGTGAGCCCAAGTACCCCCTCACTTGGAGATTTGAAGGAGCCCGTCTTTTGTCCAAAGATGCCAGGCACCCCTTATGTCCTATGGTACAGCCTCTTCTCGGCGCTTTCCTGGCTAACACTTTCTCTCAACCTCCTGATGCCAGCAGTCAGCACGTGTCTCCGGAAACCTCTGCTTCCGGCACTCCCCAGGCCTTTCTAGATTGAAATTCGGACTCGCAACCTCCCAGCTAGGCGAAGGGAGGGGGACAAAAGCAAGTAGCTAAGGGCGCTTTGGAGGGCGCGCTTAGGGGGTAGGGAGAGACTCGCGGCTGGGCCGGGGGCCTGCAGTCGCCGAAGGAGCCACGTGGAGCTTTCTCTAGGTAATTCTGGACTGAGAAAGGTGGCTGGTCAGGGGACAAGGGGATGAGAGGAGGGACAGCAGAAAAGAAAGTAACCGTTCCCTCTTTCCCGGCAGAAGGGAAAGAAGCGGAGCTCAATTTCAAAAAAAGCAGACTGGGAGGAGGGGGACCCGGGACAGGCTCCTAGACGCCTTCACGATTACGCCTGGTAAGTATGCTGAGGCTGAGTGTGGCGAGGAACGAGCACGCGGGGAGAGCTGATTGGACCCTCTAGAATCCAAGCTTTGGAGCAAACACAACACGCGCCAAGAAATTAAAATCTACCGGAGGGAAGGATTCAGTCCTCGGTATCCAGCTCCGCACGCCCTAGAGCGCGGGGGCGCGAATTCACACGCTCACTCACGGACCCACGCACCCACACTCGCTCACCCACCCACGCACGCAGACACGTGTGTGCTAACACTCACGCACACTCGCTCAGACGCGCACATGCTTCTCCCCTCCCCCTCTGGAGGGCCACGTTCTGGGGGAGTGGGGCAGGGTAGAGCGGACCTCCGCGTGGCGTCCACCAGCAACCACCCCTGTGTTTACTTGCCCCAGCAAAATTGTTATTTTTCTTCGCAGTGAATTGCTTGGGTCCGTGTGTTTACCTCTTCCCAAAGTTAAGTCCAGTCACGAAACCAAACTTAAAGCATTGGAACAATCAATGAAGACTTTTGCAATCCATGGCGCCTTGCGCTTCCTGGAACTAAAATAAATGCAAGAAATCGAAACTTAATTACTTGAAAGAAATCCAGAAATCCCTCTGCGTAATTTATCCAGTCATTTTTAGTAGCGTTCGTGTTCGGTGCAGTGTATGTTAACTCTATGCTTTTGGCTACGGTCTAGCTCCCTTCATCGATTCCGTGGGGGTCGCTGCGCCCCACTTCAGCCGGGAATTTTGTCTTGCACTAGGTCCCCCTTTGCTCCCACTGCTCGGAGCTGATCTAGTAACGTTTCTTTTCAGAAGTCACCAGCTATAACGGTACAAGAATCCCTAGGGCTGAGGGTTATGTGTCGTTAAAAAATAAAAAATCTCACCCGTTCTCTTCTTTTTGTTCACTAGGGCTATTTGAATTTGTGTGAGTTGCTTAATACTAGATCTGAAACCAGGCCTTTTCGTAAATACAAACCAGGACCATTTCTCTGAGGGAAGAGTGCACCATCAAAAAGTCCTATTCTACTGGTGATGGAAAAATTGATTAAAAAGTAGACTTTTCCCCTTATCTCCAGAGAAGTTCTTTTTTTTTTTTTTTCCTTAAGTGTCATTATCTTCCTAAGGCACAATACTAGAATATTCGTTCTGAGTAAGCTACTCCTCAGGGTATTTAGCTGGACCACAAACCCTGGACACGAGTTTCTTCCTTTAATATCTATTCCTTTCAAACTCACTCATTTTTCTCCTCTCCTTTGGTCTCTATTTGATAGAGAATCTTCATATCTATGAAGTGCCAGAAGACCTTCATCTGGAGGCACTAAATAAAATAGAGGCTTCAAGAGGTAAAGATCAAATGACTTTTGTACATATTGTGACTCTGACATTGGGTACTATTGGGAATTTAGAAATTTGGTGATGACTAATGTTATGGCCAGCAGATTTGCAGAATAGAATAGTCCCTGAACCTATTAGCATTTTGTGGGTGACTCCAGAAAGACAAGCTTTCTCATAGACATCTTATAGGAATCTGAAGTAATGTTATGAAAGAATGAAAAATACATTGGGGAACAGCTTGGAAACTGAAGTACATTTTGATTTAACTCACATTAACAGAAATGTAATGTAAAAGTGAAAGGATCTAACAAAACCATTAATAATTAAAAAATAATTACAGATAGTCTATCCTTACTATTCATAACCACTCAACACTTTAGACAAAGAAAACGGAATACTCTTAATGGGAATGAGATGTGAGCAGACTGCTAAAGAGAAGTTAACCAAGGACTGCGCATTTGTCAAAGGAGATGAGTTTCCTTGTTTCCCCCCACCTGCATATTTTAATTCTCTGAGTTAGCTTGGACCTTCCTCTTCCATCAGCATATATACTGCATGTCAGAGTTTATGCAACAGAAATCTCTTGAGCAATAACAATACAGACTTTATCAAATTCTGAAGATCAGGGGCACCAGATGGCTTGTCTATTAACCATCTTCATTGACAAATATTTATAGGTGAATAAGAGATACATGCCTCTGTAATAGATTTTGGTTAGATACTCACATCCCACCAGGATTTCACAAAACAATGACCCTCTAAAGACAGCAGTTTTTTCCCTGCTCCTTATGGTCATTTAAAAAAAAAAAAAAGATTAATCATCCTTTAATGATTCAACGTTAAGCTTTTTCTTGTACTCTTTCTTCACCAAAGGAGTTGCATCCCAGGATATTAAAAAAAAAAAAAAAAGACTGTGAGTGTATTTTTCTGTTACCTAAATTGTATTTATTTTCTTTCCAGTATGTATTTTTCAATGTCTGAAGTCTTTAGAGCAGTATTCTACACATAATCATGCAGTGAACCTTTAGTCATGCACTAGGTGCATGATTAAAAAGGGTGTTTGGGAGGAAGATACTGTGACTCCATTCTGATCTTCACTGCATATTCTTCTTTATTTTGTTTGAGAGACACATGGGACTGCCCCTAGAGTGCTCCGTTGACGTTTGGAGGCACTGGGAGGAAATCAAAGCAGCCTGGCGGAAAGCAAACTTCACTGCCTCTTTTCAGAGATAAAGGGAAATCTTACAAAAGGAGAGATTTGCAGACATACAACTGGAATTCAATGAAGTCATGGCTGAGGCATCTGCTGGAAAGCCACCAGGAAGTGGAGACCTACAGCCTATGTCAAATCTTGTACATCTAAAGAATTTGAAGGCTCCTTCCTTCCTTCCCCATTCCCAAATGAATTAGAAACAAAACAACATGCCTTTTGTAGGAAACAGAAAAACCTAAGGAAAAATGCTAATAGATTGAGTGCAAAGATTATAATTACTTCTTAGCTATATAAATTTGAGTTGAGCATATAAAATGTGTTAGATTCTCTGTAGGCATCCACTCTCGATTTTTCAATGCAGCAGAAGGACATTACAACAGCAATGGCAACAAACTCACCTTTAAACATTTATCCTTTCTTGAATTTAGATATGGCCCGTGATTTGCCTCTAAATCTCATGTATACAAAAGTGTGCCAATCAGTGGTAGAATTATACAGTATTTGTACCCACATATGTGTTACTATTTCCCTCTTCCTTTGTCTCCTTTTATATGTGTATACAGATCATCAAGATCTAATTCAACCAACATGTGTTCTGGAATATGCTATACCTTTGTGCCTTGACTAGTTTTTCCTGATGTGCATATAAGACATTAAAGAGCCCTAGCATCATGACAAGCCTGCTGTATTTGAGAGTACTAAGCTCTCTTCTCTTCAAAACACAAATGCTATTTACTTTATGATGCTATGTTCTCATTGTACCCCTTCTTTGCCTTTCAAGGGCAAAACCAAAGCATTATCAACATTGTGCTTATCTGGCATATTCCTCTCCTCATATTTCATTGGTTTCTCCTGGCCTCCATTCATTAGTCTGGACCACATGATCAGTCATCTCTATAGTAACCCTGTTAGATACCTTGATCTTTTTGATCCTTTACCTTTCCCTTATCAAACTACCTGTTTCCCTATGTTTGCCTATAGACTGCTGCTAAGTACATACTATTTCTTGAATACATATTATTTATATCTGTAATAACTTGGCATGCAACATCATCTCCAACCTTCTTCTGGTATTCCTTCTCTGCTGCAGTCTGTAAAGCTCTGGGACTGTCTGTGATGGAGAGGCAGAGGCATGGATTATTTCTTCTCTGGTGTGAATCTAAGAGGAGTGGTACTTTACAGCCAACAGTTGTGTGCTGCAAAAAATGGTATATTCCTGAGGTCTGTGCTTCCCCAATGCTCTCCTTACTCCCCTCCTTCCTGATAGTGGTAGAGCTCACAGCTTTCCTGTAAGCTAGTGCTGCACCATGGTTCTGGCAGTCAGTCCCAGAAGTTCAGCCCAAAGTTGCCTTTCCAAAGATTTATAAGCATCTACCTGCATTAAATCTCTCTGCTTAAAATAGGTGAAGAACTTTCTGTTGCAACTTACAACTAAACCCTGACTGATAGGCCAACCTTAGCATTATTTTCTCTATCACTTGGTATTCTTTTTGCTCACCTTTGACTCTCCATCTCATTCCCTACAGTATTTATTGCCAACATTTTCTACTTCTGTCACAACTTTGAGCATACAACTTGCCTCACAGTTTACTAAGATAATAGTTTACTAAGAAAATAGTTTACTACTCCCTCAAGTTTTCGACTGCCATCCAATCATTTGTTCCTATGTTTTCACCCAACATCTCTTCCTGTGATTCTCCCATAAATGTTAGCCTCCTTTCTCAAATTAACCCTCCATTTGTTCAAGCTTTTTCACCCTCTCCCCTCCTTCAGAACCTTGCTCTATCAATTTACTCTTTTTCTTGAATCTTCAATTTTACTTCTCCAGTCTATCTCTTCTATACCACAATTGTATTCAAATGTTTTGGCCATAAAATTTAAATAAGACAAAAACTGTCTTTAAATGTCTTTTCTCCAATATCTCTCAAAAGGCTTGCCACCAAATTTTGGAAATGATAATTGCATTCACTGCTTCCTTCTTCTCACCATCCAATCACTTCTTCACTTCTGAAAAGTGTAGTGTCCTTAACTCTCTACTGATGGTGCTCCCATTTAGGATACTGATGGCCATGTAGTTTACGCATCCTGTGGTACTTCTCCTAAAAGCATGGGCTTCAGACTTGGAGTTTTGTGCTAGCTCTACGAGTTATCGATTTCACTTTTCATTTACTTCTCTGAAAAATGTACATGATAATAGTATATTCTTCTCCCAGATTACTGAGTCGATTAAATGACATATTGTATGTAAAAAGTTTAGCGTATTTTCTCGAATGTAATAATCACCTAATAATACAATAATATCAATAATAATCTCTGCAAAATGTGAGGGCTGGCAATTCTCTCCTTTTTGAAATGGATTGGCTTGGATCTCAGTATATGATTTGAAAAGGCAGAATATGTCAACCTAGCAGAATCATCGTTTAAAAGGCTTTGTCCTTTCTTGGTATTCTTTGCCTACCCTTTCCTGTCCATAAAACAAGTTCCCCAGTGGCCCATCTCCCCAAGGCAGTTATATAAAAAATGTGGGCTTATATATCACTTATTCATTATCTCAAAGACAAATTCAGAGAAGCAGGGGCTTAATTATTATTGGTTAAATTCTTCATCTTGCACAGGGAAACCCAAATTTTTTGTGACCAGTCTTTCCTTACCAGTTTAACAGCATTTCTAACTTACTTCCTCAAAAAAAAAAAATTAATGAATTCTGAAAGAAAAACATACTCAGGGGCACCTGGGTGGCTCAGTCCTTAAGCGTCTACCTTTGGCTCAGGTCATGATCTCAGGGTCCTGGGATTGAGGCTTGCATCGGGTTCCCTGCTCGGCAGGAATCCTGCGTCTCCCTCTCCCACTCCCCCTGCTTGTGTTCCTGCTCTCACTATCTCTCTCTCTGTCAAATAAATAAATAAAATCTTAAAAAAAAATACTCAGTATCTGCACCTGAGCATGTCCAATATAGTTTCTTTCCTCAAGTCAAGAGTATTCTGCATATCTACCTTCTGAGACACTGTTTCCCCCCTCCCCCCTACTCGCCCATTTCCTGAAAGGTAGTGATTAATTAAGGATCCATCAACTCTAGTTTTGCTTCTCCCTTGTTAATTCCATCAATTTCATAGCTTCTACTCTTACCCCAAACTATATTACTCTCATCTCTTCTGAAAGTCAGTTTCATATTCCAACAATTTATTAGATTTCTCCATCTGGCTAACTTGCTTTATTTTCCAACCCACCTCCTACAGACTCATACCATTTTATCAATATTTCACTTATGGTGTTTATTACTTTCCATTTCTATACTTTTTTTTTTCTTGTCTGATCTCCTATGTAAGACTGAGATTTCTGAAGGCAGGGTCTATGTTTAACCTCTCCAGTGGCCTCAAAATGCTTATCATTGCATCTTGTCTAGAGCAGGTGTTTGATACGTATTCACTGACTGGCTGAATGAACGATCATTATGATAGCAGGTAATATGAATGTTGTGCATTACAATTTCACTAATGCTTGTTGTTTTCTAAATCTTTTCAGTACCTGACCCAAAGTTAACAGGTAGATGGCAGACTAAGAGAAAACATTTACATTGGCTAAAAACTACAAAGGAAAAACTAGATTATACAAGTCACCCCTGCAAACTAACATGAAAAGAAGCCTAAGAGAAAAGTGGACAAAGGATATCAATAGGCAATTTATAGGTTGGCAAAGTCTAGTGCTAACTAAGATTTGAGAGATGCCAAATCTCACTACTTAACAGGACAAATGCTAAATAAAACAGTGAGGTAATACTTTATCACTATCATCGTCATAAATTAGAAAGTTAGATAATGCCAAAAATTATTAAGGATGTGGGATGGAAACCATAACATATTGGTAGAAGTATGATTATTGGATGGCCCTGAGAAAAACAAACTGGCAAACTTAAGGAAAAAGACCATGCAAAAAACTTATGGTCTACCAATTCCACAGCTGGGTTATACTTCAAAATAATTGTTTTACAGATACAAAAGGTAATATGTTTGAAGATATCCCTATCAGTATTGTTTATAATGGCAGAGTGGTAGAGGCAGCAGACAGAAGCAGTGACTCTTATGGCAATATAAAAAGACCTTAAGAAGTTGAGTGAAAATGGAATAGGTCCTGTGATATAATATACACAAAAAAAGCTGAGTATTTCATATACATAAACACACACACACACAAAAAAAAAACCTGTGTATTTTTCAAGGAGGTATATATATCCAGGACCTATTCAACTCATTAGACTAAGTGCCATTGAATGGTAGGAATGTAACTGGGATATAAATTCATTAAGACCTATCAAGGACCTTAAAAGAGTTCATTTCCTCCTATGAACCCTACTTCTAGGAATCTCTCTTAAGAAAACAATAAATAATGCACAAAAAGATGAAAGACAGTCTTGTTTATAAGAGTGAAGACTGGAGACATCTAAATGTCTGATATCAGAGAAATCATTTAATAAACTGAAGTACAACCATATTATTAAATAGCGTTCAACCACTATAATCATATTTTCAGAGAATATTTAATGGCATGGGAGAGTACATTATTTGAAAAAAAAAAAAAAAACCTGATACAAAACAATGATTCTTTGTGTTCAGAAGAAGTGAAAAAGTAAGTATTTCATTTTAAGTGTTGCATCATGAGAGATTTAAATTTTCCAAATTGTCTACAATGAACTTTTATTCCTCTTATTACCAGAATTATATGTGTGTATAGATTTAGATATAGTTATAGATATAACTTTCCCAGGTTGCATACTTTTTCACATAAGATTCATTGCATCTCTTATTTAAAGTGCTGTATCTAAGTGATCCATCAGCTGAACCATCAACTGAACTCATTCACTATCACTAGCTGCAGTGAATATTTATAGATCGGAAATGGTATTTAATTGACTTGAGAAGGATATATTCAGCCATCTGAGTTTTATAGTACATCTCTGAAATGTGGAAAAGCTCACAGGCTTATATAGAGAAGCCAATCTTGCCTATCAAACACTTAGCTGGGGATCCCACACAATGATCCTCTAAATATGGCCTAAATCATTTCAATAAGCCTTCCTTTGCCTATAGCTGGACCAAGATGCTTCCTAGGCAGGTAAGAGACTGGACAAGAAGGGATTTATTATAAGACTCTTATTTTCATCTTTCCCAATACTTTATTAGGGAAAAGAATACACACTTGGTTAGTTTAAAGGAAAAAGACACTTTATTAAGAAAGAGTTAAAATAGTATATCTAATATGAAAGGCAGGATCCATTACATTCTCTACCTTGGATTTCCTAGATGATACATACTTAGAGACCTTTTGTAAATTAGTTCTTATTGTTGTTTTTAATTGAAAAACAATAACACACAATGATGACTGCATTTACGCTCAAGGTAATGTGGTAACTTCAATTTTGACCACTTCATTAGCTGCAAACACATGGCAAAATCAGAAAATATATATATATATATAAAAGAAAAACCCATAGTGGCATGATGAAGAAGAACCAGGGATAGGAAGGGAACAAAGCAATTACTCACAATTGTCCAGGAGGGTAGTTTCTGGCTCTTTGATAAGAACATTGGATTCAATTGCACACGTATCACATCACATCACATCACATTTCATGACAAGGGTTCAAGTGCAAACTGGTGTTATTATGTGGACTTATATTCTCCCAACAACCAATGAATGCCTTGACACTGAACCATACACATAAGATTGTTTGGTTGCATGCTTTTAATCTATGGCAGGAATAATATGATCCATATTTTTTTCTTTACATCTCTTAATATTCTTTACTTAGTAATTCACTACAAGTTACTAATTGAAGTTCAAATATTTCTTCAAATGAAACTCATAATGGAAGAACCTGAAAAACTAGAAAATTCTTCTTGATGCTACTTAGAACTGAATGGTCCCAGAAAATCTATAGTGAAAAGAAAATGTAGAGTTAAATAGTTCTCTCATAAAATTAATTTGTAACTGAATTTGCTAAATTAACACAAATGATTTTTTCAAATTATCAACCTAATTGTCCAAATTACTTATTCTACATAGTTTCCCCACCAATATTTTTATATTGATTTTAGAAAGACAACTATTCAATATAAAACCAAATATGCTAAGTCCAGATAAAATCTAAAGGGATATTTCAGCCATAGTTGAAGTTTATAATTTTATTACCATACAGTTGGCATGTGGGTAAACTGAATTTCTTCATCCATCCCAACTGTTTATTAAACAAGTGTTTGAGTGCCTACTCTACTAAGAAGTATGCTAGGATAGCTTGAGAGAGAATGAGAATATGTTTATGACACTGTGAAACAGTTTGCTGAATTGGGGATAGGAGAGGTGGGCTACTACAGAACCACTCATGGCTACTCAGGGATCCCACAAGAAAGGAAGAGTATTACTTCACCCATCAGCTGGATACTTACTAAGCTTAAGGATTTTCAGGCCAGGCCGCCGCTGCTGCGGGCTTGGTTTGTGAGGAAGGGCCTAGGCCCGGGCCTGCTGTGGTGGGCTCATCCAGCACCTGAGCTCTCGTCCTGCCGTCCCCTCAGCTCCAGCTTCACCCACTTCCCGACCCAAATGCGCTGGGCGTGGGGAAGACCTGTGGGAGCCATGGAGGACGAGGTGGTCCACATTGCCAAGAAGACGAACAAGATGGTGCAGAAGAAGAACGCGCTTGTATCTCTGACTCCAGTCTCACCAAAGAGATCTGAGTAAAAAAGGAGAGTGTGGTGAAATTAATGCAAATCTATCTATTGCTTCTACTTGGAAAACAGCTTATGCCACATTTCTGATGTGTTGGAACAATCAACTTTATATGTGACAGCATTATGATGGAGCACTGGATTTACTGAAGGAGCTTAAGCATATTCCCATGATCCTGGAATTATTACAGTCCACAAGAATTGGAATGTCAGTAAATGCTATTAGGAAGCAGAGTACAGATGAAGACATTACATCTTTAGCAAAGTCTCTCATCAAATCCTGGGAAAAGTTATTAGATGGACCATCAACAGATAAAGACCATGAAGAAAAGAAAAAAGATACTGCAATTACATCACAGAATAGCCCTGAAGCAAGAGAATAAAGTAGTTCCAGTGGCAACGTAAGCAGCAGAAAGGATGAGACAAATGTTCGAGATACTTATGTTTCATTTTCTCCTCGGGCACCAAGCACTTCTGATTCTGTACGGTTAAAGCATAGGGAGATGTTTGCCGCAGCTTTCAGAACAGGAGAGGATTACGTCGCTATTGGAGCTGATGAGAAAGAATTAGGATCTCAAATTGAGGAAGCTATACATCAAGAAATAAGGAATACAGACATGAAACACAGAAATAGAGTATGAAGTAGAATATCAAATCTTAAAGATGCTAAGAATCCAAATTTAAGGAAAAATGTACTGTGTGGAAATATTTCTCCTGACTTATTCGCTAGAATAAGCAGAGAAAATGGCTGGTGATGAACTCAAAGAGATGTGGAAAAACTTACCCAAAGAAGCCATCAGAGAGTATCAGATGGCCAAGACAGGTGGAACCCAGACTGACTTATTCACATGTGGCAAATGTAAAAAGAAGAATTGTACTTACAGGTACAAACTCGGTATTTTTGATGAACCGATGACAACATTTGTTGTCTGCAATGAATGTAGAAATCGATGGAAGTTCTGTTGAGTTGGAAGAAATGGCAAAGTGTCTGGACCATCAAAAAATGGATTTTGTAATTAGCTTTAAAACTAGGCCAAGCATCTAGTTTTCCTGCAAATCAGATTTTTAAAGTGACATACATCCCTTGGGTTAGTCTTGGTTTTTGACATAGCATTCCTTCCTTAAATGCCTTCTGTAGTTTCAGATCAGTAGGGAGATGACATAATAATTGTATGGTATCTGTTTCAAAACATTTTTTTCATTTTTATAGTAAGTTGATATTAAACTTTTATCAGTTAAACTTTCGGCAATTTATTTTTACCTTTTTGTTCTTTTAAAAGGAAAATGTACCTTAACTTTTTTACAGTCCAAACATACACAGTAGAAATACTATTCTTCTCAGTTAATATGTAAATGGAAATTACATTTCTTTTCCCCCATATTGGCACGTACCTGCAAATAGTAAAGGAGGAGAAGAGGTAATATAAGTTTATCACATGTGGTGTGTATTCAGATAATACTTGACCAACTTATCTAAATTGTAAGTAATATTTGAACTAGCCTATGAGATTGATCTTAATTATTATGTTCACAAGTCTGAGATAAGTAGATATTATTTTGCATTTGTAACTAATCGTGATAATCATTTCTTATAACTTCTTGTACATGTTTATGACTTGTTCCTAATAGATTTTACTTTTGGAAACATGAAAAAAAAAAAAAAAGAATTTTCAGGCCAGGCCCCAATTGAAATGTATGGTGAGGGAATTTTTAGAAAAGCTTTCTGAGGGTAGTCCTTTTAACATAAGGACTGGGCTCCTGGGTGGCTGTCAGTTAAGTGTCTGCCTTCAGCTCAGGTCATGATCCCAGGGTCCTAGGATAGAGTCCCACATCAGGCTCCCTGCTCAGCGGGGAGTCTGCTTCTCCTTCTCCCTCTGCCCCTCCCCCCTGCTCATGCTTTCTCCCTCAAATAAATAAATAAAATCTTAAAAAAAAAAAAAAACATAAAGACCAGTGACTGCTCTTTATCTGGTGATTTCAGAAGGTGGGAAGCTTACTGGAGGAGCCCCCAGAAGTACTATGTGTAAGAATATTGATAATATTTCTGAATCTAATATCTTCTGATTCTGTGAAATACCCTGTTGAGCAGTCTTTTGCTCCCATTGCAGCAACTGAAACAGAAGATAATTACAAAAAATGAAATTTTTGAAGATATTGGAGGACTATGGGAATAATGAACTTCGGGAGAACTGGGTGGATGACAACAAGAAACTTAACAAGGATGTTATAATCCTGTAGATGGGAAGATCAATGGAATCTATAACAAGTGTGAAGATATTCCATGGATCAGAGTATAAGGCAAATGGAAAAGTCATCAGATGAACAGAGTGTTTTTCCTAGAAAATGATGACTATCACAGTCGCCTGAGTGATCTTGCAGATCATAGCTGATTGACTGAACACATTGCCAAGGCTTTTTGCCTTGCTCTCTGTCCCCACCTGAAGCTTCTGAAGGAAGATGGAATAACTAAACTAGGACTACATGAGACATTTGACTCAGATCAGGTTAGCTATCAAGCAGGGAGCAATAGCCAACCTTCCTTCACAATACATGAACAATCTGGACAGTGCCTTGGTGTCAGTGATCCATGGAAGGACCTGGCAGCTCAGTGAGGGCCCCATCATCATGGAACTCATCTTTATATTCTGGGAAACATCACATAGATAGAGAGGACTGTATTGTCTTTCTGTCCACACCTGTTGCAACAGCAGTTATACACAAATCATTTGCATTTTAGAACTGGAATGTTAAACTTTTGTTAACACTATTAATGGGAGGTGGGGTGGGAGCAGGGGCTTGGGGGACAGGGATGGGAAAGGGTGGTCAGGGGGACAGATTCTAAGTCTTCTATAGATTTTAAGTCTTTTATGCTTTGTCCACCAAGAAGATCTGGGTAGCTTTTGTTACTACACAACACTTATGCTATTCTTGCCACTGTTAATCCCCTTCCATTACAGTTTAGACAAAAATTCTGCTCCTCTGTTTTAAGACTTACTTATGGTCTTATGCTTGGAAATGTTCAAATGGGTATAACCAACACAGGATGGGGTTGGGAGGGCAGAGGGGAAATAAAAAATGAAGCATCAGTCTTGCAAAAATAAAATAAAATAAAATAAAATAAATAAAATAAGTACTGCTTGGATGGGCCATGCCTGAGATTGGAGAATTTTTTTAAAACAATGTATGGCATTTATGAAAACATTATCAGTCATACCAAAAACAGGACAAATGACCAAAAACAAGAGAAAAAAAAAATAGATGGTAGAATGACCCCGTAGATGATACAGATACTTGAGTTATCAGACAGGGACTTTTAAATAACTGTAATTAATACACTTTAAGAAAGTAGATAACAGTTGTAATCCATTTAAAAAATCAAATGGAGGGGCACCTGGGTGGCACAGTTGCTTAAGTGTCTGCCTTCAGCTCAGGTCATGATCCCAGGGTCCTGGGAACAAGGCCCTGGGCTCCCAGTTCAGCAAGGAGCCCTCTACCTCTCCCCCACCCTCCCCCCAATTACTCATACACATGCTTTCTCTCTCTCTCTCTCTCAAATAAGTAAATCTTTAAAAAATCAAATGGAAATCCAGAAGTGTATAAAATAATAACTGATACTAAAAACTCAGCAAATGTGTTTAATATCAAGTTAGACATAGCAGAAGAGAGGATTATTGGTCTGGAATATGGATCAGGACTGAATCATGGAAAGGAAAAAGGATGAAGTATGCCGAAAAGAGCTATAGCTTCAAAAAGCTCTACAAACTTCCAGCAGGATAAATACAAAGAAAACAATACTTAAGCACTTCATAGTAAGACTCTTGAATGCAAAGAGAAAAAGAAAGTCTTAATGTAGCCAGAGGAAAAACATACATGAACTTCAAAGGAACAACAATAAGACATACAGCAGACTTTTCAAGAAAATTGTGGAAATGAGATCTTTAAAGCATGGAAAGACAGTAGCTGCCAACCTGTGACCCAATTTAACTGAGAAAATATACTTTAAAATGAAGGTAAAATGAAGACTTCAGACAAACACTGAATTTTTTTTTTTAACCGACAGACTTATACTCAAAGAAATTCTTTAGGAAAAAGGAAAATAATCCAAGAAAGCAGCGTTAAACTTCATGAAGAAATGAAGAGCATTGTAAAGGATTAATACAGGGTAAATAAGAATGTATACAGAATTAAAATATATGACAACAATAGCACAGAAGAGTTGGCAGGGGTTAAATGGAGTTGTTCTAAAATCCTTGCATTATCCAAGAGGTGATAAAATACTAATGTATAGTGAACACTGTTAAGGGTGCATGGTATAATCTTTAGGTACTACAAAAGGAATAATAAATGCTAATACAAAGGGGAAATATAATTTTTAAATGCCTGATTAAACCAAAAGAAGTATGAAAGTAAGTAGTAGGAGCCAAAAACCAGAGCCAGTAAGCAGGAAACAAATAGTAATATGGTTAATTTAAACTCAGATGTATTAGTAATTACATTAAATATGAATGAACTAGATATTGCAATTAAGCAGGCACCCTGTAAACAAGGGGTTAGCAAATTTTTATGTAATTGGCCAGATAGTGTTTTAAGCTTTGAGAGCCACATATGTCTGAGCTCCATATTCTTTGTTTTTTCTTTATAAACCTTTAACATGTAAAAACTATTCTTAACTCTACTAGTAACACTTTCTAGGTGTTAAAAAAAAAACAACTATATAGTTAAGTTGTTGTTTCTTGCTCAAATTACAGGGCTAATATTTTTATTAGCCAGGGTGTATTATTTAGATGTTTATCAAAGATCGATATACAAATGGTCATTTGCAAAAGCTTTTAATATTTTGTATTTTTCAAAGATTATATAGAAGAAAAGTGGATATCATTGAGATGTATAGTTTATAAATAACTATAGGTGTAATTACCAGTTTTTTACTCTTTAATTTTTTCAGAAAAAAAAACAGATGGAAGAAAATTTTTAAATTAACCATTCATAATAGCATAATGCAGTGAATTTTTATTTGAGGTTCAAATGCTGCAGCAAGCATTTTATGTACTATCATTTGGACACTGAAATATATTGTCTGAGATTGATAATTTAGGCATTAAAAAATGTGCCCTAATAAAAGTGTCACCACGCAGCATGGGATAGAGACTATTTTCAGGGCCAGATCCAATATACTAAAATATATTCAACCATATCTTTGTGTTCTTACTTATTTCTCCTTGAAAGTTATTTTAGCCCTTACATAGGTACTCCTGCTATATTTGAAAATATTATTTTGAATGGAAATAATTCTGAAAAGTACTATAGTATTAGAATAGCAATATAAAGAAACACATTTTCTCTAAAATCTCAGTTCATTTTGTAAAACCCTGAAAGCTGTTAGAAAATCATCACTTGAATATGTGAAGCCATGAATGAATGAAGCTCTGCTACAGTGAACACACACACACAAGTTCAATTCCAGTTGGCACTCGATGTTTAAGTGCAAGTCTAAAATTCCCTTCCCTTTACAGATGGGATGTTATAAAATCCCTGGTGGTAAACTCATTTCAATTTTGCTTGTTTACATTCTTCATTCCTCTGGCAACCTCAGTCTCTTGCCAAATAACTGTCCCTACCATTTGGCTCAGTTGTTTTCTGGCAACAGAAAAAGAGAGGAAAACCATTGGAGATGTTCTTTCTGAGACCAAACATGTGGGTTGCTGCAGTTGGCAGCTTTCGCTTATTCTCCACTAACAAGAATCCACAAAGAGATTTCAGGGGCAGCTCATCTTGTTCACTGAAGATTTCCCTATGAAGACATTTTCAGGAGGAAGATGGCCTGAACACCTCTTGCAAAGGACTGTTTGGATCTTCTGCTTTTTCTCGTTCCTTCTCCTGATTCCCTCTTTTTTCCAGGGCCTTTCTGCTCCTGTTCTCCTCAAAATCAGCTCTTAAGAAAGGCTCTGATACCTTCTTCACATTACTGCTATATCAGGCAAGCATCAAGCGTGACCTTTTCTGGAAAAATATGCATTTTAACAGAGTTCCTCAAAATTACTCTCTAGTTGTAGAGTGTCCAACGTTAGCAAGGAAGACTATGGTGGAGAAAGAGAAGTGGCCTTGAAATAATACAACACAAATTGCCACTTATTCTACTTAATTGTTAGGGCGGACATGACAAAAAGAGGCTAAACTACTTAGGTTCACTTGGTAAAACAGGCGGAGAGTCGACCTCTTGCCAAGTGAACTTAGACCTGTGAACAGACTACAGGGAAAACTGAAGACAATGTTGAGGTATTGTCTTCAATAATTCAACATGCATATATGTATCTACGTGGGTATAAGACTGATGAACGATAACACACCGGCAAAAGGAAACATATAGTTAAATTTTACCAATGTTGGCCTTATTGCTTCATTCAATTACTCTTTACCATTTTTATGGATCAAATAACAGAGCTGAAGAAAAACATGGCTTTAAAATGGTGGAAAATATGAGGGATATAGCTAGAATTTTTTCTTAAGGAAAGCGCTCTTGCTACTTGTGCAATTTGAGGTGGCAGCAATTAGTTTCTTAGCAGGACCTAATCACTTGCACAAAGAGAAAACATATCACTTTAGATACAGAATCAGCATTTGGTTTGATCAGCAGATTCCTAATTTGAAGACAGAAAAATAGCTTCAGGGCCTGGGTGGGCCAGAGTAGTGCTCGCATGTAAAATGCTAAGCCTTTGATTAAGAATATAAATAATTATTAGCTTATACCACATGGTGTTTCTCCTTTTTTCTCTCTCATGCTCTGTATCTGCAGGGTATTTTATAAAATTTAACTGTGGGGAGGAGGGCAAACTAGCGAAGGGCCCCTGGACCTCACTTACCTCGCATTAACACAGAATTCCAAGTGCCTTGCTTAAATACAGATTCCTGGTGTCAGAGTCGTAGGAAAAATCATGGTGTCAGTTATGGATAGAATGAAGTAACATTTTGGAGATTCTAAGATACCTTGTTTCTGGTTCCTTTTTTCTAAAATGACAACTAATTGTATATTCAGAAAGTAAATATGGATGTATTCAGTTTTAGGTGATAGTGCTTTAATGCCAAAATTACCATTGGAATTATGCAGCCTTTTTTTTCCAGACTTCTTACAGAATTAATTTTGATCAAATAATTCTTATTCTCCAGTGATATAAAGCAGTACTATTATCTTAGTTTCTTAGTAAAAAAAAAAAAATAGAGTGTATTTTGGCTAAACATTTTTCTGAGAATCATAACATTGAAATTTGATAGAGTGACTTTTTTGGACTTTAGAAATGTATTATATACTTAAATTGGAGGACACTTAGCCTGAATATACAGCTCTCTATACAGAATAACATGGGATATTTGGATAATTGTTCAGAAAAATTCAATATCTACTTTCAGTGTGTTTCCTTTCTTGCGAAAGTTAGTGTAAATATCTCACAGATCCACAATTTGCTGTGTGTGTCAATTGAAGGGACTAATCCCCTACACAGAAGTGATGGTTAGAAAGCCATTTTACATAAGGCATGGCTTCCTTTCTGTATCTGATAATGCAAATGTCAGATCAGACCCCCAGCTCACCTCCTTAATATCTAAAAAAATTATGTTTGCTTAACTGGGACAGCAAATGAATATATTGACCACAACCTTATGATGAGCAGTTTATTTTCAAATAATTTATTCTTTTTAATTTTTTTAGAATTCTTTTTTTTTTTTAAAGACCCTATTTATCCATTTGAGAGAGAGCATGAGAGGGGAGGGGTCAGAGGGAGAAACAGACTCCCCACTAAGCGGGGAGCCCTATGTGGGACTCAATCCCAGGACTCCAGAATCATGACCCCAGCCGAAGGCAGTCACCCAACCAACTGAGCCACCCAAGTGCCCAATTTTCAAATAATTTAAATAAGGGATGATCCCCAGTGTTGGCTTGTAGTTTACCTCCAAGCCGCCATCCTGAGGTTATGAACAGTGGCTGTCAGGATCTCCTTCATGGCTCATTGTCCTACTTCTGTGTCTCTGACCCACCATTTATTTGTTCCTCATTTTATTTTGACCCACATTTTTCTGGCCACTTTCTTTTCTTTCTTTTTTTTAAATTTTATTTATTTATTTGAGCGAGAGAGAGCAAGAGAGAAGAGCACGAGCGTGAGCACATGGCAGGGAGGGACAGAGGGAGAGGGAGAAGCAGACTCCCCGCTGAGCAGGGAGCTCAATGCAGGACTCGCGGGACTCATAGGACTCGATCCCCGATCCCAGGACCATGGGATCATGACCTGAACCGAAGGCAGATGCTTAACCGGCGGAGCCATCCAGGCACCCTGTCTGACCACTTTCAAACACTAATATTTATTCAGTAATTATAGAAAACTTGAGTCACTTTGTCTGCAACCATTCTAAGTTCTTTCCTTAGATTACAGGCTTTCTGCTTCTTGGCAGAGCTATTAATTTTTGCCTTATCTCCTTCTAATCTTGTCCTTGATTTCCGCTGTTCAAATGCAGACAATGCAAGACCTGCTCTTGTATACTTCCTGAAACATAGGGAGGGGTTTTATAGTCCACCATGGCTATAGGTAAGAAGAGAAAGAAATCTTTAAACTTAGAGCTGTGTGGAAGACTTTTCCCATTATTCAAAATTTTAGTTTCTTCTTGTTCATATTAAAGATTCCTGCTGCCAAGGAAGCATTTCCATGGTGGAGAGAATTTGGTGGATATACGTACAGAAAGGATAATTAGTAACACAATCCATGTCTTTCATGAAAAAAAATCAATTTTGTTTGAAGTCTTTTATTTCAGAAGTAGAATGCATCTTTAGGAAGTTTAACTTTAGATGCACAATATAGAGGTTTTTGAAGTGTAGATGTGTTTTAAAATATCAAGAACAGATTTATATTTTAAAATATTCTCAGTGTGGCCTGCACTGGAGGGAAGATGAAAAATGGAGGTTTAAAGTATTATATATTCTTCATACCAGTCATTCAACTCTACAAACTTTGTAAGACAAAAAACTTTCAGTCATTCACTTGATAGAAATTTATCAAATGCCTGCTATGTGTTAGATACCATTTTTAGATGCTATGGAATCAACAGTGAGGAAGATAAACTCCAGAGCTGCCATTCTAGCAGATCTCCAGGTAATTAACAAATGGCCTAGTAGTTGTATAAAATGAGATCTTTAAAAACAATAAAGAAAAATAAAAGAGGGCAAGGAAATAGAGAATATCAGGGTGTGCTATTTTCGATAAATTTGGCTTTGAAAGACTTCTTTAGAAGAAGAGTATTCTAGAAAGATGGAAGAGTTGCACAAAGGCTTGAGGCAGGAGAGAGCCTGATCCTTGAAGGACAGCAAGGAGTCTAGTATCACCAGAGCATGATGAAGGGGCTGAGATGTGGAGAGCCTCACAGAACACTTATCCTGGTGGGGCCAGTGTACTTCAAGTCCTACACTTGGCTCTGTGGGTCAAGAAATATGATTTTCATCAGCTTAACCCAAGGTAATCATCAGATTTAGCGTCCTGAGTCACACTAATCAAGCAGAGAAGAGGAAATTCATTCATTTAAGAAATATGTAACGATCAATTGGGACATTGATACAATAAGATATTGTACTAAGATCTTTATTTATTGTAGTAGATGGATGTGAGTCAGTGCCCCACCCACATCCCCTTTGCCCTTATTATTATGGTATACACAAGACCAACTTCCAAATGCATTTCTTTGCTTGAGGGTTTTCTCTGACGAAATGTAAAGGAATTAATGACTCCCTCCCACCACTACCAATGGCCCTCAACCAATAACTGATGGGAGATAGGGTATAAATATCCAGTTCTTTTGCCCCTAGGGTGGGATAACTCAGGGACACGTGTCCTATGTTTGCTCCTAGGATTTCAAAGCAAGATTAAGACCCAGTTACCTATAATGGCCATTTTTGTAAAATGTACTAGCTGACACCAATGCCCTGAAATCAACCTTGTTGTCTCTAACTGGCCCAACTTGGATCATATGTCCATCCTGAACCAATTGCTGTTCCTGGTCTGACTGACCAGACTTGGGTCACATGTCCACCCTTGGCATCAGAGGTGGAATAAACTTCACCAGAATCACAAAGATTGAAAATGAGAAAGAAAAGAAAATCAGAGACAATTTCCAGAAAGTATTGTGATTAGATGTGGAACAGCCAAAGAACAGCTGTGTTCTATTATAGATGGAGGACTAAGACTCACTGAAAAAGAAAAGAGATTTTTTTTTTCATTAAGCTTTATAGCTGGTCTGAATTATTTATCAGGCCTTCTAAGGAAAATAATATTTCTCTATTTAAACTTTTCCAGAGAGCCTAAAATGAAATATTCCTTTCTTAAGTAAAATAGGTATTTTTCTTTGGTGGGAGCATGATAACATCCACCCCCACTGAGGCCATAGGCCAAGCATTTGGCTTTTACAAACATATTGAAATATTATTCACCTCTGCAAATATAGCTGAACCGATAAGATTTTTCAAAACTGTATTTGGAGAAGTTTTCAAAAAGATAAATATTTTGAAAAAGTTTGAGGTGTCAGCAATTCAACATGCTTGAAGTTTCTCACACTAAAAGACCTAAAACTAAGCTTTTCCTTAAAATGTTCTTTTTTTGTTAATCAATAAATTCCTCAAACCTAAAAGATTAGCCTTCTCGCTGAGCATTCTTATTCTTTCTAATATCTCTATTTTAGTATGAAATTCAAGTACTTTCACAGGAACACTACATTTCTTATCAATTCAGTATGTTCAAATGTAAGAATAATAATATCTCCCATCTTCAATTTACAGTT
>NC_138370.1:68532851-68538077 GCF_054177405.1 Leptonychotes weddellii
GAGTCCCGCATCGGGCTCCCTGCTCGGCAGGGAGTCTGCTTCTCCCTCTGACCCTCCTCCCTCTCATGCTCTCTGTCTCTCATTCTCTCTCTCAAATAAATAAATAAAATCTTAAAAAAAAAAAACAGAGTCACACACTCTACTGTGGTTAGTCATCTCTTAAATCAAGATGCATAATAGAGGCCTGTTCTCTGAGCATACACTCTTCCTCTTAGGTGCAGCAAACAGAAGTGCATTATCCTTAAGAAGTTCGGAGAGGGGAATAGCCATTTATGCTTTCATTGACCAGTTTTTCCTAATAATAGCTTGCAACAGAACATAAAATGCTGGTGAGAAAGTGTTAGTTAGAAAATTGGAGAACTGGTTGCACGGCATTTCCCTGCTGTCTTTGGAGAGCACCTTCAGGGTGGGACAAAGAAAATGACTGTTATCTTAAAGACCAAGTCTCTTCCTGGGCCCATAGGGATCAAGAGAATGATTAGAAGGAGATGCCCAGAAAGAAAGTTCAAAGTATTCCTCCAGACCTGATGTGACATAAGAAATAAAACTGCAGAAACTCCAAAAGTCGGGGAGAATTGATAGGGAAACTTCAGTGAAATATTGTAGAGCATAGAGGTCTGGGGTGAGGAAAGAGCGAAAATTTCTGCAAAAGCCAATACATGCAGAATAGAAACTCATATTTTGCATACAATTTTGCCTTTTCCTTAGATACCCATATGCAAAAATCCTGTTCTTTCCCTCTGCGCTGTCTTGGACATTTATGTTTCCAGGATGATTGACTGGAGCACAATTAAGGCCTGCTTGACTTCAGTTATATTGGTATAAAAGAGAGTTTCTTTCTAACAGAAAGAAAAGACTTTTGGGGGATAGTAATTGCTGGAATGAAATTCTGGCTTGACATCTGTTCAGATTCACCTGCAGCTGTTACTTACCTACTTAGAGGCAGCTGGTGACATGGCAAAACACAAGATGTGTGAAAGAAGGAGTTAGGAGAACTGAATCTCTCTATACCACCCCCCCCCACCATGCCCACTGAGTTCCACTGGGGTCACACAATCATTCTCTCTACATCAGTGTCCTCAATTTTGCCTGTACATTAGAATTACCCAGCAGCTTAAAAAATTCTGACATTCAGTCTAGGCTCTAGATCTCTAAGAATCTCTAAGAGCAAGATCTAGGCATTAACAGTTTGTAAAGCTCCCAAGGTAACTGCAGTGTGCTGTTAAGGCTGAGAAACATTGCCCAGAACCCTAGGAATTTTCCTTCATTGCTGGTGGGAGTTAGAGATGATGGCAAGTGAAGATATAAAGAATAGAAGCATCTGGGAAAAGACACGGTGGAGGGCAAGGGAGAAAGAAAGAATTACATTTTTAAAATACTTGATCATCTTATAGAAGACATGTTTTTGGAAAAATATTGGTGTTAAGACATAATAAAATTAAAGCTAAGACATATTAAAATCATGTTTACAGTTTTATTTTTAAAACAATTCAGAATAAATCCAATTTTCTTCTACTCAACAGCACTTTGAGGAAAAGATATCTATCTTCCACCCATGTCCACATACCCCCTGCATTTCAATTAATGCTAATATTAATGCATCAATTCACAGTTATAAAGACCTTTTCATATTCATTATGTTATTTGGTCCCCACCAAGTCCCTGCAAAGTAGGCATTACTTTATTATTTCCATTTTACAGATCATAAATGGGAGATTCAGAGAAGTTAATACTTAGCCAAAATTGCACCAGTAAATGCCAGAGTCATGACTTAACTCAGGCCTTCTGACTCTAAATGGGTGCCCTTTTCACCATATTTGTATGGACTTTACTTTTGTTAATGTATCCAAGATGTCATCCGGTGTTTTCACTTTCTTTTTTAAAGATTTGTTTATTTATTTTAAAGAGAGAGAGAGAGCACACGCATGTGAGTGCAGGGAGGGACAAAGGGAGAGGAAGAGAGAGACTCTCAAGCAGATTCCCCACTGAGCATGGAGCCCAACTTAGGGCTCGATCCCACGACCCTGAGATCATGACCTGAGCTGAAACCAAGAGTTAGACGCTCAACCAATTGAGCCACCCAGGCGCCCCTCATTTTCTTTCAGTATTTTTTTTTAAGATTTTTATGTATTTATTAGAGAGAGAGAGAGAGAGCAGAAGCTAGGGGGAGAGGCAGAGGGAGAAGGAGACGCCCTGCTGAGCAGGGAGCCCAATGTGGGGCTCGATCCCAGGACCCTGGGAACATGACCCAAGTCGAAGGCAGACACTTAACTGACTGAGCCACCCGGGTGCCCCTTCTTTCAGTTTTCTATAGCAGTTTTATTGAGATATAACTCACATATATGAAAGTTACCTTTTTAAAGTGTATGATTCAGTGGTTTTTGGTATATTCTCAGAGTTGTGCAGCTATAGCATCAACCTAATTTTAGAACAGTGTCATCATTCCATACAGAAACCCCATATCTACTAACCGTCACTCTCTGTTATCTCTTCCTTCCAGTTCCTGAAAAAATGTAGTATATTCATGCAATGGAATATCATTCAGCAATAAAAGTGGATCAAATGTCAACATATACTACAACATGAATGAACCTTGAAACATGTACGTATAGATCTCCTTTTGTTTATCCATTCATTTGTCCATAGACACTTGGGTTGTTTTCACATTTTGGCTATTGTGAATAATGCTGCTATGAACAAGAGTATGCAAATACCACAAGTATCTCTGGCCCTGCCTTCAATTCTTTTGGGTACATATCCTGAAATGGAATTGGAATTGCTGGGTCACATGATAATTCTATTTTTTAGTTTTTTTGAGGAACCACAGTACTATTGTCATCTGCCTTTGTAAGCAGTCACAGGAACCTACAGTAAGTGAATGCTTCCATCCTCTCTATGATTTACATGGAGGCAGGCCAAACCTGCTGGACAGTAGTTAAATTCCAGGCTTTCAAACAAGGATGTTAAAAACAAGCAACATATTCCCCATCACTAGCACTGCTTTTCATAAACGATCAAATTAGTGAAATGTCTTATTTTTTGAAATTCAGGGACTAAAACCAATACCATTCTCAGTTTGTTGTCTGTTAAATTAAGGAAAAATTTTCAAGTATTACTTCATTTTTAATAATCTTGTGAATCAAACTTTTCTCCATGCTTGAGCAAGAGCCTGCCCATGAAATGTTCAGAGGAAAAGCCCGTTTATGAATGGGTACTTCTGCATATGGCCCAAGCAGTATGTTAAACACTGAATTTTAGGCATAGAGGATCCAATTTGCATCCCCTCATGGTTTAGTTATAGTCATGCCTCAAGGCATAAGAATAGACTGGATTTTGTATCATTTTATTTTTCTGACTCAGGAGGGGAAAGGCAGATTGAAGCAGTTTCTGATTTGGAAAGAAGGAGAGAAGTACTCCCCATTTTCCCTTACCCTCAAGTGCTTTCTTTTTTTTCCCTTTTAACTGTTACACTCTCTGAAAAAAAGATATTCATAGTCTTAAACTCCTCAATTTATTACTAGCATTTTCTTTGGAGAAGCAATGGATAGGAAACCACCAGATCCAATCAGTGTCAATGCCCTGTGGGGAGGTCATGGGCAACATAAATAATCTTGTGTTGGGAGACATACCTCAAGACTGGCCCTTAAAATGGGCTTCATTTTAATAAGCCAATGAATGTTTTCCACCAAAAGCCACCTCTTTCTCAGTGAAACTCATAATAAACCACTTCAGAATTAATTCATCTCTCAAACTCCAACCCAACAAAAACTAAGAATCTTAAGTAATTTTTAAGTTTGCCTCAATTACCTACTTTGTGGAGCACTCATTTTTTCACTAAAAAGAAATCAATCTGGTTCTCCCTTCCAGTTATGTACAGTGATGTGTGTGTTCTTGAGAGCGATGTGTAGAAAATGCCAGGGAAAACACATGTTGCATTATCCTTTTAGGTGGAGAAAACCAATTTGTCCATATTGATGGAAGGCCATCACGAATTTCTTTCTGCTCATTACTAACTGAAGCCCCGTTGTATAAACTGACTGTGTCAAAATGCCTGACAGCTCCTGGTGCTATCACATTTGTGTCAGTCTCAAAGCCATCATCAGAATGACTCAACCATGAGCCCTTAGGGCTCTGTTGGCTATGGGCTAGAGACTTCCTTGCCTGACTTCCCTCTTGAATGCACTCACAGCCTCCTCACCGTTGCCTGCCCAAGAACCCACCAGGAATAATCCCATCATATTCCCCATCCCTGTTTACTTCAGCAACCTCAAGAAGGCCACCACTCCTAGATAATGCTCTTCACTCCAGTATTCTCCCCTAAGGCCCTATTGATCCCATAATAATCTGATTCAATCTTTCTTCCCTCTGCAAACACAGTCCCTTCCACTGTTCCCTCTGGAACTCACATCTGTAATCAACAAAATCTCCTATATCCTCAATCACATCCTGCTACAACTCTAACTTGTCTCTCCCCTGAGGATACTACTTCCCCTATGGTCCCGTCAGGTAGTGACTCTTTTTGTCTCCCACAACTGTGCCCAGAAGTGATAACTGTCCTCTGTGTCCTTCATTGCCGTTTCCAGATCATCCTTTCTCATCTTCTCTAAACCTGTCAAATCCTTTGAACTTCATGCCTTTTGTCAATTCTACCAAATATCCCTCCATTTTGCAGCCAGCTACAGCCCTCCAGGTCACTCTCCATCAATCCTTAAAGATAATAGTTCTTGGCTCACTGTCAATTTCTCCAGCCATCTCATTATCACTGAAACAATCCTTCCATTCATGTGAGTTCTCAGGCCTTTGATCTCTCTCACCACCTACTCCCAAGGTAACCTATACCTCGTCATCCCCTGTCCTAGAACTCACTTTCAAGAACTTTTCTTTCTAACCCCACCTCACTTCCTCTCATATCCTGACACCAATGATTCTTCAACCCCACCAGAGCCTTCAAATCCATAGTTTCGGCCACCTTTCTTTCACTCAGCCTTACTCCCCTTGTGTTTTTACTTCCCTCCTGACACAGTTTAGACTCAATTCTCCTTCATTAAAATTACATGTAGTAATATTGTCCAAATTAAAAACACAAATAAGCCTCTTGATTCAGCTCCATTCAAACCTCCATTTAGTTATAGGCTCATTCTTTTCTCCTCTTTATAGCAAAATTCTTAGACAAAGTTGTCTATTCTCACTGCCCACTTCCTCTTTTTCCATTCTTTCCTGAGTCCA
>NC_138370.1:68538577-68598990 GCF_054177405.1 Leptonychotes weddellii
GTTTAGCTTAAAAACTCTGGTCTTTGAATCTTATACAAATTTTTAAGCAATAACCATCGAGTACCTAGGCAAGATGATGTATCCAAGAGAAACTTAGAAAATATTAATTTTTCCTACAGCTAGTATTAACTTTTGACTATATTCGGCAAAGTATGAGATGAGGGCAGAGAGAATCACACAGCATTTTAAATGTGCAAATAAATACCAGGCAGATCAGCTCTATGTGATAGCTGCAGATTTTTCTCTTAATAAGGCTGATTTCATTATAAAGGGGGTTGTTTGTTCTTATGTTTTTCTTTATATTTAATTAGCCAATGTATAGTACATCATTAGTTTTTGATACAATGCTCAAAGGTTTTCATTTTTGTCTTAGAAGATTGTTTAATCAAGGTGTAACTGTATTAACATTAAAGAAGGGTTTTAACTTCTTTAAATAAAATCCTATGGCAGCACATACTTAGTATATTTTCCTAAAAATTTAAAAACTTCTTTTTATTACTAGCAACCACTTAAAAACTCTTAACTATTCAGCTCAATCAATTAAATTAATCCCATGAAATAAAATGTGCAATAGAGATGATATCTGAAATCATTTTTATTCATGGTTAGAGACTGTGAAGATTCTTTTGACAAGCCTTCAAAATCTTGTGGGTGATGTTGAAAACTTCAATGTACAAGTGCTGATTCAATTGGGGTGCTCCTCATTTGATAAGAGTCAATTCTACACAGAGAACATGAGAATAGCAAACCCCCAAGCTATACAAAGGCTACTAGAGTTTTCACATGCTCATTACCGGAATCTTCTAATGCTGAACAACTAAGGAATATGAATATGCAAAGCTCATAGACTCTGATCAGCATCTGCCTCTTTCAGCCTCTTCTCCTTCTGAAAAGGAAGTCACTGTGCCTCTGGCTTTCTAAGCTCTGTGTTCTGAATCCCCAAAGCAAGCAGGAGAAGAGAGGAGAGGGGGTGGATTTGTTTGTTTGTTTTTATAGCAAAAACTGAACTTGCCTTTTACAGAGCATGTGTTTTCAGATAAATATCAGAATATAGCCAGTGACATCTCATGCATTTGCCTACCTACCTACCGGGGTGAGTGCACATGGTTGTCTCCCAGAGCAAAAGAAGGGAAATCTCAATGGCTTGGCATCTTGAATTATCCTGAATAATCAGCAAATTCTTGCAGTTTTCTTCTCTCCCTCTGTTTCTGATTTTTTTCATCCAAAAAAGTATTTTTTAAACAAGCAAATTCATCATACTCTGTACTTTGTATATTTCCATAATTGTCTTTTTGCTCATTAAAAAAAAAAAAAACTTTCTGAGAATTAGTGCTTGTTTGTCCATCCTAAGAAACAGCAGTTTCGCATAAGATTGATTAACCCATAAAGAAAGATCCCCTAAATCTACCAGCCTACTTTACCTTTTACTTAGTGGCAGATCCACTGCCTTCTCTCCATTATACCCTATCTGTGACCTCATTCCCTTCCCTTCTCCCCGCCAACCAGCAACCAAACTATCTTGGGCCAACAGTACCACCTACTGGTCATGGTAGTAAATTGTCTAATAAGATTGCTTTGGTATATACACAAATCAAATTCTCCCATCATTTTCTGTACTTGAGACTTGTAAATTGTGTTGGAAATTTCTCTTCAATTGCAAATTACATACACCCACACTATCTCAGTCCACCAAAAGTAGCCCCAAGACCACACTCATGGTTTTAAATCACATCCCCATACAGCTCTATCCATCCCTTTATATGACCCAATCTCGTTCTTCCTCGCAACACAAGCTCTTCTTCCAATGTGCCCTCTGGAACTCATGGGCATCAGCAAAATTTCCTATATCCTCAGGGTCTTCTCCACATTACTGCCACCTCTTTATTCTAAGTGAAACTTGTTCTTACAGCTGTGAGTATTCACTGCCAATTCCAGATGCCCCCTCTTCCTTCTCCCTAAACATTTTTGTTTCCTTTGAAGCTCAGCTAGAAGCCCAAAAGTCATCTACTTCTCCATGTGTCAGTCTACAGACTTCAGAGTCACTTCTCATCATTCCTTGAAGATCTTCATGCCCGACCCACTGTCACTTTCTCCCAGAGTACTCTTCTCACAATTTCTTGATGATTTCAAAATCGTTGAGAGAAGATCCTTGCAATAACCTCACCTCTCAGGCTGTTGATGTCCTCCCCTCCTATGATCTTATCCTGCACATCAATTCAGCCACTTGCTCTTATGGTCATGCTGCAGATATTGTCATTATTGGTAACTGTGTCCCCTTCATGATATCAATTTCAGGTACCATTCACTCCCACCACTACATCTCAGCTCTCCATCTCACTGTAATCATTTGTTGAGCCCCAGGAGGAACACCTATCTGTTGACCTTAGTATTTTCCCTCACCTCCTCATGTCTTAATTTACCTCTTTCATCAGTTAAGACTCAGTGGCTCAACATGGTAATCATTACCTTACACATGTCCCAAATCCCTTGCTCTTCTCTCCCATTATCAAATGTACTTGTTTGTAGTCCAGTCCAAACACCCACTCCACTCCCTTCTGCCCCTGAACTGT
Organism: Leptonychotes weddellii; assembly: GCF_054177405.1. Lineage (NCBI taxonomy): Eukaryota > Metazoa > Chordata > Mammalia > Carnivora > Phocidae > Leptonychotes > Leptonychotes weddellii. The sequence continues at coordinate 68,541,148 of NC_138370.1, forward strand.
AGAAGGTGGCTGAAAGAAAACACACTTATGCCAACAGATCTTCAATTCCTGACTACTAATATCAAGTGGACTCTTAAATTGTTGCCAGGAAATTCTACTGCCTTTGAATCGTCCCTTTCCCCTCTCATTCTTCTAGAAAACTATCTTGCACCTTTTTTCTCTCCTCAAATCTGCAGCACTTCATCCTTTATTCTCACTCTTACTTTTAAAGATCTTGCTCTTCTTTTTACTAGAAAATAGAGGCAATTAGAAGAAGCTTCCACATGCTCCTAGTATTAAATCCACAAACTTTTTTCCCTCTATGCCCCTCTTCCTGCCTTCCCTTCTATTACACTGAATAAATCGTCTCTGCTCCCACCTGAGGACAACCCCTCCATATATAAAATGGATCTCCTCTTTCATCCAAGAGCATCCTTCCTGAAGTTGCTTGTCTTCTCTGCATCAGTGATATTTCCCTCTTTAACTGGATCGTTTTCATCTTTAAAAATAAAACCCAACCTTGACCACACATGCCCCCCCAGATACTATCCCATTCCTCTGCTTCCCTTTACAGCAAAAATCTTCAAAATGGTGAGCTACATTTGCTGTCTGCATTTCTTCTTCTAATATTTCCTGAATCAGCTCTAATTAGACCACTCAGTGATCAACAATAACGTCCATTTTGCCAAGCTAATAGTTATTTCTCAGTTCTCATCGTCTCCCATTATCAGCAACATTTGGATCAGTTGATTTCTCCATCTTTCTTAAAATGCTTTCTTTGCTTGGCTCTTTTTTGTCTTCCCATTTCTCTGATCATTCTCCCTATCACATCCTTGCTGGTTCCTTCTCATATTCCAGACCTCTAAACTTGACAATGCCAAAGGATTCCATCCTCAGATCTCTTTATCATTCACCCTTCACATGATCTCACTCAGTCCTCTAACTTTAAATGCCAACTATCTATAAATTTTTCCAAATTTCTATTGATAGTTCAGATCTCTCCTTTGAACTCTGTATTCATATAATCAACCCTTCCTTGGTATTATTATTATATGGAAGTCTAACAAGCATCTCAAATGTAACATATCCTAAACTCAACTCATGGTCCCACCCGCAAGTATGTTCCCATCCCTGCTTTTGTTTATTGCCGTAAATGGCAACCCCATCCCCGCAGTTTCTTGAGCCCAACATCTTGAGTCATTCTTGACTCTCTCTTTTGTTACAGACACTTTAAAAAATACAAAAAAGTAGATTGGACTTTGATTCCACTTTTTTCATTCATGTTCCATATTCATCGACAAATCCTATTTGTTCTACCTTCAAAAAATATGCAGATCACTTCTCGGCATCCCCACCATTATTACTCTCACCCATCCACAATTAGTACTGTAATTACGAGCCCTCTAACTGTTTAACTAACTTCTGCCTTTCCCACTATATTTTCAAAACAACAGTTGGAGTCATTCTTCTGAAATTCATGCAAGATCATATCACTATTCTGCTCAAAACTCCCTTCTCATCTCCCTTAGAGGAAATTTTAAAGTTCTTAGTATATCTGTGTCCTACATCATCTGACCCACTGCCATGTCTTATCACTTCCCCACTCATGTCTTCCTTCTCCCAGCTGGTCTTCTTTCCCCTATAACTCACTGCCCATACTCTGCCTCCGGATCTTTGCGCTTCCTTTTACTCTGCCTAGAATGTCATTCCTTTACAAAAAGTCCTTCCCTGACCACCCTACATATGAGCATTTTCCTCCCTCCACCCTCATCACTTAGATCCCCTATTTTGCTTTATTTTTCTTCATGTTTCTCATCTCCACTGACAAAACTTGTTTGTTTTATATTTCTTCCCATTAGAATAGAAATTCCATGGCAGTAGGGACTTTGTTTTATTTACTGGTTTTTACCTAGTGTTTTCAACATTGCTCAGTGCATGATAGGAACTAAATAAATATTGCTATACAAATCTTTTTTTATTTTCTCCAACTCTTGCATCTTCATCGCTCATCTCCTGGTCTTCTGGCTTTCATTGCTTTTCTTAACATGTATTTTCCTAACATCTCCCGAAGGAACATAGTCTAGGGTAAAACAACAACAATAATTACAACAACAACAAGGCCTTTAGGACCCAAGTAAATAAATGTGTAAAGCAGCTGGATGTAGAAATACAGGTCCGTCGAGTGTGTCTGCCCCACCCCCAAACTATTCAAATTCAAATTTTAAAAAGTAAAACAATTCATCTCTAAGACAGCTTTGGCCAGCAGGCCTGCATTTGCCACCCTCATCCTGGCAGTGCTCTATAGTTCTTGTAGCCAAGAAAATGCCATAAATTTTGAAATTAAATTTCACAAAATACAAATACACAGTAGTTCCTTTCAGAATTTCATGTTTCTCTCCAACACTTCACATTTACCTTAAATGAAACCCACTTTTCCTCAAGTTCTAGCATTTGAAGTATTTTCTTTAAGTTTTCACTATTGGCATTTTGACCGGTTTTATAAAATTACTTGTCTACTACTCTTATGTGAATGTTGGTATTTAGTACATAGTATTTTATAGACACTTTGGCCTCAGAACTCCAAACACAACCAATATAGTAACTCTTCTTACAGGAAGCAGACGGGATTAATGAACCATGATCAATGTCTATTTTTCTTAAGCAAAGTAGACCAAAATCAGTGTGTCACTTTCTAGAAGATAAACCACAAAGAAATAAAACACGTTGTATTTGAAAATCCTCAGCTTAAAGATCCTTTATTTAAAAATCTTGCTTGTTTCGGGGTGCCTGGGTGGCTCAGTCGTCAAGTGTCTGCCTTCGGCTCAGGTCATGATCCCAAGGTCCTGGGATCGAGCCCCGCGTCGGCTCCCTGCTCCATGGGAAGCCTGCTTCTCCCTCTCCCACTCCCCCTGCTTGTGTTCCCTCTGGGGAGAGGGAGAAGCAGGCGTCCCGCTGAGAAGGGAGCCCGACGCGGGGCTCGATCCCAGGACCTTGGGATCCTGACCTGAGCCCAAGGCAGACGCTTGACGACTGAGCCACCCAGGTGCCCCAATAAATAAAATCTTTAAAAAAAAAATCTTGCTTGTTTCTATAAAAGAATGGGGATACAATGGCCCCTCAGTGTCCCCAGACAAGGTAAGAGCTGTGTTGGATGTTCACGTATGGCTGTAATCTCTGCTCTACTTAACTAGAATGAATCAGAACCCAACCGCTGACTTACCTTTTCATGCTCCTCTCTGAATCGTCACCCAGTTAATGCAAACAAGTAATGAGTCACCCTCTGCTGTTCCTTCAAAGGCTGAGTCTTGTCTGGACCCTGTACCATTCCCACAAGGGCAGAATTCTAATACCTGGCCGAGGGTGGGTTCTGTGTGGGTAGGATCTGCTTCTTCCTCAGTACTGCCTCTGACCAGGAAGAGGGAAGAAAGGGCAGGGCTTTTGTTGTCCAGTAATTCTGTTTCACTGAAAGTTTTAAAAATCATGCATATTCTGCCCTGCCTTCTTCATTCTTGGGAGTACTTGAATGATCCCCAAAAATGCCTGTGTGTGTTTCAGACTCTGATTGTTAACAGTTTAGAAAACGAGTTCTAAGCAGCTGGCTAATGGACGAAACTTTGAAACACAATCCAAGTATAAATTGGGAATACTGCTTCTTCTCAAACAGGACCAAATTCGACAGAGGAATGCTCTGGTCAGACTGGGTGGCTGCCAGTGATGGTGAGGGGAGCCCCGCCCTGGTCTAGGTATTATCAGTGCAGGCAGCCCTGTAGAAAAGCAGGACTTCTGAAACACATGGGTTATTCTCTTCGAGAGCATGATTTAATATTGGAGACAAAGACATTCTGCAGAATGAACCAGATAACACTCAAGAGTGGGTGATGGAAAGAGCTAGACAAGTATGTCCATCCAAATTGGACACTACAAGAAGTAGAATTCAGATGCTCCATCGTGAATAAGGAACTGGCCCAGCTGTGGAAGGCATTGGTGGAACAGGGCACATTGGCTCTGGCTCCTGAGTTCAGCCCTTAAAACTCTCTGCTTCAGAGCAGAGTCCTTATATGCAAACAGAAAAGTCAAACCCTGAGACTAAGAGGAAACGGTATCTTCTCAGAGGTCAAATTTGCTGAAACTTTTGAATAAGGAACAAAAGGGCAAGCGGACCAAAGACCCTGGCGAAATCAGGGCCCTGTCCCCTGAAGCCAATGACTGAGTGGGAAAATAATTTCATATCCGCATGCCTGGATTTTAAGTGCAGAAAGCAATATAGTGTGGCAAAACTATGGGACATAAATTTAATAAAATGAGTTTTATGAGTTGGGGCATGGCAGAGCTTTCCCTAATTAAACTTTACCCTCACGTTATACGGCAATTTTCTTCTTTTTGAGGCCAGCCTACCCTTTATTTCTTAACTTCCTGTCATTCCTTTTATTGGCAAAGCAATTGTTTTTACTAAAACCAGTGGACAGAGCTCATAAAGTGATGTTGTTTTGCCCATACTCTGCATTGCTGAAAGATAGGAGGAATAAGTACATATTTTTGGAGGAGAAATAAGCCACCCAAGTATTACTCATCATAGTAGATTGTGCCCGTGATTATAATTTTAAACTAGGTTTTCTGGATGAAGATTGGAAAAATATCCCCTTTTAATATCGGAAAACAATGTTTGCTTTTGGACATATTATAGGAAATAGATTTCAGACTAAAATATTAACTAGTAGAATTGAAGGACGATGTCCCCCAGAGGTCCTTAAATATATTCTCTTTGGTCAGAAAATCATACCTAAACCTATCATGACTGCTAAAAGCATTGCATGAAAGCACCTCCAAGTGTCTTATTAACACCCATAGCTAAAATTGTTACCTGGGCCTATATCTGCAGGGAACATAAACTTGTGATAAAAGTCACTAGAAACTTCTACCATAAAAAAAAAGTGTTTTAAGTTTCATGATTAACCATCCTTATCAGTTATTGAAAAGTTAGTCAGTTGTATATTGAGCACTCTCCATTGGTAAGGTACCAGTACCAAGCAGACTTTCATAATTTAAGGCAAAATCCACCTAAAAAGATCTTGGTGACAAAGTTTTACAAATCACTTGCTTTATTATATGGATTAACTTTACTTTAGACTAGATAGATAGACATTTAGGAGAACGTTTAGATTAATGAGCTCTAGTCCATTCAAAAAGAGTCGTATTGTCATTTGTAGAAGGGGATGAAACACATGAGACCATTAGATATAGTTTTGTTGTTTCTTTTAGATAAAAGACCCTAAACTGAGTGTAGTGATAAAACATATTACATTCTTTGAAGTCAATATTTCCCAAGATATCAGTGTAGTCTACCTGCTGGGATTCTATAAAGAAATGCTGAGTGGCATTGGCAATCGCTTCAGACTATTTTCTTTGAAAAAATAAAAATGATTCTGATTTATGGACCACCAGATGCTATGTTGAATGCAATTGTTACAAGGAGACCACAAGAACTTCAAAGCAGCTTGTCCAAGATGGTTTCGCGAGGCAGTCTCCGTAAGATTAATTTGTTTTCGTTATTTGATTGTTTTTCACGAAAAAAAAAAACAAAAAGCTTCCAGGGATTTGGGCATCGTGAAGCAAGTGGGGAGCTGAGCAGGACAACAGTGGTGTTGAAACTATAGGGGTAAATAGAGAAGAATCTGGAGAAGGGGACCCTGTTCATCAACATTACAGTTTTTCTCCCAGAAAGAAAAGTTTTTGGATATAAATATAGGTGGATTACTTGCTGTGGGCTATGTTACATAGAACCTAAATAAAATGATGGCAAGCGTTGGTTCAGTCGTGTCTTTCAGTGTCACAATATCGGCTTTTTCTTAAGTTCCAAAAGCAGAGTAGGAAAATTTAAAAACAAACCAGTGTTCAGGAATATTTTACTTACTATTTTAATAAACCTTTGTTTATGCCTAGAGGTGCCATTAAATTACCAGGCAGACGTGAATATACAGCTCACTGGGGACTGGCATTGACGCAGTGAATATTGCTGGGCGTTTCACTAGAGGCTCACTCACTGTTCTGTTTACACACAGCTACTGGACACAAGATTGGAAACACAGTTTGTGCTTTGTGTATATCCCCATTGTTTTTCTATCAGACTTGGAGAGGAATAGCGATAACAGGTTTGAAAAAATATTTAAGACATCTCTAGTCATTTTTTCTGTGATTACAGTAGAAGATAATTTAATTTTTTTTTCATTTGAAGAATTGACTGAAAATACAGCGGTTGATGCTGGATAGTATGATGCCTCAGAGGTTCCCAGCCTACCGTTCGGAACTTGGCCTAAGAGTCAAAGGATAGGAGACTGGGTGTACTTGGGAGGATAACTGAGAAGAAGCCAATTTCCACTTGTACAAATATATGCCAATTATTATGTATTTCTAAAAATCAATCAGAACATTGCCATGAAATCTGAGCCTAAATGTGTTTGGAACATTACCTCTAATTATAATATTTAGATTATAAATAATTCATCACGTATCAGTACAATGGATTAATGACATGACATTTCTTTTGATGGGCGGTCTTGATTTTTTTTCCCCCCAGCTCTTAAAAAATAAGAATGCAGGGCACCTGGCTGGCTCAGTCGGTGGAGTGAGTGACTCTTGATCTCGGGTTGTGAATTTGAGACCCACGTTGGGTGTAGAGATTACTTAAAAATGAAATCTTAAAAAAAAAAGAATGCTACCAAGAAACCGAGACTCATAGCTGTTGATTTTTTTTTTAAGTTTACAATGCAAATCTGAGGTTAGAAATCTATTCAATGATTTAAAATGCAATTTTATATTGCTTTCAGGTGCTAGAAGCAACTATCACAGCAGAAGGATAATAATCAGAAAGCCATGCTGGCAAAACGGAGCTGTTTTCCTCTGCTAAATGGAAGTCAGAGAGCATTCTTAACTTTAAGAACTGGTGAGACTAAATGCATAACTTCCCACTGTGGCTCTCAGAACTGTCAGCGACAGTTCTGTCTGACTGCCCCGCATAGCTTGGGAAACGTGGTTATTTAAAGCCTGACTTCCTTACTTTGAAAATGTCAATGATCCATGAGCCAGGCCAAAAACTTGAGTAATTACTGAATTTTTCTAGTATCACAAATAATAGAATGAATCTATAGTAATTACCGCCAATTACGTATAATTTTATGTATGTTGTATGGGGATAAATGCTAAAAATAAATATTGGATAAAATGCAGAGAGGAAATGTAAACTGTTAACATCTTTTGAGATTGCAATTCTGGACATATCTATTCAGTTTACAAGTAAACACACCCTTTCACTGAGCCATTCCATAAAAATAAAACTATCAGCACATGAGGGTGTGTGTGCAAGGATGCTTACTGTAGCTTTGTTCATAGTGACAAAAATCAAAACACAAAGGAGTGCTCATCTCTAAGGGTGCAGATACACAAACTGTGGTTCATCCATACCACGAAAGAGAATGTGGTAGATCCATATTAGTTGATTTGGAGGGATTTTTACTTCGTGTGTTCAAGTGAGAAAAACAGTTTTCTAACATTTTTTTTTGTGGTAGTGGTGAAGGGCAATGGAGAAGAGAGAGAAAGGAGGGAGATAAACAATTGAACAAAATGTTTTAAAAGTATCCTCAGTAAAATATGTGTATAATATGATCCTAGTCACTCAAAAATTTACATATAGGTCTGCAAATGTGAGTCTGATTGTAAGAGTCACCAAAATGTTAATAGTGGTTATCTTGTCTTGGGTGAATTTTAGTTTCTTTCTTAACCTTTTTGTTGTTGTTGTTGTTCTGGTAGACTACAATTTAGCGTATTTTATTTCTATAGTAAGATAAAAAGAGGCTTAAAGAATTATTAAAATAGCAATTTCAATGTTATAAATAACACTTAAGGAAAAAACTTTAAAAAGTACATAATATATAAACAGGTTTTCGAAAGGTTAAAAACTGATATTATGTTTTCAAATATGAGGCTTAGTATATACTCCAGACAACTGGTAATTTTTTTTTAATTTGGCAGATTTTTTAAAATTTGCCTAAAGAATTTATATTATGCTGAAACGTTATGGCCCAAGTACATAAAGTAGACCATTTGCAAACTCTACTTCTGTTCAAGGGCCCTTAATACCAACTAGATGATCTGTCTAAATTGGATACTCAGGCTTGGAAAGGTTGGGTTTGATACAGAGAGCCAGAATGTATAGCAGAGTCTATTCCTCCTGGGTCAGGAGTTAGGTTCCAATTTCTTCCCAGGACTTCAAACATGCAAGCCCAAGGTTTCCAACAAACCCAAAAAAGCCATCTAGAGATATGTGTGTATCACAACACCATGGATTTTTCTTGGCTTTGAATATGGTGAAATGAATATCTTGGTTGCCATCTATAGAAATAACAGTAATATCTCCTTAGGGGGGAAGAAAGATCTTTTTCCTCCACCTTCTAAATTCTTGCCTGAAGTCTTTACAACACAAGACAGATTAATAAGAGAAAAGCATACACGTTTATTTAACATGAGTTTTATGTGACACAGAAGACTTCATAAGGAAGTAAGACCTGAAGAAGTAGAAAAACCTGAGTGCTTTTTACATGAGGCTTGATGAAGGGAGGGCGAGTTGTGGGAAAATGTGGTAAGAAAAGAAAGGGTTGGGGAAGCAGCAAGGCCCACTCATTCAGAGTCTTCTGGGTATCCCTCAGTCTTCCCAGGTAAGGCTGTTCTTTCTGAGGTAGGCACCCCTCATATGGGGATTTTATGACCTGCTTCAGGAGAAGGTGAGAAAGTTCCACCTGCCCTCTGCCATTTCCTAAATCTTTCAGCTTGAAGTATTCAATATGCCAAGGTGTCATATGTTGGGGTATGGGGTTCTGAACCCCATCACCACCATTTGCTGATCATTAAGGATGGGCCAGGCACTGAGATAAGTGCTTTCTATGCATCATCTAATTGAATGCTTCAACAACAGGCAAGCCATGTTATTTTCGCATGACTTGCTCTCGCTTCATTCAGATCTCAAACAGCAGGTCCTCCGAGATGCCTTCCCTTGTCACTAAGGGAACATCTAAGCAGGGGTGTGGTAGTACTAGTTCAGAGCCTCTGAATCTTCTAGAACTTCTTAGGCACTCAGTCAATATGTGTTGAATGAATGAATGGTTTTAATTTTTCCAATAATGTGAGGTCATAAGCCTCTACTGCTCTGTTTCCTTTATTCTTTCACTTATTCATTCAACAAATATTTATTAAGCACTGACTATATTCCAGGCCTGTTCTAGGCCTTTGGAATGTTCCCCTGAACAAAGAAACACAGTTCTTGCTTTCTTGGAGCTTACTTTTTAGTCATTAAAATATTAAGTTCTTTTTGTTCCACATAGTTTCATTGGTTGCCATAAAAGTAGTAACAAATAAATAGACACTGTCCCAGTTGCCTTCTATGGCATTTTATTTTATTTTAATTTTTATTATTTTTAAAGATTTTATTTATTTATTTGACAGAGACAGAGATAGCGAGAGCGGGAACACAAGCAGCGGGAGTGGGAGAGGGAGAAGCAGGCTTCCCCTCGAGGAGGGAGCCCGATGTGGGACTTGATCCCAGGACCCTGGGATTATGACCTGAGCCGAAGGCAGATGCTTAACGACTGAGCCACCCAGGCACCCTTCTATGGCATTTTAAAATGTAGATATGCTCCTTCCAGAATTATAGAAATTAGCAAAGCCTTTACATTTCATTTTTTGTAAATATTTAATCCTATACTTGAGTACTTGGGCAGTCTTAGGTGGCTGAAGAGGTAAAATGGACTTATTATAAGCTAATAATAGAAATGTCTATTTAATAAAACCGTTGTCCTAATAAGTAAGGTCATGATAAAGAAGTCAAGGAAGAATTAATTTTGAATCCATTTTCTCTATTCCTTGGTTGTATCATTAGATTTTAACAATTGAAAAAGTGGTTTTACCAAGCTTAAAATATTACATTCCATAATTCTCTTCTTAGGAAAAAAAGAATGTTCTATAACTGCCTATGCACAAGCTCTTATCAGGAATCAAATAACTTGATTTATTTGGTTGGTTTTGAACCCAACGTTAACCCTGGGTAAATGTGCTTGGAGTCAGACACTACCCTGAGTTTTCTAGTCAGTAAAATGGGGATAATAATATCTGCCCTGTCTATGCTATAGGAAGGTAAGGAGCAAATGAATTCATGTGGATTTTCATGACTGTAATGTACTACATACAATTATATATAAAATATAATTTTTTTGATAAAACTTTAAGAATACAAAAATGGAGCCTTTAACAACATCTATACATATGTAAACAGGTTTAGAATGAGAAAAATTAAATTTAGTGATAATTTTCAAATATGCTCCACCTTTATGAAATGAACGCCAGACTTCAAGAATAACCAATTTCAAGTCTGTATTGGTCAGTAAAGATAGTGTAAGAATAAAAATAAGTAAGAACAAGAATAAACCAAGAATTTACTTCATTGCCAGATCAAATTTATAGCTCTTGTAGAATGCCAAAAGGCAAGCTCAAACTGCTAGGAAATTGTATCTTTTGGTATTTTTCCTTGATAATTGAACTGGGTAGAGTAATATAAACACAAAAAGTAAGATGTTATACAATGTAGGTGGAGAGAAGATTTTGATACAAAGCACAGGATTAAAACTGATGTTTGGCATTTATGGGATAATCCCCTACAGAAGATGTGTAGGCAGGGAGGATTGGTCCCACAGCTGGGCTTTTCCCCATTTTACATACAGGGCCTCTCCTACAATCCGCAGCTGTCTTAGACAATGTCCAGCACACCTGATCCCCCAGGGGCATAGTGACCTTTTATCTTTTCTATCAATTGTTGCCAAATTCTCCTTAGCTTCTTTGCACAGGGCTTTCCACACATCAAGCAGTAGGTGTTTGCTAGGGTTGGAGAGACATAGGAGGTACACAGCATCTACTGTCCTGGAAGTGTCAATGGCACCTTCTAGAGGAAGAGATGCTTAAAGTTGAGTCCTGAAGAGTGAGTAGAAATTGTGCCGAAGAGAAAAGCCACTAGGGGAAGAGAAGACGAACTGAATTAGTGAAACAGAAAAGGTTCCAGATTACAGAAGGCCTCATACTTTATGCCAAGGAGGTTGGATTCAGTCTGATAGGCCAAGAGCACCTTGGCGGGTTTTAAGTAGAGTAGTTAGGAACTGAGATTTGGGTTCTACATAAATAAGGTGACTCAGCTGCAGATTTGACATGAGGAGGAGTAGAAGGGATGGTGGATGGTTAGATATAGGAGCCCAATTGGGAGGCTATGTAATAGTTCCACGTTTCACTAGTGACCATAGTAGCTGCACACAAAACAGCAAAATTAATTTCAGCAACATGCATCAGGGAAGCCTTTAACTTTGAGAACATCCTTTTATAGCAAATATGACAGGAAGTGAGATGAGAGAATGTTACCAATTCCCTTTTTGACTCTGCCCAGATTCCACAAAATGAAATGATGGTGCAGGGGGCAGAGATGCAGGCAAGTGGTGCTTTGGTCTTAGTACATGGACTTGGTAACAACTTGCCTCTGTGTCTAATCTCTCCCACCCCACTAAGATAAAGCGACTGAGATGAAAAACATGTGGAGATGGAATACAAGGGACTCGAGGATTGGCTGCAGGGGGTGAGAAAGAGAAGACACTGGATGGCTCCCCAGTTTGTGATTTGGGGTGACTGGGGGAGGAGGGTTGTTGAGAATGCTTAGGCTGGCATTTCTCAAAATAAAACTTTCATTAGAAATGAAAGCAAATAAAAGCAAGAGCATAAAAGCACAGCAACGCATAATTTTATGTGATATGGGTTCCTAGTTTAACATTAATTAAGATCTAGATATTAATTGAATAGTTGACTGGCTATCACAGTTCAGGAAACTTCCTTGGATATTTTTTCCTACTATCAACTTCAATTCTCTTATTCACTCAAAGGAAGAGTCAGGTTCATGTGTAAGTTTCCCGCAGACTGGTAGGAATATATATTATTTATATATATATAATTATAATATATAATTAATCAGCTGATAGGATTCCCAGATTAGAGAATGACAACTTTATAGGAGATGCCAACTTCTTATCCAGAGAGTTCAGGACCTGCAATGGGTTAGTTAATTGAAAAAGGCTGTTAAAGCAGGGATATCTATGGATTATATTTTTCCAAGTCTAGGTTTATATATACCTCATGTGTTATATGTGCATAGATACAGATATGTGTATATGCATATATGCGCTAAAAATATAAATGTCTATTCAATTTTTCAATCTTTTGATTTAAGGCTAAGGCTTTTTCTTTGACTTTTGCACCGCCTTTCTTAAATAACCACAGCCATATGCATCATGTACAATTTTCAGTTTCCATTTCTTTAAGTTGCAATAAGAATTGTGAGGTAAAGGTGCCCGGGTGGCTCAGTCGGTTAAGCATCCAACTCTTGGTTTCAGTTCAGGTCATGATTTGAGGGTCATGAGATAGAGCCCCCCATGGGACTGTGTACTCAGCAGGAAGTCTGCTTGAGATTCTCTCCCTCTGCCTCTCCCCTCATACTCTCTCTTTCTCAAATAAAGAAATCTTTTTTTTTTTTTTTTGAGAGAGAGAGAGAGCGCACGTGCGCTTGAGCAGGGAGAAGGGCAGAGGGAGACGGAAAGAGAGACTCTTAAGCAGGCTCCATGCCCAGCGCAGAGCTGGCCTGAGATCATGACCTGAGCTGAAATCAAAAGTCGGACCTTTAACCAACTGAGTCACCCAGGCACCCCAATAAATAAATCTTAAAAAAAAAAACAATTTTGAGGTAATGTCAATGCAGAATCTTAGCTTTTTTTGTGGATTTTCCCCAGAATTTGCTGGTGTCTTACCCACATATATATGATAGCAATTTTAAGCAGTGTTTCCAGAGTATTCTAGTTAGTCTTCATAGAAACAATAAACCTCTTTCTTTTGTATTCATATTTCATTAGTCTAGGTAACATTTAATTAAATAATACAATCCAAACAACAGGTACAAAATATAAAAACCAGCTTGGGCACAAATGCAGCTGACTTTTGGTAAGAGAGTTTCTGCTATATTCCTGAATAACTTCACATTAGCATATGAGAACAACTCCCAAGCAGCCCTTAAGTGGAGTGTAGGAATTTGAACCGTCTGGGTGGAATCTGGACTCTGCAGTTTACTAGCTGTGTAAGTTATTTATTGAGTCAGCTGTCTATTCTTTCTGAGCCCTGGTTTCTTGGAAGACAGCATGATAATCACAATTCCCAAAATTGAGCATTAAGTGAATTGCCTGGATGAACTCATCTAAGAGTTCCTGGGACAGTGTGGATACTAGATAAATACTCATTTCAGTCTTTGTGAAAGAAAGAGAAAATTTTCTATCATCATCACCTCTTCCAACTCTTTTTGTTGATATTATGTATCATTATTGAAAGTTCCACTGAAAGAATTTACATAGTTGAATCAAACTGATTTAATATAGGAAATAAAAGTTTCTTAGGATATGCCTAATGAGTTATCCTAAATCACTTGAAAGTGCTACAGAATAAAAATCAGGTGAGTATTTCTAAAGCAAGTAACAGGATGAACATTTCATGGGCTCACATACCACTTTGTTCCATGTCTCCCCTCCCCGCCTTTCTATAGCAATAACAACTGGTAACTGGAGAATAGGAGAAAAAGGAAGGCGAGGGTGCCCTCAATACAACAGGTTCATTTCAGAAAACTTCTCTTCCCTTCCCCCCTTCTTCTGTCCTCAAGAAAGTGTTATTCTCTTGGGGTGATAGAATTACGTTTCCCAACCCTTTGCTAGTTTGAATATTCATATACAACCATAAGTGGCCTATTCTTGGTTCCATCGTGAATTCTATTCTGGTCTTCTAGAAACCCCCTGTGTTGGGCCTTTGTGTGCTTTCATTTGAACACTGGGTCTGGTGATGATGGGGGAAGGTAATAAGGGCTATTTTCCCTCACAGAGATGTTATAAGGATAAATGAAATGATATTCATATAGCACTTTAGGATGTTCTTATAAAAGGCACCTTTGTAAATATGAAGTATTCTAAAAGGCCAGTGACTGCAACTTCTATTTAAAATAAAAATTGCTGACAACAATTTCAACCTTGGAAAGTAAACACATCAGCTTGAAATTGAAGTGCACTTTGCCAGGTAGCAGAAGGCTGTTCGCATATCTGGGTCCTTATTGCAAATAAGGCTAAATGTTAGCATGGATCACTGTGTACAGTTCATCCTGCTCTGCTATTTGGAAGCGTCTAAAGGCAATGACCTGGTCCTGTTTTCTTTGTGATCCAGGAACATCTGGAAGTGTGGCTTGGTCTTAGAACCTCCAAGGGCATTGCAGTCTATCTCAAGAAACCTCATATCAGAGACATCTTTAGGATGTTGAATTGCAGCAGGACCCAAGCCTGCTCTTGTGATTGATTCACTGTAGTCCCTTGGAACACGCTAAAGCCATCCATCGAGGTTTCTCTGAAACCAGGTCAGAATGAAAAACCTTCAACTTGGAGACAAGAGCAAAACTGTCATCTCTCAGGTGCCTATGATCTAGAATATGTTTGGAGCTGTGCATATGCAAACACCCCCACTCACAGTATACTGGGGGGTGTTCCAACATTGACAGGGTACTGGAGAGTTTTATACTCTAGCAAGCAACAGATGGCCTAGGACCATTAGAGATCACACTCCAAGTTAGCATCTTGAGTGCAGAGGGCAATGACCTAGCAGTGGTGAAATCTGTGCGAGTTGACAGCCAAACCAACAAATGCAATAGGGAGAAGTAGGAAGCAAATAAGTCTTAGGGTACACAGCTCTGATAGATATCCCAGGCAACTACATCATGGGACTTGCCACTGGAATAGCACAGAATAAAGCTTCACAGATTCAGCAGTGCAAGCATAGGAATTTCAGTAAGAGGTGGAGAACAAGGATGCCAACCACTGAAAAAAAAAATAGCTTGTCAAAGGACCACAGCCTTGGCAGCTGTCTGTGCACCTGCTCACTTACAGACTCATTCTTTGCTCTCCGCTGTGAAGTTCTCCTGCAGTCATGTTTGCCTTCCTGATCTCAACATGTAATGGGGCTTGAAAACTCTGCTTGAAAACTCACAGAAGAAATATACAATCTAAAAATAACTAGTGACTTCACCACTGGTTGCTGATACACAGACAAATACACCAAAAATATCTGGAAATAATGTGCTTGTTTTTAGAATTTTGAATTTCAAGTGGGGAGATTCTGATATTCTTTTTGGATCTGTTCATTAAGTAACTTTAGGGAAGGTGTCAACACTTTGGGTGCTTCTGTATTTTTAAAATGAGACAAATTAAATGGATGAAGGAGAGTGGGAGGTAAAGGCGTCCAGTTATGGAATGGATAAGTCACAGGAATAAAAGTCATAGCATAAGGAATATAGTCAGTGATACTGTAATAGTGATGCATGGGGACAGATGGTAGCTACATTTATGGTGAACATAGCATAACACATAGACTTGTTGAATCACTATGTTGTACACCTGAAACCGATGTAACACTGTATGTCAACTATATTCAAATAAAAATTTTTTTAAAAAGAGGAAAATTGTAGAGTATTTCCTCTGAGCAAAGATTCTAGAAAGGCATTAGCTGTCTTGTCATCATTTTAGGTTTTCATTAAAAGCCTGAGACTGTCATACTATCCTGTTCCTAAGTCCATTCCACAAATATTAATGTTTAGGAACACTATTGATTTTTCTCCTCTTTAAGAACAGGAAGAAGGACAAAACAGAAAGGGGAAAGAATTAACTTTATTGACCATTAACTCTACTGTGGGGTGCTTTCTCTATATTTAATCCTCATGACCATCTCATGATGTAGGAATTATTAGCCATGGCACATGTCACTAGAAAGTGGAGAGGTCACTTGCCTCTAAATGAGGTAGTATGAGATTTTTATGCAATTCTTAAAGTAAGAATGTCTTTCGTATGATTTTTGAGAACTTAAGTTTGTCGGACATTAACTCTGCTCTGTGACAATTCTGCTCTATCAATGAAGAAACACACCTGTAACTGTGGTTAGGTAATTGACTCAAATGGTGGGTGTGGAGTTTGAAGCCTCCAGGTTTTCAACTCCCTTGCGTTCTTAAGTGTTTTAAAGTAAGGCATTTCAAATGGGTTTTAGAAGTGTATTCATCTGTGAACACCACTTAGCCTTCAAAATAAATCTTTAGGTAGATGACTAAAATGATCATGAGAAAGTGATAAAGCATGAAAATGGGATCATTTAAAACATGTTTGTTCTTTCCTTCTTTATTGTTTGTAGAGTGTTTGGTTTTAGGAAATTCAACAAGTAGGAATAATACTTTGACATGTGATAGACCCCAGCTGTTTGCAATGTGGTACCAAGAGAGGAGGCATATGATTTCAGGAAAAAAAAGGGGAGGGGGCTAACAGACTTTGCAAAGCACTCTTCTTAAAATTGCTTTTTGCTTTGTTCTAGAAAGCAATACAAAAACAGATTTATCTTGTTTTGTGGTTAGTCATTTCTTAAAGTCTCAAGGTTTATACTTTGCTTTCTTGGATTAGGCAGTCAGTGGGTGTTTAGGCATGCTTCCTATAACATATACCTCAAGCGTAGGGACTCAAGTTGTGAAGAAATCAAAATATTTGTTGGATATTCCCAGCTCTTTATGAAGTTAACCCAATGAAGACAGACCCATAACCAGAGGAAATGATGATCTTACTCTTTGAGAAAATCCCAGTCTTCTTACAAGTCCATCAGAGCAGAGAACCAGAAATAGCTTTTTAAAAAGATATTTTAGTTTAAAACACAACAGATGACAAATCCAGTCCCGGAGCCCTCTGAGGATTTGGCTACCAAACACTGATGTATCGCAGCAACATTTATCTTGTAAGTCATGTTAATGATATTCTCAGAGCTCTGTGTTTATTGTTTAACACTGCTATCATTTATTGATGACTAATGGCCAATAAACAGAGCCTCTTGCCTTTACTCTGACTTCTAGTCAGTATTTATGGATTAAGCCCATTAGTCTCCTTTAGAAAGCCATTGAGACGACGCAGCTGGTACCCAGCTGAAGAGGACATGCAAAAAGCATCTGCCACTCAAGGAAAGACAAAGAAGTAAACTTGTTGGGAAGATGTGCTATAGCAAGCCCAAAGAAGTACTTAAATATAAGTACTATTATGACCAGGAGGATCTAGGAGTATGGCTCACGTTTTATTCCAGCATCTATCTTTAATAGTCTCCACATTCTCTAAAACTGAGAGTTCCATGAGAGACTATAGAATACAGTGGTTGAGATCACTTTAAGGAACATAAGTGCTTAGGCACTTCAGAATGTGGAAATAAAGGAATGACAAGAAAATGTAATTACCGACACAAATGGTAAAAGGAAGATAGCACACAATTCATAGAAAAATACACCAAAAAGACACAATAACTAAAATGCTCAAAAATTTTTATTAATTCATATACCACAAAAGGAAAGAGGAAAAAATATTAGTAGAGTTTTCCCCTTCTCTAATCTTAATTTAAAGATACAATAGTTCCCCCTTTCCCTTGGTTTCGCTCTCTGCAGTTTCAGTTACTGAGGTCAACCCCAGTCTGGAAGCAGATGATACTCCTGATAGCCTCAGAAGGTCAATAGTAGCCTAACACGGTCACACAATGCCTGCGACACCTGCCTCACTTCCTCTCATCACAGAGGTATCTTACTATCTCACATCATCACAAGAAGCGTGAGTATGGTACAGTCAGGTATTTTGAGAAAGAGACGACATTCACATAACTTTATTACCATATTACCATATAGCGAGTAGCGTTGTAACTGTTCTATTTTATCATTAGGTATTGTCGTCCATCTCTTACTCTGCCTAATTTATAAATTAAATGTTATCATAGGAATGTATGTGTAGGAAAAGACAGTGCATATAGGGTTCGGTCCTATATACTCCTGCAATTTCAAACATGTGTTAGGGGTTTTAGAAAGTATCCTCTGTGGATAAGGGGAGGGATACTGTATGCTTGGGTTATCGATGTACTGTTACATTATATCCACTTTGCAGCTAGCACCTGTATACTTAGGAATTCACTTTATCTTTCAAGTGAACTCCTAAAGGCTTAAGATGACTCTAAATCTCTAAAGGTTTTATACTTTCCCGAAATTGAGTTCTGTATCTAATAATCTTTGCCACTAAAACAGCTCTTCTGGGAGGGTATGTCCCAGGGTACTGTACATGGAAGAGAGAACACTGTGAATAGGAACTGTGACCGGCTGACCCAGCTCTGTCACTGGGCAGTGTGCGATTTTTAGGAGGAGCACAATTGGTTCTTGTTGGTATAATGGGCATACTGGATGAGAACTATTTTAAAGTTCACCTCTGGTTTTAAATTTCTAAAATTCCAAATAGACAAATGCAAATAGAATCAATTCTCTAGCAATCTTTTTTGATTAAGCACTCGTGGCAAAACATGTGAATAACTTCCATCCAGAAATGAATGACTCAACCAGGACAGTCAAACTGTTTGTCTTATCTGAATTACTTCTGTCGATCTCTATATACGCTCACACTGCTTTTCCTCTATGCTAAATTGTCTTAATTCTCTTTAACTTTACTTATTTCATTCAGCCATATATCTGTCTTCTAGATCTTTTTTTCTATGTTTGTGTTCTTGATCTTTGGTTGGTTTTATTTCCTCTGCATTTTTCCTATATTCCAGAAAGGAACAAAAACTATGTCAGAACAACCTCTGGCTACCCAAGGACATAACTTTCTAGATGAAGGTACTAATTTCCATCCATATACTTTTTGGGTTCGGGTCTTTATATTGTATTTTCAGGAAAGTGTTGCTTATTTGGGGTTGATGCAGGCAAATTTGTCAGTGGGATTTTATAATAAATTTCCACTTATTCCCTAGCAAAGTTTGTAAGCTGCACCCAGGAGTAGACAGATCCAGGGAGTTATTTTAGGGTAGGAAGAACTTAAAAGTCAAAGGTTAAACTTAAGGACCTTAACTTTTTCTTATTTAAGGTTTATAGTATAGGGATGGGGTGGCAAACTTCTTTTAAGAGGCAAATCTCTGTAATGGGCCAGATAATAAATAATTCTGGCTTCACTGGGTGATAAAATCACTTTGCAACTAGTCAACTCTACTGCTGTAGTAAAGGAGCCATAGACAATACTAAAAAATTGGGCAAAGGTGTGACTAAGTTTCGATGTAACTATTTATAAAAACAGAATTTGTTTTTATTTACAAAAACAAGGTTTAGTTTGCCCACTCCTGGTATAGTACAAATACTAGGCTAACAATTTGGACATGTGAATTTAAGAGCTCTGCTTTGATAAGCTGTATAGATCAGGAAATGCCATTGGTCTGGCTATTCAACTCTTTCTTTCCAGAAAAACACAACTGCAACAGCCCCTGAACTAGAAAAAGAAAGTTCTACTTCCTTTAGAAAATAGCAGCAGTACTTGTTTTCTTCCTCATTGTCCGAGAGTTTCAATCCCGGTACCCAGGGCCACTTAAAATTCGTTTATTCAAAAATAAGACTTACAGATACAGCCTGGCTGGTGTGGCTCTAAGGTATCTTCAGATTCAGCTTCTGGCCTCCAGGCCAGACTTTTTCTTTCTCTCAATATGCACAAATTGGATTTACCAAGACAAGTAGGCCAACCACAACAGCTTACTCCCGTCTTATTTTTCTACTTCATAATTAATCACTTTTCTTCAAGGCAGTCAAGGGAGGAAAGTACATGAAGCACTGTCAGCCAGCTGCCCAGGTAGTGGTGGGGCCTTGAAGGTACAATAAGGCCCATGAGTGTTGAAGATGTACCAAGATTGTTGTGATAGATTTTTTCCAAGAACTTGCGATAGAGGATAGCTGTGGAAAAAACCACTAGGACCACAGCTGCATGTAATGAGCATATGGGTAGCTGTAGATGAAGGTTCAAGTATTTAGGTGTAGTGTTCAGAAATGTTTCATTGCCTCAAGAGTAGCATGCAACAGTTTGGAAGGAAAAATGAAGAACTGGTCAAGAAGGCATGAACAGGGGCACCTGGGTGGCTTAGATGGTTAAGGGTCTGCCTTTGGCTCAAGCCGTGATCTCCAGGTCCTGGGATCTTCATCGGTCTCCCAGCTCAGCAGGGAATCTGCTTCTCCCTCTCCCTCTGCCTCTCCCCCTGCTTGTGCTCTCTCTCTCTCAAATGAATAAATAAAATCTTAAAAAAATGAAGACAACAATAAAAGCAAATGATGAAGATCAATATTTTATTTGACATTGATAATCTCACAATAAATGATGTGGAAAATTAAAACAAAGGCCACAAAATAATCAATCTATCATCAGTGATTCAGTTTCTACTGTGTAAGTTCAAAACATTTTATGAGTTAAAAGCAATAATTAGGCATTATTCAGCATTAGCAATTCACTTTTTGATCACTCTTTAGATCAAGAGATTACTGCTTACTTTTCTAGTTTTCAAAAATGCGTAACACATTAATTAAGATTAGGAAACTCAAAGTAATAGTGATACAGAAGATAGAAGTTTGTTTCTCTCTCATATACATACAATCTGAGGGTAGGCAGTCTAGAGCCAGTAGGGCAGCTCCACAAGATGCCTTTTGTGCTCTGCCAGTCTTGGTGGAAAGACAGATGCTGGGATTTAAGCCTTTCCATCTGCACTCCAGCTAGCTAGAAGAGAAAGGTACAAAGAGGTGAACTTCCCTTTTCTTTGAGGTTCTTCCTAGAAATCAGGCCCTTCCAATTACATTCCATTGGTGGAACTTGGTCATATGCCAACTTACCAGCTACTAAGGAAACTGGAATCTTTTTCTGGCAGCATGTGCCCAGCTAGAATCAGGAGTTCTATCACTGAGAAAAAAAGGAGAATATGGACAAGGGGAGACTGCCAGCAATCCCTACCACCCATTCTGATTACACAGCTCTTGAATCAGCCAACCCAATCTGTTCTTCGAAACATGCAGCCTTCGGGAGCACCGAGAACCTCGTAGAATGTACACAAGTCTGCAAATTACAGAGACGTAAGGTTTCTAAGTTTCTTTTAGATCTTTGTTTGTTCTTAAATCAGACTTATTACTCCAGTTGATGCCCAATCTTGCAGGCCAATCAGAGATACAGCTATACATAATTTTCTAGTAGGAGAAAAGAAATGCCCTCTGGAGAATTTTAATGTGTTTGGCATTTCTCTCAGGGATATGAAGTGGATAGCTACTCTATGAATGATCTTTGCCCTGCCCTAGAGGAATGCAGGCAGCAGCTATCTTTTCCCTAACAACCAACATTTTAAAAAATTACTCAGGTAATTATCATACATTAATTTTTTCTGACAATTGTAAGGTAAAGTAAAACATTTAAGCAACAAAACCTATATTATTCATGCTATTTTCTACACACACATGCTTTTGAATTTTTCCTTCTTATCTCAGTCATTCTTCATTAATGGTACCAAGTTATGTCTTTGTTTTTAGCTTAGCTAGTTTTTCCAAGTGCTTCTGTGATATTATTATGCACAGTGTTGGCTTTATTTCTTTTACTCTTTCTATCCTTCATCATTTATTAATGACACAGATTGTGTGATGAAGAGTTGTGAACATTATCATTTTTCTATATTTACAGGTATAATGACTGCATTGAAGTGGATTTGTCATCTAATAGCCTTAAATGATCCCTCTCTTTCGGGCTGCATTTCCCTCCATTATTTACTGTGCTTCCCAATAGCTTATCATCCACTGCTGTCTACTCTCCTCTTTGTCCTTAATTTCCTGAGACAGATTTCCACTTAAGAGACTGAGAAACTATTAGGTGGAGAGTTTCCACAAACCACGGGAGCATAAGGTCTTCTGTAAAGAGACACATTCACAGACTATGGGTTAAGGAAAGAAAGTAGCATTACATCTTTCACAGTGACAAACCCAGTTGCTATCAATGTGAAGAGGGCATAATGACCTTTGAATTGAGGGAATCTACATGCATAACTCTCATTAACACAAATACAATAGAAGCTAAGTGCCTAAATTCCTGTGCAGGAGAAAAGAGAAGTGGTTATACTCCTAGTCTAATGTAAAACATGACCTCTTATATTTGAGTTGGAATTTTCATAACTATTTAATATTAGTTTGTGTGTTGTTCTTTATCAAAGAAAAAAATATTATTCTATCTCTGTAAAACGTTTTAGCAACACTCAGAGAAGCTGATTACCATATATTTATTTTGGAAATTAGCTAGCTAGCTACAATATGTTTTCAAATTAAGCATGTATTGGTAGTATTCTGTTGTAATTGGCAAGACCACTATGTATCTTTATCTTTGTTATATTTAGAATACAGGAAAATAACTCAGCATTTTCTTTCATGGTAACATTTTGGGGCTAAAAATATTCATTAGCATAGAAGTATTCTCCAATCAAAACTATTGCTCTTAAATATACATCTGTTCGAAGGTTACATGATATGTCAAGAATTATGTCCTTATGGATTTTTCATTTAAATTGTAATTACTTCAAATAATTAAAAAAGCAAACATAAGACTTATTCAACTTCTCAAAAGAAAAATATAAAATCATATCATAATGCCATTGTAATTTTCACAAATCATCCACCAGTGATAAATGAATTACATGGGTTGACTACTGAACAAACAATTCCATCTAAATTAGGTTTCTATACATCGCTGGGGGGCTTTTTATTTAACTTGTCTGAATGGAGTTCTACACTTCCAATTTCCTTATAAGTCCATGCTAAGACTTGAGTTCTCTCTCTCTCTCTTTTTAAAGATTTTATTTTTAAGTAATCTCTACACCCAAAGTGGGGCTTGAACTCACAACCCTGAGATCAAGAGTCGCATGCTCCACTGACTGAGCCAGCCAAGTATCTCAAGACGTGAGAAGTTCTTGATGGAGAGTGTGGGAGTTGGTTGAGTTAAAAGCATCATAAAGACAGGAAAGAGTTGGTAAAATCTGGGTGAAGTATGACAGTATAGGTAGCCAACTTGGAGCATTGGAAAGGAACCAGTTGTTTAATCATGAACCTAAGAATTAATAGGGGCTAAATTTTAACCTTTTCATTTGTTTTTCATTTATCACTCACTTCATGTTATTAGATATTTATTAGGTTCAAAGACTCATTGCCTGGTATATACTTTGTTACTCAAGTCCATACTTACCATGGGAGACATTTATGCCATGTCTACACTAAACATTCATCTGCATATGATCTGAAACACCTGGTTTGGCTGTGTCAACACAGTAAACACTCAGAATATATGCTACCAACAAGTGAATAGACAGGGTGATATGGAACTGAAACAATTAAATTAATCCAGGAAAATTTTAACTTTGGATACATGGTATAATAACAAAGAGGTAAATCCTGCTTTTTTCTCTCTACATTATATCCTCTGATTCTGCACCAATTATTCCAGTCAATAAACATAGCAAATGTTTATTATATCTCATGGTACTATGTTAGCTGGTGTGGATGTCAGGGAAAAAACAAAAAACAAAAAACCACAATCCTTATTCTTAAGAAGCTTCTAATATAGTATAGGAAAGTAGGTACACAAATAACTTTAATGTAATTGCAACAAGGGAGGAAATGCACACAGGGAAATATTATTTCTGGCTCAAGAGAGCAGGAAAAGCTTTCATAGAAGTTGCACAATTTGATGTGGGTCAAGGTATAAGGGAGAAAGTATCACAATATTTTTTGACACTGGTTATGTTTCTGACATATTTACTTATCATCCTAACGGCCCATAAAGGTAGATATGACAATTACCCCCATTTTCAGATGTGGAAACTAAGGCTAAGGAATGTCAAGTGACTTTTCCAGAGTCACCTGGGAATAGCAGTAAGTAATAGAGTCAGGATTTTAACCTGGGCATTTGAATGCTTGGAGATATATTCTTTTTTTTTTTTTTAATTTTATTTATTTGACAGAGAGAGACACAGTGAGAGAGGAAACACAAGCAGGGGGAGTGGGAGAGGGAGAAGCAGGCTTCCTGCTGAGCAGGGAGCCTGATGTAGGGCTCTATCCCAGGACCCTGGGACCATGACCTGAGCCGAAGCAGATGCTTAACCACTGAGCCACCCAGGTGCCCCTTGGAGATATATTCTTATCACTAAGGTCCACTCCCTGAAGTTCTAAGGTCAAGCTTACTTAAGTTTGAAGCCTGAATCTGCCATTTATTGGTCATGGGGAAAATTTAGCTTATCTTTCTTCATCATCCCATCCCAAGGAAAACAATTCTTGTCATAGTTTAAATGGCAAACTACCATTGGGGAGTTACCAGGAGAAGAAAACCTGGCTGGCCACTAAGAAATTACTTACTGTGGTGGTTTCATTACCATTCAGGGCCTGTTTCCCAGTTTTACAGGCTCAGAAGTTTGACCCTGTCAGCATCGCCCAGCTGACCAAATTCAGGGAGGCTCTCATGAACACAAAACCTGTTGTGTGCCAGGCACCAGGTAGGAAGATACGAAATATTACCTGAGCAGAGAAGTGGTGTTATTAGAGTTACAGAGATGGAGAGATCAGTTATGTAGAGCCAATTGCAATGGTCCAGGTAAAAGGAAATGAACAATTGAACTAGGGTAGTACTAAAACGAACAGGAAGGGTTGCACACAAGTAAGTACAATTTTGGAGAAAAAAAACAAACTAATCTTGGTGAGTGATTAATTATAGACTAGGAAAGGAAGAAATCAAGAGGAATGCTGTGGTTGGAGTGTGGATAACGGGAAAGTGAGGATGCAGGGCTCAATCCCAGGACCTGTGGGGCTCAATCCCAGGAGCCTGGGAACATGAGCTGAGACAAAGGCAGATGCTTAACCAACAGAGCCACCCAGGCACCCCGAGAGCTGTACTCTTAAAAGAGAAGTAGCTGGTTCATGTTTTAAGCCTCTGTTTTGGGGTGGTTTGTTACACAGTGATAGATAATCAGAATATAGAACTAGTCAATGCAGTATCTCTTTTTCTGGATCTGTCTTTATGTATTGCTTTATGTATCCCTTAAAGAAATCCTAAACCATAATATAGAAACAATCTTTTTAAAGAACAAATGGTCATTTCCCAGGTTAATATGATCTGGGGATATAGAGGCTTTGCCTGTGCTCTAAATTCCTCCAAACCTCAGCTACTTGAGGGCAAAAAGATTTTATCTTCCCTCCCATCTTTATAGAAAGGGTCAATATTTATCTTCTCAAGTACTCAAGTTAGCCACTGTATGAATTTCCTATAGCCCCCGTAACAAATTATCATAAATTTAGTAGGTTAAAACCACATAAATTTCTTATCCTACAGTTTTACAGGTCAGAAATCTGAAATAGGTCTTATTGGGCTGAAACTAAAGTGTTGGCAGGGCTGCCTACTTCTGGAGGCTGCTGGGGGTTGGGAGGGGTATCTCCCTGCCTTCTCCAGCTGCCAGAGGCTGCCTATATTTCTTGGCTCATGGATCCCTTCTAGTCATTTCATCACCTTAAATTCTACTTCCATTTCACATCTCCTTCTCTGACTCCTGCCGCCCTCTTCCATCTTGTAAAGACCCTTTTGATTACATTGGGCCTACCTGGATAACCCAGAATGTTCTTCCTATCTTAAGGTCCTTAAGCTAATTACAACTACAAAGTCCCTTTTTGCCATGTAAAGCAACATAGTCACAGGTTCCAGGGATTAGGAAGTCGACATCTTTTGGCAGAGGTCTTATCGTTATAATAATGACCTATCATTATTATGACCTATCATCATTATGACCTATCATAACCCCTATCTCTCCTTCATTAATAAGGTGTCCCTTTCTAATGGATCATTTTGTCAGCATATGGAAATGCTCTAATGTCACTCATCTTCAAAAGAAGAAACTCCTCTTTGATCCACATCTCTCCACAGTTCCCAGATAATTCCTGTGCTCAACAGCATAACAAAACTTCTTGACTGAGTTGTTTATGCTCACTGTAGCCTCTTTTCAACTTTTTCCCATTTGGCTTGAGTATTAGGTCTCTATTACTGTGTAATAAGCTACCCCTCCAAATTTCCCATCTTAAAACAACAAACATGATTTATCTCACAGTTTTTATGGGTCATAAATCTGGGCATGGCTTAGCTGGGTGCCATGGGCTGCTGTTGAGGTAGAGGCCAGGGCAGCAGCCTTGACACTCTATTGAAGGATCCACTTCCAAGCCTTAGGTTCTGACTGGCTGTAGGAGGGAGAGATCACCTCCTTGCCACTGGGCATCTTGATAGTAGCTTACCTCATGGCAGCTGGCCTCCCTCAGCAAAGAAACAAGCTAAAGAGAAGATCCCAGACAGAAGCCACAGTTTTTTTGGAAATCTAGTTTTGGAAGGGCCATGTAATCACTTCTGTCATATTCTATAAGTCCACTATTATAGGCTGAATTGTGTCCTCCCAAAATTCATATGTTGAATTCCCAACCTCCAGTACCTGGGAATATAATCTTTTGGAGATAAGGCCTTTAAAGGGTGACTAAGTTAAAATGAGACCATTAGGGTGGGGCTCTAATCCTACATGACTAATGTCCTTATGAGAAGAGGAAAAAGACACCAGGGATGTGTGGGCACACAGAGAAAAGACGGTGTGCAGAAGCAGCAAGAGGGCAGTCATCTGCAAGCCAAGGAGAGTGGAACCAACCCTGCCAGCACCTTGATCTTGAACTTCCAGTTCTACCGGAACTGTGAGAAAATAAATTTTGTTTAAGTCACTCACTCTGACCTACAGAATGTGTAGATCATGGTATGTTAGACTAAGGAATGTGGATTTTATTCTACAGGATATGTGAAGCCATTGAAGATCTTTGAGTAGAGCACGGCTGTATGTCTGAAAAGAGGGTGAGATCTCTGGAGGGTGGTAGTTCACCTGTCTTCTTTTATTGTGACTCTTTTCAGTACACACTGATTCTCTGGGTAATTTTATTCAATCCCATAGCTTTAAAGACCACTCATGCCAATGACTCCTACATTTTTCTCTCTAACAGAGAGAAAAATGACCTTACTCTGAACTGTTTAGCCAACTGGCTAATCTCCAGGTGAATTTTACACAGGCATCTCATGGCTGTCTCAAAATAAATCTTGATTTTCCTTACTAAATTTGCTCTTCCCTATCTTTTTCATCTTTATAAAGGATACCAACATTTACCCAACCAGTGGATTTAGCTAAACCTTAGGAGTCATCCTGAGTCATCTAAACCTAATCCAGCAGCAAATGTTGTCTCTGCCTCTGTAACATAACTGGAAATGATCTACCTTTCTTCCTCCCCACTACCACTTGTCTCTCGTGTGCAGGCCAACAAGAGCTCTCCCTTCAACCACTCCGAAAACCTCCTAACTGGTTTCCCTTCTTCTTCTTTAAAGCTCCTGCCCCCCACAACAGCCAATATGTTCTTTCCTTGCTTAAAATTTTCCTATAGCTTCCCACCACAGTTAAATAAAATCTACATTTCATAACCTAGGGTCTACAAACACATACATGATCTGGATGATCTGGCCCCTGCCTCTTCCCACTCAGTCCCCCTCCCCTGCAACACACTATATTCTGTCATATTGGCCTTCCTTTCTATACCTTTAACATGCCATAGCAGGCAGAATAATGGTCCCCAAAGATGGCTCCATTCTAATCCCCAGAACCTGTGAATATGTTATTTTACATGGCCAAAGGGACTTTGCAGTTGTGATTAAAGGAGGCATCTCAAGATGGAGACATTGTGAACCCAGAGAACCCATCATAATCAGAAGGGTCTTTATAAGTGAAAGAGGGAAGCAGAGTGTATCAGAATGATTCGTCATGAGAAAGACTGGGTGGGCAGTTGCTGACTTTGAAGATGAAGGGAGCCAAAAGCCAAGGACTGCAAGTAGCCCCTAGAAGCAGGAAAAGGAAATAGATTCTCCTCTAGAAACCCAGAAAAGAGTGCAAACCTGCTGATATGCTGATTTTAGCCCAGTGAGATCCATTTTTGACTTCTGAGCTCCAGAACCGTGAGATGACATATTTGTGTTGTTTCAAACCACTAAGTTGAGGTAACTTGTTAACAGCCACAGTAGAAAACTAATACACATGCCAAGATCATCCTACCTTAGGGAAGTAACTTAGGTTGTTCACCACTTGTTCCCTCTGCCTTGAAGTGCTCATCTTCCAAATATTAGCATTGTGGACGTTTCCCCATCATTTGGGTCTCTGCTTAAATTGCATGCCTTCAGAAAGGCCTTCTCCCACCACTCAGAGTAGCCTCCTTGTTACTCTATCATGTGACTTGTTTTCTTTTCATCATGGCATTTGTCACTACTTATTCCTTTTCTTTTTATGCAATTATTGGAATACAGAAGCAAAGCTGAACCCTTGTCTCTCACTTTTCCTTGTAACCCCAGTATCAGAATAATGCCTCGCAAAAGGAGCTCAATAAATATTTGTTGAATAAATGAGTAACCGAGCATCTGTTCCGTGCAAGGCAATCTATATACACTATCCCACTGAACCTTTTCAACAGCCTGATGAGCTAGAATTCCTATCAACATTTTATTAAACATAAAGTCTGTGAGAGTAAGATGTATCCCTGTTTTGGCATATAGTAAACATTCATAAGTATTAGAAGTAAGCAAACCATCTTCAAAGAGACTGAGTAACCAATGTGAATAACAAGGTTTAAATGTAAATATTTGCTACATTAATAACTATGGTTTCCATAAGCTATTGTTGAAGAATCCAGGAACTATAGCAACTGTGTTTTCATGAGCTCAAACTTTCATTTTACCTGCCTTCGGACATCTCTCTTTATATGCCTAGGTGGCCTTGCACACAAGATATAAACTAAATTTAAAATCTGTTCCCCAAATCTGCTTTGTAAAGATTCCCTGGCTGAGTGAATGGCACTGGCATCTATCTGAAGGACATTCTGGGAGTCATTTTAGACTGCTTCCCCATTCCCCTAGAGGTGACTGGTCATTTGTTTTTAATTCTTTCTGCTTAACAGTTTTTATACTAATTGTCTTTCCCAGCTCCATTCACTTAGTCACTTCTTCCTGAACTGTTTGTGGAGAAAATGCTTCTTAAGGAATTTTCCCAGCACACTGGACATATCATCACTAGCCAGTCTAAAATCCTTCAGTGGCCTCCTAAGTATTTAATAAAATCTGAATCCTTGGTGATGACATGAGAGGTCATACGTGATTTGTACCCTGCCCAGTTCTCTCTACCCTTTCCACATCACTCTCCCTTCACTGACTCATCTAGCTATCCCGGTCTTGGAATTCCATGGTGTCAAGCTCTTCCTTGCTGAGTAATAGCTTTCTCCCACCTGCCTGCTCATCCTTCTGATCTCAGCAGGCTTTCCCCAATCTAGATTTTTCACAACATCCTGTTCCTTTCCGATGGCAACTTGTAATGACATGTTTGTTTACATCTGTCTCCTCTACTAGATTATAAACTCCTGAGGGCAGGTTTTGTCTTTTTTTGTTCATAACTGAATGCACAACACTGACACATGCTGGCACATAGTGGAGACCATTAAATATTTGTTCAATATACAAATATAATATTTATTGAACAAAGAGCATTTTTCATGTGTCTTTTAGAGACGTGTGCTTTCACATGTACATTTTCATTGGGATGATGTCAGGTGAAGTGGCAGGGGTAATAAAGAGAAAAAACTAAGGTGAAGAGACAGAGGGAAGGAAAAAATGACAGGAAAAAAATGAATGAAAGAGAAAGGGTATAGAATTATTGAAGAAAGAGTAATGGAAGAAAGAGAGGGCAGGAAGGGGTTTGTAGTAGGTTGAACAGTGGGCACACCAAAAACAGATCCATATCTAATCCCTGGAATCTGTGAATGATTCCATTTCTAGTTTTCTAGAGTTGCCAGAACAAAGTACTGCAAACTGGGTGGCTTGAAACAACAGAAATTTATTCTCCCACAGTTCAGGCCAGAATTCTGGAATCAAGATGTCAGCAGGGTTGGTTCTTTCTGGGAGCTTTGAGGGAAAAATCTGTTCTATGTCTCTCTTCCAGCTTCTGGTGGTTGTTTCCGAGGCAGAATCTTGGGCATTCCTCAGCTTGTGGACACATCACTCCAGTCTTCTGCTTTCATCTTCATGTAACTTTCTCCTCCTCATGTCTCTTTTGTGTGTTACCACATGTTCTCCTTATAAGGACACCTTAAGTGGATTTGGGACCCATCCTAATCCAGTATGACCTCAACTAATTACATCTGCAAGATTCAATTTCAAATAAGATCACATTTGGAGGCTCCAGGTGCACATAAATATTTGGGGGACATATTCGACAGAGTACAATCACCTGATTTGGAAAAAGAATATTTGCAGGTGTAATTAAGGATCTTAAAATGAGATCATTCTGGATTATCTGGGTGGACCCTAAATTCAATGGCAAATGTCTTTATAAGAGACACACAGAAGAGGAGACATAGAAGAGAGGAGGCAATGTGAAGACAGATGCAGAGACTGGAGTGATGTGGCCACCAGCCAGACACACAGAGGAGAAGATGATGGGAAGATGAGGGGCAGAGATTGGAGTGATATGGCCATAAGGCAAGGAAGCCAAGTTATGCCAACAACCACCAGAAGCTGGAAAAGGCAAAGAAGGATTCTCTCTCTAGAGCCTCCAGAGGAAATATGGCCTTGCCAACACCTTGACTATGGACTTTTGGTTTCCAGAGCTACGAGAAAACAGATTTGTTATTTTAAGGCATCCAGTTTTAGGTATTTGTTAGGGTAGTCATGGGAAACTAATATAGGTCTTACAATAACATAACAGAAATCGCAGCACACTATATTTTCCTTTAAGTATCATTAAAAACAAAAAAACCGGGGCGCCTGGGTAGCTCAGTCGTTAAGCGTCTGCCTTTGGCTCAGGTCATGGTCCCAGGGTCCTGGGATCGAGCCCCGCATCGGGCTCTCCGCTCTGTGGGAAGCCTGCTTCTCCCTTTCCCACTCCCCCTGCTTGTGTTTCCTCTCTCACTGTGTCTCTCTCTCTCTGTCAAATAAATAAATAAATAAATAATCTAAAAGAAAACTTTAAAAAAAAAAACCTTTCCATGAGTTAGATTCTGCTGTAAACAGATCAAAGAGCTCTTAGTAAATGGGAATTTGCAAACAGCCATAAAATTAAACTGGCCCAATTCTCTGTAATCATAACATTTAATGATTTTTTTTTTAAATACAAGAGCATATCTTCAATGACTGAAGATAATTGTGTGTAAACTACCTTTCATCTCCACTTACCTGGTGACTGCCTGATAATTAACATCAGGTTTCATCACATCTCATGTGCTTTCTTTTCCATTTTCAGGTTGTTTAATGTCATCTATGTCTTCCTATTAAGTTCTTGTTATCTTGAGTTTCACTTTTTGTCATTGTGCCTGATGTAATAATTAGATGACACTCCACACTGTGTAACCTACAACTGGTAGCATAACTGCAAAAACTGGCTTAGTTTTTGGACAGCAAGTCATGTCATCAAGATAAAGCTAAATAAGTAGAGGAAATTACCAAATGAGTCTCTTTCAATCTCCAAATAAATTCAGAATTAAAGGCTGGCATCACTGAACAATCCTAGAAGTCTCTTACAAACCTGAGGTTCCAGTTAGACACCACACTACTTCAAAATGTCAGATAGTATTTTATTTGTTCATTTATTTTGGTGCATACTGGGGAGAAGTTGAAGTTCCTGCTGGGTCTAGGAGTAAAAAGCCCATTCATGAAATAATCAATGTCACCGGTTGCTAGAAAACCTCAAGGGAGAAACTGGGGGACACATAGAATCCAGCACGAGGGCCCATGGAAGGCGGGAGCTCCCCTCTATTCGGTTCCTCATCATTTTTCTTTTTTTTTTTTTTTGACTTGAGGTCCTTGGCCCCCTTCCCACAGTCGTCCTGCTGCTTGGGTGGGCAGGCCCTGAGGGTCAAGCAAGAGCGTGCACTCGCGCACCCTCCAGACTCCCTTGCTCGGACCCCACCCTGCCCATCCTTAGCTTCGCTGGGAGGGAGCTTGAGGACTGCCTGGACGGAACTTGAGCACTCATCACTGCCCCCGAAGGAAGACCTGGTCCCCTGCTCCCAGGAGAGGACTGAACCCTTGCAGACCTCCCCACTCCCGGGGGCCTGCGGGGTCTCGGGCCTCGGGGCCTCGGGTCCAACAAGCCACGGACCTGGCTGGTTCCGCCCGCCCTCCCGGGATGCAGAGGATGCTGGAAGGCAGGGGTCCTGCGGACTTGGGCGTTAGGTGAACGCCCAATTTTCAACCCACCCTCGGGGCGAAAACTCCCCAAAAGAAGGAGCCGCTTTCCCGCGCACACCTCGGAGCGCCTCTAACTCCCGGGGCTCCCGCGGAGAACCTGGAGACCGACAGTGGCCTCCCCTTCCCCCCGCGCACACGTCAACGCCGGCGTCGGGGGAGCGTCGTAATGCCCCGAAGAAGCGCGCCACCAAAAAAAACACCCCGAACCCCGCCGCCGCAGCTGCCAACGGAGAAATCCCTGCCCGGAGTCCATGCTAAGCTTTCCCGCAAGTTCATGGCAAAGCAAAACAAAGTTTCTCCATGGATGTGCTCCAGGGGCGCGGGCAGCTGTGCCTAAAAGTTTGTCGGAGCGGGACCCTCGATAAGGCTGGGTGGCTGTGAAGTCTAACGTCTCTCCGAACACCAGTCATTCCTAAGGTTCCGCAGGTCCTGGCGGTGGCGTCTGTCAGCCACACCAGGCAGCCAGTTTCCCTTATCTGATCGCCTGCCTTGGCCGACTTGGCCCGTGTCTGCTTCAGAGCATTTGTGCTTGGGAGCCGCGGATAGAGCTGCCGTGGCAACGTGCGCGTCTATTATGAGGCGTGTGGTAGTGATGGCGGCGCTCACTGAGACTTCCCTGTCACTGGATACTACTACTCCCAGCCCTCCTCAAAGCCGCCGGAGTAACCCCCTGGTCTTTAGTTTACAAGTGGCAATTTGACTTGCTCTGCTGCATGTCTGGAGGGACCGTGGAAAGTGTGGAGACGCCCCGGGGATTAAGCGATCGCAGCTTAAAAAGAAAAAAAGCCAAACAAATAAACAAAACCCACCCACCCTAACAAACATGAGGCTGCTGGAGAGAATGAGGAAAGAATGGTTCATGATTGGAATAGTGCTGGCGATCGCCGGAGCTAAACTGGAGCCATCTATAGGGGTGAATGGGGGTAAGTGCTGCACCTCTGAACGCTCCATCGCGATTCCCACTTCAAAACTAATTTTCGAGTCTGGGAAAGGAGGGGGAGACCTTAGTCGAGAAGTGGATAGTTCTCTCAAGGGCACTGACCAGTTCGGGGTGTCATTT
The DNA here is from genome assembly GCF_054177405.1 of Leptonychotes weddellii. NCBI lineage: Eukaryota > Metazoa > Chordata > Mammalia > Carnivora > Phocidae > Leptonychotes > Leptonychotes weddellii. The sequence continues at coordinate 68,574,493 of NC_138370.1, forward strand.
GGCCCTTTTGCTGATGTTTTAATTTACCGACCCCAGATTGTAATTAGGAATGGGGCAAAGGAATTTGAACGCAGGTTACCTTTTCCACGAACAATCAATGAGTATCCATAGTGTTAAGGAGTGAGCTTACTGAGAGTGAAACTTACTCCTCTTGCCTTCAAAGTAGCATCCTATCCCAAGGGACGCTAGGTTGCCAGGAGTTCCTTATCTATCTTGGAGTGGCCATCATTACCTTGTCTATTTCCGGATCTCCCCCCTTCCCCGCCCCCACGTTTAAAAAAAGGGGGTGGGGAAGAAAAAGAAAAAGGGATACCCTTCATTCTCCAATTCAGATTTTGTGGCCCACATGTTGCAGAATGATGATTTGCTGCAATTGCCGCCGCTTCAGAAACTCCCAAGCCGACTGACACGTTGCACTTTTTCATTACAGGACACTACTTCCGTGTGCTGCCAGGACTCAGTTGTTAGCACTCTAACAGATACAGTCTGTGTTAGGCTATGTGTAGTGTGTATTTTGGCAAGGAAATGTAGGCAGGCTAAAATCATACTCAGGTTTCTGAATAGTGGGAGCCTTGTAATGTGGAGGTGGGCATTGGTGGAAACGACTGGAAATATTATTAGTCTTTTATTCTCCTCCCTGCCTTTTCACCCTTAGACAATCGTGTCCTACTTTTCATAAACATTAATTGAATTTCTTCAATTCATTGTCTTTTTGACCTTGTCAGTTTCTACCTTTATTGATAGTTTTAATAGGTCAGTCATACAACAGGGACAACTAAGAACAGAATTCAGCACACACAGTCTTTTAGGAAGTGCTCAGTAAGCTATTTGAAGTTATATATACCTCTTTGTTAAAACATGTTGGAAGTGAATGAAATGATCTCTCATTGGAACAGTGGTTCCTTCTACCATCTACCCTCAATTCCTCCATTTAGAAGTAGCTGCAGGGAATATTTTAAAAGGAATTATATGAACAAAGATTATGAGGATTAAAACTTTTTATTTATTTTATGTTTTTTCCTTCTATGTTCAATTTAATACAAAATGTGTAGAATACGTAACTGAGAATAAAGCTGATGTTCATCATGGTTTCTCCTTCTGAAGATCTTTGACCTGGCTTCCCTGGGAGCTTTTGGAAAACTTGTGAATGCTGTTTCAAGTTCTGTCAAATGAGTACCCTCTGTTCCTGGAGCTAGCTGGATGGGCAGAATTAAAGTTAGAGCGTCTTTGTGGTGATCTGGAATGTACACTTAACTAGCTTCAGCAGCACACTTTCTAGCTTATGGTGTTAGATCTCTTATTTGCTCATTGTTAAGGTGTAATTACAGGTGATGTATTATCTTTATGTTTAAATCTGCAGGGGCTAGCTTTGGTAAAATGCTTTTTATTTTATATTCCCAGGATGCTGTGGAAGAAGGGTTATTGAATGCTGAATCATTTTCCTAGGGCTTCTTGAAAGCCCTAGGAAAGATGGATTCTGTAATCTTATTTGTTCCTTCTGACTCTGCCTCTTGAAGTTTTGGTATATTATCGTATCTTAGAAATAATTGCTTCCGATTTTTACCGGTACTTAAGCCATTAGTCCAGGATAATTCACTTCTTCGTTTAATTATAAGAGTAGAATGTTAAGAGCTGAAAGGGACCTTTAAATATTTTAAGCCAACAAGATGCTTTTACAGTTGAAGATACTGAGACCTGAGGTCAGGTGACTCATCCTTGGTTAGTTGGCTAGCTCAAGAAAGAGGCACTGGACACCAGGGCTCTCCATTTTTTTTCATACTAGTTGCAAAACCCATACAAATTTTCTTGGCAAAAATAATTTAAAATGAATATTATAAAGAAGGACTCTACAATAAAGGCATTTTCAGTGCCTCAATTTTAGCTCAAAAGAGCAGAGCAGAATCAGCTAATATTAAATAACAATGTACTCATGTGATTTGATAACTGTCCATGTGCAAAAATTACTTTTTCCAAAAAATTAGAACAAACGATTGTTTGGGATTTCTTATATAGGCTGTCAGGCTAAGTTCTTGATAATTCTGTTGAGCTTTTAATTGACCTTCCCACCTGTGAAACCTCTTAAGTAAAAATAAACCTCCAAATAGACCAAATAACACTTTCACTTCACAAGTTAAAACAACAAAAATCTAGGATAAGGAGAAGAATAGTTGCTGAAAATGTTTCTATTACATCTTGCCCTTTAGAATGGTCAAAAGCACCTCTTTTTTTTTCTTAGATTTTGTTTACTTATTTGAGAGAGAGCATGAGCTGGGGGAGAGGCAAGTGGAGAGAGAGAGGCAGACTCCCTGATGAGCAGGGAGCCCCATTCGATGCAGGACTTGATCCCAGGACATGACCTGAGCTGAAGGCAGATGCTTAACCAACGGAGCCATCCAGGCGCCTCCAAAGCACCTCTTTGTACTTGTAATTTTTACTTTTTTTATTTCTATTTTTTTGTACTTATAATTTTTAGTCATAAGTTGCATTTATGGGCTCTGTACACTTGGGAACTGTGATTTTTAGTGCCTTCATATTGACTGAACAATTTTCAATAGAACAGTTTCCTAGACATTCTTTTAAATAGGAAAAGTTTTGGTAGTCTTAAATTTGTTAAGATGTTCACTTCATCTTTACCTGGGTCAGTACCTTAACGACTACACTCTTTATACTGAAGTGATTTAAGTGCAAGACCTCTGCACTTAAAAATATCATACCTTTGATCTGACCTCCCTTTAAAAACAGTCTGTACGGCCAATAGGTGAATTATGTATCACAGGAAATTTATAGGTAATGGAAACCTGAAAATTAGAGATGTTGAATGACTTTCCAAGTGGGAAAAAGCATCACATGTACTAGCCTAGATAATTTAATTCTTAGTTCCCTGTCCTTTTTACTCAGGTACATTTCATTTTTAAATATATAGGAGAAGTTGAAAATAGTCGGGGTAAATGTAAATGTGTAGATTCTGAGGTGTTGATAATCTGTTCCAGTTCCAGTGCAACCTAGGGAAGCCCTGAGCTATGCACACCTTAGAGTTTACCAGAGTCTAACACTGTGCTATTCATTCTTGGGAACAGAAAGGTTTCCTTCTTTGGAAGGACAGAGTAAGTTTCTCATTTCTACCTGCATCTTAATTTAGATTATTGACATTAATAAGACATAAATCCTAAAAGGAAACTGCTTTGTTTTTCCATTAAAAAACATAAGCAGAAACATGTTGAAGCTAAAGTATGTTCGCATTAATATCCTAGATTAGGTTTAGAAGTGAAATTTACTTGGTGATGAGTAGATTTTATGAAATGGTAATAGTTCCTTGCATTTTTAAGCATTCCAAATCATTTTCTTTTATCTCCCCCAATAAAAAGCATGGATTTGGAGAGCCCAAAAATTGCCTCGTTTTTTCTGGCTAATTTTTCTTCTGATTTTGCTACCCTATTCCATTTTCACTGAGAAACTTTTTTTTTTCTTTTGTTTAAAGGAAAAGCTAAAACTTTTATTTCTGCTTTGAACTTTATAGCCATCTTAAGATTCAGATCTTATTCAGATCTATTTTGGTGACATGGAGTATATAATCATTATCTTGGAGAGAGGCCAGATCTCATTTTTATATGTAGTCTCAACTCTCACCTCTGGGCAAATATTTACCAAGTGTTTATTTCAGGCCTGTGTGACTTCTAGGTCCCCATTCCCAACTTGGGCAATCTATTAGCATTTCAGTTGATCACCTCTCAAAGGGGCTTTAGGTTTCTTGAAATCAGAATTAATTCCTTCTTCACCCCACCTTTTTTTTAAGGGAGGGAGAGAGAGGCGGGAGAGGAATAGGGGGAGAGGGAGAGAGAGAGATCTAAAGCAGGTTCCACGCCCAGCATGGAGCTCAGTGCAGGGCTAGATCTTACGACCCTGAGATCATGCCCTGAGCCGAGATCATGCCCTGAGCCGAAATCAAGAGTCGAACACTTAACCAGTTGAGCCTCCCAGGCTTTTGAAAGGTACATTGTAGGAAGACATGGAATATCTTCATCATGTTCTTCCATGGATTAAAGTTGTTTAGATGTGCATCTAATACAAAAGACCGTGTACCCCGTCTCTAGAATTTAAAACATTAAAAGCCAGGAATCATTCCACTGAATTATGCCAATCAGTTCATAGTTATCATGTGTATTTGTGTGTGTGTGTGTTTGTGTGTGTGTGTGTGTGTGTGTGTGTAGCATGGAAGAGTTAGCTTCTTAAAAAAATATAGTTGTTGGCCAACTAATGTAGATGCTTTAGCTGCCCCAAAGAAACATGCAGTCTAAGGAAACCATGTCCCTGCTGTGGAGGTACATCTTTGGACAAGTCCCCTGCTCTCCTTTGTGACCACATTGCTCATTTTAACTCATCCCATATAGAAATTCTGGGGCTCCACTGTGGGCAGAGGTGTAGCTGACAAGAATAAGGTCTCATAAAAAGCAAAGGATTGGAGGAGAATAAAGATTTTATTTATTTATTTGAGAGAGAATGAGATAGAGAGAGAGCATGAGAGGGGGGAGGGTCAGAGGGAGAAGCAGACTCCCTGCCGAGCAGGGAGCCCGATGCGGGACTCGATCCCGGGACTCCAGGATCATGACCTGAGCCGAAGGCAGTCGCTTAACCAGCTGAGCCACCCAGGCACCCCAGGATTGGAGGAGAATAAAAATGAGTTCAAACAAACAAACAAACAAACAATTTAAAATTCCTGGAAGGCATTTACTTCCAAAACAAGTCAGATTCCTTGACTTTAAAATCTGTTCCTGAATCAACTTCCTCAGTTGTAGAGAACATATTTCTAAGTGTGAGCTGTAGAGACAGATTCACTCACAAGTATAAAAAATGCACCTCTTTTTAAGTTTTGGAATACTTTTACTGCCTTGAAATGTAATGCCTTTTGCACTTGCCTTCTTCCTTTTGCTCCCTTTTCTCAGATCTCAGCAAAATAATTTGTTTAAATGCCAAGTATATACAAGAATTTATTGCTATATTTGAGAAGATCTTTGTTTCTTTTTGTTCACTGATATAGTACAAATGCCTAAAATATCGGAGTTGCTTAGTAAATATTTGTTGACTGAATGGTGATTTTTCCTGAGCTTGGTCTTTTTTTTTTTTTTTTTTTTAAAGATTTTATTTATTTATTTATTTGAGAGAGAGAATGAGAGAGAGAGAGAGAGCACATGAGAGGGGAGAGGGTCAGAGGGAGAAGCAGACTTCCTGCCGAGCAGGGAGCCCGATGCGGGACTCGATCCCGGGACTCCAGGATCATGACCTGAGCCGAAGGCAGTCGCTTAACCAACTGAGCCACCCAGGCGCCCTCCTGAGCTTGGTCTTACTTATCGAGCAATACCTGTGGGTATGGTGGAGGGCCGCAGGGAACGGTGGAGCTATGATTGTGGTCTTGTTGCATAAGGGAGGGTCTTAGTTTCCTAGTGCTACCACACCAGATTCACACAAACTGGGTGCTGTAGAACAACAGAGATTTATTTTCCAGAAATTATTCTGGAGACTGGAATTTTGAAGTCAAGGGCCATGCTCCCACTTAAGACTCTAGGGATGAATCCTTCCTGGCTTCTAGCTTGTGGTGGTTGCCGGCTGTCCTTGGTGTTTCTTGGCTTATGATAATATAATTCCAGGCTTTGCCTCTGTCTTCACATGGCCAACTTCCCTCTGTGCGTGCCTCTGTCGAAATTTACCTCTACTTGTAAGAATACTAATCATTGGATTAGGGTCCACCATAATCCAGTAAGACCTCATCTTGACTTGGTTACATCTATCTGCAAAGAACCAATTTCTAAATAAGGTCACATTCATAGGTTCTGGGTGGACATGAATTTTGGAGGACACTATTCAACTCAGCATGAGAAGGCTGAATAGAATGTCAAATACGAGGTGATCAGATTTTAAAATGTTGGCATATGCCAGTGTTTCTTGACCTCAGCACTATTGACATTTTGGACATGTTAATTCTTTGTTGTTGGGAGGGCTGTCCTGTGCCTCCTCGGTTGTTTAGCAGAACTCCTGATTTCTGTCTACTAGATGCCAGTAACACACCCCACTTGCTGAGTTATTACAACCAAAAAGAATTTCCAAACGTTGCCAAATGTCTGTGGGAGGCAAAATTGCAGTTGCTGGAGAACCACTGGTACATAAGTACAAAATGGCATTTTCTCAGACTACATCTTTTAAAAGAATGTTGTTCTTTGGTTAACACATTGGGTCTTTAAGACAATCGTATATAGGCTACAAAAAGAAGTAAGTATCAGGGCTGCTGTTATTGTCCTCATAGCATTAACACATTTGGGGTGATGCCAGCCTAATTCCAGAGAGGATTTTCCAGAGGGCAAAATCAGGATTGTCTGGTTCACTACAGTATAGCCAGGGCCTGGCACAGTGTAATAATAATTGCAAACCTAACCTATTGTTAGTACTCTATTACTCTATATGTGTTATCTCATTCACATAGTAAGTGCTCAAAAAATATTTGTAGAAATGAATACCCTTGGGCAGAACTGAATGTGTGAATGAATACAAGTTTTATTTCTGGTATCCTAGAAGGAGTAATATTTGCTAAAGAGAAGGGACCTTCTTCCACTGATTCTCTTTTTTTTTGGTTTGGGGAATTTTGATTGTTATATAAACACTGATACTGTGGCAGATGCAATTAGGTCCTAATACTAAAGGAGGTTGCCTATCTGCTCTCACCCAGGAGAGTGTTCTTCTGGTCTGAGGATCCTGTGCTGAACTGGACAGCCATGGTCCTTGCCTTCTGGAAAATCCCCTTCGGAGTTAGACTGCATCGCAGCAAATGCTTAACTCTGTCAGAACAGTAGTATACTAGGGCAACACTAAGAATTGAAACACCATTTGCCCTCCCCCAATGGATTCTTCTTTCATACTAAGTTATCTGCTGGAAATTCTTATCTAACAGTAACTCATTTCTGTCTCTTTAGGACCACTGAAGCCAGAAATAACCGTCTCCTACATTGCTGTTGCAACAATATTCTTTAACAGTGGACTATCATTAAAAACAGAGGTACTGTAACCTATGGGGCATGTGATAAGCAGGGAGAAAAATTTAATTTCTGCTTATTATTTTGAAATTTCAGAATTCTTTTGTAAAGATGTATGTAACTATGGCCTGAAGGCTTCACTGTAACAAAAGATAACTTGAACTTCAGCAAAGGACTGTGTTTTGAACCTACATATTATAGAAATTTTGTAGTTGAACAACACAGACCCTGAAGGTATGGTTATAATGGGTATGTTTTTAATACAGCAACTGAACTGAATGAAGCATCTACTTTAGGTCTTCCTCAGATTGTGGTGGTGTCTGTGGTGGTGAATACTGTGGCACATTTAAGTTATGGATGTTTAGTTGGGTTTCCATAACTTCCGTGAATGAACTTTTGCTGTCAGGACTCATGCTGCTCAAATGATGCATGTTATAACTTTTAACTAATTTGTATGTTTTAAAGTATATTCTTTGCTGGCATAGCTATTAAATATTAATAAATGTTTTAAGAGAGAAATTGAGATTTTTCATACCATGTCACAATTCATCATGAAGACATGTAGATAATGTTATTTGTTGATCCAGGTGTCGCTGAATGTGGGATTCTCCTAGAATTAAAGAAATCAGACATTTTTAACATCCAAGAGAGGAATGAGTAGAATTTATGATTCTCTTTTGATTTATAATAGAAGGGAAAAAAAGGAGAAAAATGTCTATTTATTTTTGAAAGAATTACTTAGGGTTTTTAAAGTTCTTATTCTAAGATGCTTATTCTTATATAGTTAGGGAAATCTTACTATGCAAGGATTTTTTTGGGGGGGGGATAGCTTTAAAAGTTGAAATTTTGTTTCAGCATCATGTCTTGCTTTACTTATTTTCTTTTAAGTGTGATTTGAATGAGGACCGAATTTAGTTACCTCTTTCTTTGGCCATCCTAATAGCAATATGGAAAAAATATGGTTTTACTAAATTTATGTATTCTGTAGTTACCTGGTTGGTATAAATCTTTCTATTGGAGCATTTTTTATATAGATGGGATCCCTGTGTAATATCTGATAAATTTGTGTTAAAAATTCTGACTATCCTTACTACCTGTTCTTCTGAAAATAACTGACATGGGATAGAATTTCCTAAATGTGTTAAATCTAGTTTTTGCAAATTATATTGACACGAAAGGACTATTATCAGTTCTTAGAGGGCACAGATTTTTTCTGTCAACATCTTCGTTCTATTGGTTCTCAAATATGGGGCCTAGTGATACAGAAAAATATTTGCTACTCACATGGTGCTGGACTGTTCTTCCTTGGAGGTCTTCCTGCTGGTTGTGGCTAATGCCCTTTGCAGAGCAGCTGCCTTACCCAAGTCCTCTTCTTGGGACGTTGCTCTAACTATGTCCCCTGGTGGTTGCTTAACGGTTACAGCTGTTACTTATGCCATGAGATATCTGGCAAGAGACTTGATTCTCTCACTCCTAGTTTCTTGCTTAATGTGATTCTGTAAAGTAGCCAACTTTGTGGGATGCAGGAGTTTAAGAAGGAAGAATGTCAGCTTATCAGCATTTCTCTAAGGACCAAAGTCTTCTGTAAGCACCTAGGAAACCTTCAGATCCAGCTAATTTGGATCTAATGATGAAATGCCTTAATCCTGTGCTTTATCACGGTATCTAAGTAGCCATCAAAGCCATTTCTTCCATCAATGGCCCTTTTCAAACTATACTACATTAAGTCATTTTCAAGATCCATTTAACTTAAGATGTTCTAGATTGCATCATTGTATGTGAAACCATCTTTAAGCCCTGCTAATTTCCTGGGCAACTGAACAGTTTTAAGTTAGGAGGTAGCAGTCTTGTTATTTATTTTCTAGTTAATAATCTTACGTTTATTTCAGCTGGGACTACTGTTTTTGAGCCCTGTTAGAATAGTGCATTTTCACACACAGGAGACAGTAAATTATTATTGACTTGAGTTTATTTGAGCATTTATAGTGGTCCCATTCAAGTTTGATTTATACTGAACATTTCATGCAGTGTTACCCATACATTGATGTAATGATGTATATCCTAAAATTTGTCTTGCTAATTTATTAAAATCATAAAGAACTGTGTGTTAATACTAAAAAGATTAATGCTGTCTTCAGTTTTATGATTATTTCTAGATTTTAAAATACCTGTTGAAATGTTTTATGAAAATTTATGTATTAAAGTCAAATAAGTCACATTTGAAATATATTTTATGTTTAGCTAATTAGGAGCTACAATTTCAGAGGATTTGTCACTTAGCAAACCATGACAGGACCAATCTCATAATACCATGAAATGCCTGTGGCTACAAGGCACTGTGTTTGGCACTGGGTTGGAAACAAAGATGAGCAAAATGCTCAGGGCCTGGAAAGGGTCCTGAGTAGGGCAGAATATACAGATCTTTTCTTATTTTCCTAAACAGATTATTTTTTGAAGTTCTATTACCTTAGAAGTAAATATAGCAAATTTTAAATTTTAGGTTCTTGCTGCTTGTTTCCAGCCCAGAGCTATGAGACTGATTCTCAGAAACTGAATCAAATAAAGGTCAAATAGGGGTTAGAAGGGAAATTGGTATGTATGAAAATCTTTCTACATCTCAGTCAGAGTCCCTGATTTTAAGCAATTTTTGATACTGTCAGTGATAACTCTGGTATAATCAGTATTTGGAGTCTCTCCTTAAGTTTATTTTAATGGAATTTGACCTGTATTACATGTGAATAAATAAAATGTCATGCAGAATCAACTTTTCAATTATTCATGACAGCATTTATCTGAGTATATGGCCCTAAATTCTGCATGGGTATGTATGGAATAATACTATTTTGGATGTGATAGTGTTCACTGGCTTTTTGTTTTCCATTGTTACCGTATTTTATCTTTATGGTTGTATGAAGAAGATATGGAAAATATAATGCTGTTGTCAAAAGGCCCCTCATGACCCAACATGGTCAGCCTTTGTGATTCGTTTTGCTGGATTCTTTATTGTTCCATTGTTCTGATGCGATGGCAATTGCTTATAATTGTCATTTATTACATCAGCTAGTATTTTTAAACTACATTTTGTTTTTTATAACTTTTTCTGATTATAAAAGTAGTATTTCCCCATTGTAGAAAGATTAGAAAGAATAAAAACAACTAGTAGTAACATCTCTGTGATTTTTAGTCCCTTTTTTCCTAAACATGTTTTACATACAGAATATTTAAAAAGGAAATATTTTAAAAAATTGTATATGTATACTTGCATATATGTCACCTATGCCCACACATAATCTTTTTTCCCATGTAACTTGTAAAATTATAATTTTTCATGTAATTTAATATATTAATTTAATTTTTCTTCATGTATATAAAATTTACATTTTGTTTACTTTTATGAACATAAATCAGAGGGTACAAAGGTATATATGATGAGGAGTCTTTTTTTCTCCCCTATGTCAGATATCTGGAGATAACCAATGTTAATAGTTTGTATCTTGCCAGAGATATTCTGTGTAAAACATATGTGCCCCCCTTTCAAGCTGTGGTGTTTGTACTGCTTGTCACCCTGTCTTGTTTTACTCAAAAAACCTATCTTGGAGATTGTTTCATGTCAGTACATAAAGAACTCCTTGTTTCTTTTTGTATGCTGGAAAGCATTCCATTTTATGAATTTGTCATAATATATTTTATTAGTCCTCATTGATGGACATTTAGGTAATTTTTAAGGTTTCGCTGTTAAAAAAATGCAGCAGACAATAACCTAAAAATTGTCCATTTTCCCACATCTGGGAGAAAATGTGAAGGATTAATTCCTAGAAGTAGAATTGCTAAGTCAAATGTTATGTGCAGTGTAAGTTGTGACAGATATTCCAAGTACCTCGAAGAGTGTCAGGTTCTCAGTGTTTGTTGACTGAAGGAATGAATTGCCAGATTGCTGTCCCTAAGTTGTGCCAATTTATACTTCTCCTGGTTAAGTAGGGAAGAGATCTTGTGTTACCACATGCTTGTCAACACAGTTTTAACATGGTTTTCACTAGCTCGTAACAGTCTTGTTATACCTTAAGTTACTTAATTATTCACCCATTTTTGGACTTTTAATTTGTTTCCTAATTTTGCTATACTAGATGATGCTGTCGTGATCAATTCTGTATATAAATACTTATAACCACATTTTATATCCTTAGAATAAGTACCTAGACATAACACTTCGGGATCCAAGAATGTGAATCGTGTTATAGTCTTTGAAATATATTCCCAAGTTACTTTTCAGAAAAGTTATGCTGTTTCATATTCCTATCTAAAGTATATGCAAATTCCTTAGTAACTGCATTCTGGCTCATCATTTTGTTACAGTTAAAAAATTAAAATATTAACATTTACTTGGTATTTATCGACCACATCTGAGTATATTTGAGTGGGATTTGGTTTTGAAACTGCTGAGCATTCTTGGAACTGCTGGTGCTCCTCTTTTCTCAGGGTGAAACTTTAAGAATTCTGATACGGTGTAAGGATGACTCCTTTGATCTTAGATCTGATCCATGGGCCTGGTGTGGCTTCTGGTCTGCCCTGGGCCTCCCATCTGTCCGAAGTTAGACCCAGATGGCCAGAAATTACTTAGGTGTCATTAGAGATGTTTGGTGGCCACAGAGCACTGCTGTGTGTCTTCACACAGGGAGATGTGTAGTGCGAGCCGATGAGACAGATCCCTGAACGTGGTGAGCAGAGTCAGCATTAACCCACTGTCCATCCAACTGATGGACTTCGGCTAATGTCTCTGAGGCTCAGGACTTCTTAAATGTCTTACTTGAACGAGGGGAGGCAGTCCAGTGCTATGCTTGTAACCAGTGAATCTCTGGCATCTTTGTGCTTTAATGACTTCTTGCATATGTTATTGGACTTTTTTATAGCACTTATTTTTACAGTATTTTTTATGCTACTTTCTGAATTTATTTCAACTGAATAATGCTATAACTCAAAGAAATCCAAATGCAAGTGCTTGTTAGTTAGTTTGCACATATTTGAACCCCCAAATTTAACTCATTATCCTTTTTTAGCTGTGAGACATAGAGCATGTGCCTGGTTTGTCGTGTTTTTTTTTTTTTTAAAGATTTTATTTATTTATTTGAGAGAGAGAGAATGAGAGACAGAGAGCACGAGAGGGAAGAGGGTCAGAGGGAGAAGCAGACTCCCCGCCGAGCAGGGAGCCCGATGCGGGGCTCGATCCCGGGACTCCAGGATCATGACCTGAGCTGAAGGCAGTCGCTTAACCGACTGAGCCACCCAGGCGCCCTGGTTTGTCGTGTTTAATGTGACTTTCTTTCGTCTGGGGCAGTAGTGCGGCACGATGGATGAAACAGACATGAGTTTGCTAGCATCACCAGAAATGAGTTTGATTCTGAACTGCACTGAATGGTGGCTCCCCACCTCAATTTCCTCCTCAGTAAAATAGATTAATAATATCTGGTGGGGTTGTTGTGAGGATTAAATGAGATAACATACATAAAGTGACAAGCTCAGAGCATGGCACATAGCTGCTGTTCAGTAAGCATTAGCAAAAAAATCCAGAAAGTTGATTTGGGGGGAAAAAGCCATTTTGAATTATAGAACATTGTTGGGGAAAACATTTTTAAAAATTATTATTTGTGTGTAGATTTGGTAATATCTTGCCAAAGTGAGGCCTTCTTAGAGATTAATCATATTTAATTAAAATGTGATAGGTCCTTAAGTAGTTATATACTTGTTTGTTCATAGCGTCAACAATCCTTAGGTCTATACTAATGTAAAGGTACTTGGCTCAGTTTTGGTCCAGAATTTTACAAATCTGAATTGTTGGGGTATATTGTATATTCAGAAAAAATGAGAATTTTTCAGAAATTTTGTATAAAAATACCTCTTTTCCCCCCTTAAAGTCTGTTATGCATATACTTAGAGGTAAAGATTTTAGCTCTGAAATAACTCCAAATTAAAAACTAATTTATTTGATATTATTTTAGTATCAGGCTCTCTTCAGAAAAATAGTTTTCTTACCTTTGCTGTTTTGTGTCTTTCATTTTTGCAGGAGCTGACCAGTGCTTTGGTGCATATAAAACTGCACCTTTTCATTCAGATCTTTACACTTGCATTCTTCCCAGCAACAATATGGCTTTTTCTTCAGCTTTTATCAATCACACCCATCAATGAATGGCTTTTAAAAGGGTACGTTTAAATATTTGGAGGGGTCCACTTTTAATGAGGCATCTGTGGTGACTTTATTGTTTCTGTGGCAACTATATACAAAAGGGCTTATGTGTGGTATTTTATAAGGAAAAAAAACATTTGAAAAATTATTATCCTTTAAAATAATAGTGTTCATCAAGGAGAGTCACCAAAGAATTTTAAAACACGATCTTTTTTTTCTTCTATCTAAGGGTTTTATTAGTAAATTTTTTTAAATTGTAATTTTGGTATTGTTAACATACAGTGTGATATTAGTTTCAGGTGTACAATATAGTGATTTGACAATTCTGTATATTACTCAGTGCTCATCAACATAAGTGTGCTCTTATTATAACACAATCTTAAAATACACTGTCATGTTTAATCTTAAGGTTCTGGGATGGACACTCTTCTGGGAATTTTAAAAAGCTGTGTTGGGAGAGAGATGGAAGGGAATAGAAGATGTTAGATATGCTGTCAGTTGGGTGCTTTAGCTTGTACATTCTGTATCTTACCGAACGTATACAGATAGTAGGTGAGTCTAAGAAATGTTTTTTAAATGTATAGGAAAGAAAAAAATATATATAGGGAACAAACACTTTTTTTACTTGTTCTATGTTTGATATGATAGTTGAATTAACAATAGATTTTTATTAGACTCTTTTCTTCCATTAAAAATGCCATGTTTATTAAAGGGATTTAATGAATTTAAAAAATTATTTGAAGTGGTTTAAAACTAACCACATTTTAGCAGCATGGTATAATAGTCTAATAGTTAAAACACTGAACTTAGAGTCCCGAGATCCCTTTCTGACCCTGCCCCTAACTTGCTGTGTGACTTTGAAGAAGTCATGTCATAGATTTAAACCTTACTTTCCCTGCCTATAAATAATGAGGATAGTCATACTTTTATTGTCTGCTTTGGTAACGGTGTGCAGGATCTCAATTGAGATCACTTACTCATCTATTCAGGTCACTTGTTTTCTTCCTACTGTGTGCCAGGAGTTATTATAGGTGTTAGAGAAACAATAGTGAACAAAAATGGCAAAGTGCCAGTTAGTTTTACAGGTTGAGAAGACCTGGGTGTGATTGGCAATAAACCAAGTAAGCGGATGACTAAGATGGAGATAAGTGATGGGAAGTAAAACTGTGATATGGTTGAAAGTGGTTGGGTGGGCAGACCAGTGATTAATTTAGATGGCAGAGTTCTAGGGATAGAATGGTCTAGGCAGAAGGAAAGAATGTGCAAAGGCTGTAAGGCAGGAATAAGCCTGGTATGTGCTAGGGTCAGGAAAGTGATGATGATGGCCAGAGCCTGGTGATACAGAGGAAGAATAATATGACTTGGAGCTGGAAGGGTAGGCAGGGACCAGGTCACACAGAGCCTTGTAGGTCCATGATAAAAGCATTCAGATTTTACTCTGCATGCGACAGAAAGCTACTGGAGGGATTTAAATGACGGAATGTCGTGGTCGGATTTGTATTTTCAAATTATTGTCCGTGCTGCTGCATGGAGAATAGATAGTAGAGGGGCTGAGAGAAGCCTAGGAGAGCAGCTTGGAGGCTCCTGTGGTAAGGTCACCGTGCAGTAGAGAGAAATGGGCGCTGGAGGATTTACTGAGCTCTCGGAACCTAGAGGGGGATAGGATGTGGAGAGAGGAGGACAGGGAGGAATCAAGGATGACTTCTGGGTTTTGGGTCTGAGCCACTGGGTAACTGGTGGCATCATTTTCTTAGCTGAGGAGAAACAGAGTGGGACAAGAAGGGGAAATTAAAACTGCTGGTTTGGCCAGATTGAGTTGGAGAGAACGAGCATAAAATTTTCACCGAAAAGCATAAAATACGGCAGAACTATGATGACATCATTTTTGAGCAGCAATGTATGATGCATAGTAAGAACAAATAGTTACTGTTTCCCATGTAAAGGGCACTCAAGGAATAGGAAGATATTAACTCATTTTTCTTGTATTCAGGGAACATCCAGGGTAGTTGGATATGTGGGAGATATAAAATAGTAACCAACCACAGTGGGGCAGCATATGAGTTGTTAGGTAAGTAGTGTAATGAGTTAAAGGGTAAGAGGTTCAGCAAAGGTTGTGTATTTCTAAAGTAGAGAATTCAAAAATAAGGCGTTAGTGGGAGGCAAAGATAAAAAATCTCCTCACAGCCATGTGGCAGAAGGCCTGAACTACTGGGCTGAGGCGTTTGGGTTTGCATCTGTAGATGATGGGGAGTTCTTAAATGTACTAAACAAGAGAACAATATGCTAAAAAGTGGTCATTAAGAAAGATTAATCTGATAGCATTGTACTGGGTGTGTTATTAGTAGAGTAGGGCTTACAATCTCAGGAAGCTAAGATACAATTCTCACCTCAGGATATGAAGCTTAAAGGAATATGCACTTGGCCTAACTAACTTAGGGAAAGCCCTTACTAGCCCACTTTTTCTCTGTTCCCCTCCCCCTGTTTGAGAGTACACAGTATGTTAATGTGAGGGAGTTGCAGACTCCTACCTCAGGAGCATGTTTAAGTCATTGAAATAAATAAATATTTTGAGCACATCCTTCTTACCTTGCTGTGTAAAGGGAAAGAATGGAGGTAGAGAGACCATTCATTTATAGAAGTCCAAACTTGGGCAAAAAGCATCTGAAGAGGGATGCTGGCAACAGTCATGGGAAGAATGGGAAGTTGGTTGTGGTAATAAATTGATTTATGAGGAGCAAATGGAGCCACGTGTAACTCCAAAGTTTCAAACTGGACATTAGGAAAAAACCCACCAAAAGTATCCCATTGACAGAAATAAGTCAATTCAGAGGTGAAGCTGATTTTTTAGAAAATATTAGACATGGGGGCGCCTGGGTGGCTCAGATGGTTAAGCATCTGCCTTCAGCTCAGGTCATGATCCCAGGGTCCTGGGATCGAGTCCCGCATCGGCCTTCCTGCTAGATGGGGTGCCTGCTTCTCCCTCTGCCTCTGCCTCTCTCTCTCTGACTCTCATGAATAAATAAATAAAACATTAAAAAAAAAAGAAAATATTAGACATGTTTAATTTGAGGTGGCTGTCACAGGCAGCTACAAATTTGGGAATGGTGGTTGGGGCTAGAAATGTAATGGCAACAGTACTCATTTTGCTGTTACTTATTTACATTTGTGTATTGAATATTCTTGGAGGTAGGAATATATAAATATATATATAAATAAATATAAATATATATATATACATCCTTGTGTAGTATCCTAACTATAGAACACATGTGTGATATGTATTCAATAAATAGTGAAGGATTTTTTTTTTTTTTTTAAGACAGGGAGAGCTCTGGTTTTTTGTACATAGAAGGGAAGGGGCCAGAAAAGAGGGAAAGATTGAAAATACCTGGGAGGACCTGTCCCTAGTGTTGGGGGTAGGAAAGATAGAATGCAGAGAGGCTAGAATAGTAGGCCTAGATAAGTCTTTGACCCTAGATGCCAGAATAAGAGTTTAATCCTTGGTAGGTGGCTTTGTGAATTTGGACAAGTTATTTAACTTCTCTTTTAACTTCAGTTTTCAGTAAAATGAGAAAAATAATAGAATTTACCTTAAATATTTGTGAGGAAGAAGTGAGTAAAGTATCTAGAAGAGTATCTGTTATAAATGGTAAATGCTTAGTAAGTATCAGTGATGATAATAGTGATGATCATGAGAAAGGCTCAGAGATTGGGAATTGATAATAGGACAGACAATTTAAGCATCACTTGGGAAAATAGACCTTAAAAGAAGACTTGAATTGAACTGGAAATTCTTTTAAAAGTGTTTTCTCATTTTCAGTCAAAATGAATTAAAGCTTTTCTTTTTCTTTTTTCTGATTTCAGAGATAATGTAAATTCATTGCATAAAGCTTAAATGATACATTCTTACAAAATTAAACGATACATTCTTACAAAAGCGAGAAGAGGTCATCTGTAATCCTGCACTTAAAATTTGTTAAAGTCAGGCACTCTGTGGCCTCTGTTCCCTATATGAACTTTTCTACTTTTAGTCAGGCCAGCAACTCGCTATGTCTAGAATGTATATTCGATCTAGGTAGAAAGTATATCCATGCTTTGGGTGATAAGTAATGTTTTATATCTTTAGTATTTAGATTTTACTACTCATAGTTTCATTTGCTTGTTATGCAATGTGTTTTCTATCCTAAACTAAAAGAATAGACTTCTTGTCATGATCTGGGGAGTATACACATAATTTAAGAAAAACTAAATTTACTACGGTTTGAATCCAAGAAGTATATGATCATGTCATGCTTGTTCTTTAATGATGTTACAGCAACAGGAACATTTTTTTTTATGAGCTGAAAGTTTGAGAATTGCTATTTATAATTGAAAAAACCTTATAATTGCATTTTCTTTTATTTTTCAGTTTGCAGACAGTAGGTTGCATGCCTCCCCCTGTGTCTTCGGCAGTGATTTTAACCAAGGCAGTTGGTGGAAATGAGGTGAGTCATAGGGCTAACTTTATTTAAACATAAGTAGATGCTTTACTTTTATTTTATTTGTTTTTATTTTGTTTTATTTTTTATTTTATTTATTTATTTATTTTATTTTTAAAATTTAATTTTATGATGAAGAAGTCATGTCACAGAAAACGCATAACTATAGCAGCTTATGAAAGAAGTGTAGGTATATTCATTAATT
The DNA here is from genome assembly GCF_054177405.1 of Leptonychotes weddellii. NCBI lineage: Eukaryota > Metazoa > Chordata > Mammalia > Carnivora > Phocidae > Leptonychotes > Leptonychotes weddellii. The sequence continues at coordinate 68,592,373 of NC_138370.1, forward strand.
CGGATGATGCTAAAATTAATGCTGATGAGTGGAAGTTAGGATTTCAAAGAGGAGGGGCAAGGGAGGTAAATGAAAAAGAGATGGTGGTTTTTCTATCTCAGTGGGAAATTGGGAGACAGAAGACAAGCAATCCAAGGATTCCTTCCCAGACTGATGAGCTGAGGATACCCCTATGGCCATTCCTTGGTTCTTAAAAAATTTCTAGCAAACTAAATTTGTGGAGAAAGGGTCAATATACACTTAATGACAAGTAAAGATTATATAAAAAGGAGAAATGAGGCAAGGTTTCTTTCTTTTTTTTTAAGATTTATTTATTTATTTTAGGGAGAGAGAGTGGAGGGGGGGTGGGAGGGGCAGGCAGTCGGAGAGAGAATCTCAAGCAGACTCTGTGCTGAGCCGGGAGTCCAACATGGGGCTTGATCTCATGACCCTGAAATCATGACCTGAACAAAACCAAGAGTGGGTGGCTGAACAGACTGCACTACCCAGGCGCCCTGAAGCAAGGTTTCTGAGATGAGTTCAAAGAGATTATTCAGCAGCTAGAGGACTGTGGCAGAGTGCTTGTATATTGGGACAACAGTTGTCCATTTCAGGGCTACTTAGAGGTGGTTCCTCTTGGCTGAAAGGCATGACAACTTCATACCGAGGGACTTTGCTTCATGATAGCTTATTCCCCCTTTTCGATTTACAGTGTCTCATTCAGAAAAGAATACTATTCAAGAAGGGAAGATATAAGGGGTTCCTACTTCAAAAAAAAAAAAGGATTCATTCTTAGGATTTTGCTTTCTTAGCATTTGTTTTTATTTTCATCCACTTTATTTATTCTGAAAATATTTATTAAGTACCTGTTATATTCTTTTTAGAAATAGGTTTATCGAATTATTGTGGACATACAATAAGCTGCATACATTGAAACAATTTAATGTTTTGACGTATGTATACCTGTGATACCATGACCGCAATCAAGATAATGAACATATCCATTATCCTCAAGACTCTCTTGTGTTCCTTGGTAATCCCTCTCTCCTGCCTTTCTGGTTGTCTCTCTTCCCCAGGCAACCACTGATCTGTTTTCTGTCACTGTAGATTAGTTTGTATTTTTGGAATTATTGGTATGTTTTTGGTATTACTGGAATTATATAGTATATGTGGGTGTGTGTATGTGTGTGTGTGTGTGTGTGTGTACACACATATAATACATTTTTTTTCTTTTCTGTCTTCTTTTTTCACCATAATTATTTTGAGATTCATCTGTGTTGTATGTATCAGTAATTCAGCCCTTTTTTATTGCTGGGTATTCTTATTTTTTATGGGTGTACCATAATTTGTTTATCTTTTCACCTGTTGATGGACATTTGGGCATTTTCACTTTGGGGCTATGAACATTTGTGTATGAAACTTTTCAGTGAATGTGTACTTTCATTTCTCCTGGGACTACTTAGGAGTGGAATGTTTGGATCATCTGGAGGTATATGGTTTAGCATCTTCAACCAAGGGAAGAATCACCAATAAATAGTTCTAAATCATTTCTGAATATCTTCTGAAGTGGACCATTTCTATCAATAAACAAGCACTCTTCTTTGACCACAGGTATATATTTAACTTTTTAAGAAATTGCCAAGCCATTTTCCCAAGTGGTTGTACCATTTTATGTTTCAGACAGCAGTGTCTGGAGTTCCAGTGCTCCATAGCTCATCAACACTTGGTATTGCCAGTCTTTTTAACTTAGCCATTCTAATATGTATCTAGAGGTATCTCATTGTGGTTTTACTCTAATTTATAGCTCCCAGCTACTAATAATGGTAAGCATTATTATCTTTTCATGTGTTTACTTGCTATACATGTCTGCTTTGGTAAAATATCAAATCTTTTGGCTTCTTCTTCTTTTTTTTTTTAACTAGGTGGTTTGTTTTCTTATTGATCAGCTTTTTGAGTTTTATATATTCTGGATACAAGTCCTTCATTACAAAGCATAGATATATGCTTTGTACATATTTTTTACAGTCTGTAGCTTGTCTTCATTTTCTTACTGGTGTCTTTTGAAGAGTAGGATGGTAATGAAGGCAGTAAATGTGGTTGGATTCTGGATGTATTTTGAAGGCAGAGGATATGCTGATGAATTGAATGTGGGATATGAGAGAAAGAGAGGGGTCATGAATGACTCCAAGACTTTGACTGAGTAGGTGAAGAGGGGATTGCAGAGGGTTTTTTTTTTTTTTATCATGAATGGACATTGTACTTTGTAAAATGCTTTTTCTGCATCTTTCTTATAAAATGCTTTTTCTGTGAATATTGAACCACCCTTTTGTCACGGGAATAAATCCCACTTGATCATGGTGTATGATTTTTTAAAAATATATTGTTGGATTCAGTTTGCTAATATTTTATTGAGGATTTTTGCATCTATATTCATAAGAGATATTGGCCTGTAGTTCTCTTTTTTTGTAATGTCTTTATGTGATTTGGGTATCAGGGTAATGCTGGCTTCATAGAATGAATTTGGATGTTTTCCTTCCTCTTGTATTTTTTGGAATAGTTTGAGAAGAATGGGTACTTAACTCTTCTTTAAATGTTTGGTAGAATTTGCCTGTGAAGCTGTCTGGTCCTAGATTTTGTTTTTTGAGAGTTTTCTGATTACTGATTCAGTTTCATTGCTGGTAATTGGTCTGGTCAAATTTTCTATTTCTTCCTGCTTCACTTTTGGTAGTTTATATGTTTCTAAGAATTTATCCATTTCTTTTAAGTTGTCCAACTTGTTGACATATAGGTTTTCTTAATATATTCTGTTACCAATGTTTGTATTTCTGTGGTGTTGGTTGTTATTTCTCTTCTTTCATTAGTAATTTCGTTTGGGTCCTCTCTCTTCTTTTTTTTTTTTAATGAGTCTTGCTAGAGGTTTATCAATTTAGTTGTTCTTTTCAAAGAACCAGTTTTTGGTTTCATTGATCTGTTCTATTGTTTTGTTCTATTATTTTTTTAATCAAAGGGTATTTAAAGCAAAAATTGGATGAGATTACTTGCAGAGAGAGCATAGTTAGAAAAGAGATGAAGTTCAAGGACTGAGCTCTGGGACCCTTCAACATTAAGAGGTCAGAATGAGGAGTAACCAGCAAAGGAAACAGAGAAGATTAAACAGAAGGAAAAACAAGAGAGTGTGGTATCCTGGAACCAGGTGAAGAAAGGGTTGGAAGGAGGAAGGTCTGATCAGCCGTGTCAAATTCTGATAATATAACTTGTGTAAGATGAATTCTGAGAATTGACCATCGAATTAAGCTATGTGGAGGTTATTGGTAACTTCGACCAGAGTGGTTTTGTGGAGTGCAAGGGCAAAAGCTTGTTTGGAATGGGCTCAAGGAAGAATAAGAGGAGAATGGTTAGAGACAGAACGTATACACAACTGTTTTGAGGTCCTTTGTTACAAAAGGGAAGAGAGAAATGGGGCTGTATTTAAAAAGGGATATGAGGTCAAGATTTTTTAAATTGCAGAAATGACAGTATTTGTTTAAGATTGATTTATTTATTTTAGAGAGAGAGAGAGAGAGCATGAGCAGGAGGGGCAGAGGGAGAGGGAGAGAGAATCTCAAACAGACGCCCCACTTAGTGCTGAATGGATCTCAATCTCATGACCCTGAGATCACAACCTGAGTTGAAACCAAGAGTAGGATGCTTAACTGAGGTGCCCCAGGTGCGCCACCCAGGTGCCCCAGAAATGATAGTATGTTTCTATCATGATGGGGATATATAGTTGAGAGGAAGTTGTTTATTTAAGAGAGTGCTGAAGTAATTTATTTGGTCAAGTGGAAGAGAAGGGTTTTGGGTTGCATGAGCTTCAGTAGGAGCTTGGATCGTTTATTGATGATAAAGAGAGAAGACAGAGTGTGTGGATAGAGATCCATGAAGATGGGTAGAAAGAGTGCACTTGGGAGTTTCTGATGACTTTTTGTTTCTTAGCTCTCTTCTCATTTTCTTTGTTGTCTTCTGATTTTTACTTTTTTCTCAGCAGCTGAGAAGGATGATGGAGTAGGTGATATTAACATTTGAGATGAGAGGATAAAATGTGCAATTGCCATCTAGGAGAGTGAATTAACTGGAGTATGGGAGCATTGCTGGAAGCACTAAGGATCCAGTTGAGACCTGTGGTCGTGCATTGCAAATGAAGCCAGGCATCATGGTTGTGTGTTTTCTCCTTAGTTTCTTGGTGTAGGAATGGAATTGGCAGAGAGTTGGATTTAACCTGTGTTTCATTATGCTGGGTGGTTCTTTTTAGTTGTCACATAATTAGTGAGCTAGAGGAGTTACAGGAGTCTTAGACTAGTCCTTGCCATGATTATCTTTCTACTCCTTTGAAAGAATTTGAGGAAAGGGTCTCTTTTGGTATATCTGAGACCAGTGGTAATTGACTGAAAGGTGTCATTTACCTCTTTCTCTCTGATGTGATTCCCTTAAGAGCTTTTTTTTAAAAGATTTCATTTATTTGACAGAGAGAGACACAGCAAGAGAGGGAACACAAGCAGGGGGAGTGGAAGAGGGAGAAGCAGGCTTCCCATGGAGCAGGGAGCCCGATGCGGGGCTCTCTGTCTCAGGACCTGAGCCCAAGGCAGACGCTTAATGGCTGAGCCACCCAGGCGCCCCTCCCTTAAGAGCTTTAAAACTAAAAAGCCTTTTTGTTCTCAGATGACTTTTGGCAGAAGTTCAAAGTTCACTCAATTTCTTGACATTAACATTGCATTAGAAATTATATTTACATGTTTATTCCCCACTAGATATTTAAATAATTCACATTAATGTTATATGTTAATAATGTTGAATTTACAAATATTTCATTTGTTTTCTGATATTGGTCTAGTTTGTTCAATGATTATATTGTGCAGCTTTATCATTATCAAGCATTTTTGTAGATTTCGGGAGTTAGTTACAATTTTTCAAAGATACTGAAAATTGAGCATGCAAAGTCCAGTTGGGTCATATCTTCTGTTATGAAATGAATAGACTTTTTAAATATTTACATTGGATTGTGGAAGAAAGTGATCTGCAAGTAAGATATTAGATAATTTTAAGTTGAATGTTTTTTAAAGTAATGTTACAAGGTAACTGAACATAAGCTTTTGCTGAAGTAAATGTAAAGGGAGATTAATCTTTTGTATAATGTATTGGAAATAATCTAATCGAAGGCTGCACTGTAAATTGGTGCATGTAAATGAAAAGGTCCAAAAGCAGAGTCCACTGTCAGGTACCACAAGGAAAAGGTTTTGATTCTACTTCTCTGCGATTCTCTGCTCTGCCTTGCATGCAGCAGACTTACACCCTCATGGATTTCAACATGCTAGGAAAACTGCTGGGCACACATGTCACACTGTCCTTTCAAACTGACTGTTCCCTGCACTGGTTGTGACATGTAAGAAAACTTTCTTCCTTCTAGATTTTGTGTCATTAAACTTGTTTCCATTTAGCTTATGCTCTCAAATAATTTGCATACACATCTTTAGTATAAATATACATGTTTAGAACATGCTCTCATGTATTAAAGGAAATGTGAGAGGAGGGGGGGAAGATGGCGGAGGAGTAGGGGGACCCTATTTCAACTGGTCCCCAGAATTGAGCTGGATATCTACCAGACCACTCTGAGCACCCATGAAACCAGCCTGAGATATAAGAAGATCTGGATCACTACAAACAGAATATCGCAGGCGGTTGGTTTTGAGGCACGAAGCGGGGAGCCATGATTCCCCGGGCAGATATCGGAGGATAAATGGCAGCGGGAGGGTGCCTGGTCGTGGGGATCCTACACTGCCGGTGAGCGACAGCCTCGCGCGCTGCAGACGGGGCACAGACTCGCAGACCAGTAGCAGCGGGGAAAGGACTCTAGGGCAGCCCCTGGGGTGGAAACCCGGAGCGGTGGGGTCGCGCGGGCAAACTGGGAGTGGCTGCCGGTTTTAGAAGCACAAAGGGCAGAGACGTGCCCCGACCCGGAGGCAGGACTGGGAGCGCTGCGGAGGGGCGCACAACCCAGGACGCTGCAGTTTATAGCAGCACAGACAGAAACGGAGACAGTGTGGCCTGGAGAGCTCACTGAAGAACAGACTGCAATCTCTCTGCTCTGAGGCAGAGGGTTGGAAACGGTCTTTTCTGCTCTGACTCGCGGAAGAGACGCGGAAAGCCACCAGAGAACAAAAGCCCCAAAAACTGATTCCCACTGAGCCCGTCCCCTGCCACAGGGGCACAGGGCAACTCCGCCTGAACAGGGTTGCCTGAGTAATAGTGTGGCAGGCCCCTCCTGCAGAAGACAGGCTGGGAAAACAAGATGCCAGCAACCCTAAGGTCCCAAGAAAACAGGTGCATCTTGCTTGGGTTCTGGTCAATAATTTGGACACTATACATTCCCTCAAACACCCATCAACAGAATGACTAGGAGAAGGAGCCCCCAAAATAGAAAAGACTCAGAGATTATGACTTATGCTGCAGATTTACAAATGGATGCAGATATAACTAAGATGTCGGAGATGGAATTCAGGCTAGCAATTGTGAAGACAATGGCTAGAATGGAGAAATCAATTAATGGCAACATAGAGTCTCTAAGGGCAGAAATAAAAGGTGAATTGGCAGAACTTAAAAATACTA
>NC_138370.1:68599490-68632030 GCF_054177405.1 Leptonychotes weddellii
GGGGGGGAATTGGAGGGAGAGATGAACCATGAGAGACTCTGGACCTGAGAAACAAACAGGGTTTTAGACGGGAGGGGGAGGCGGGATTGGTTGGCCTGGTGATGGGTATTAAGGAGGGCACGTACCGCATGGAGCACTGGGTGTTATACGAAAACAATGGATCGTGGATCACCACATCAAAAACCAATGATGTATTTTATGGTGACTAACATAACATAATTAAAAAAAAAATTTATTCCAATGATTTACTCACGGCCCCATAAAAAAAAAAAGGAAATGTGAGATTGTGTAGCATATTTATATTTAATGATTTGGGGGATGTATGCAGATGTAAGAGTGTCATTTGAAATGATTTTCTTTTTACTTTGCAAAGTTGTTCTATGACATAGAAGGAAGTTTCTTCTGTTACTTACACACCTTTCATTTGAAATGCTTTTTGCATAAAACTGTTGGTTACCAAAAGGTTTTGTCATGAAATCAAAGTTACTGCATTCCTTAAGATCACAGCTTGCACTTTGGCAAGAAATAGCCTTATTACTTGTTAAAGTTAAAAAACAATTTTTGTTTTTATAAGTTAGATTGTTTTTGTTTCATTGAGCCAACTAGTTTATAATCATTTTTAGCATCAAAAGGAAGTAACCGTATGTGCATAGCAATGCATATATGCTGGAATGCTAGCATATCCTTAGGTATTAAAATGAGACTGTTTAAGGGCATAGCTGACTGACAGTCTTATTTTGTGGCTTTTAAATTTTAAACTACTTTAATTTAAATATTAGAAATACGACTTTGTTCTTTTTTGTCATCATTATTTATTCATTCCAGCGTTTTAAATGCAACTTTTCAAAACCGCAAGATTATAGGGTGTGCTGTTGATAAAAAAGCATTGGTGGTTATGTGATAGTGTGTGTGTTTGTGTGCGTGTGTGTGTGCATGTGGACACACGTGTGTGTGTGTGCACGCATGCGATTTTAGTTCCTTTTTTAAATAATAGAAAAAGTAATAAGTCTTGGCGAAGCCTAATTCATTGCCAAATATAAGGAAGTGATAGATCAATATGTTTTCTATTTTATTCTAACATGGGAGATATGAGATAAACACTTACACTTTGTTTAATTCTGTATACATTTGTTTGGTTTAAATTTATGTTCCAAATGTAAAGTTCTGTGGTAAAAGATAGGATTTTTTTCCCCCAAAGCTTTACAAATGTTTAAAACCTTATGGGACTTGCTAAAGGAATCATTGTATTTAAATTCAAGGACCTTCTGCCTTGTAGTAAATACCACAGAAGTTGGTATGAAAGAAGTTTCTCCTTTAAGAAACTGGTACATTATTTTTCCAAGTTTGGAGAGAGTTCTGTGGTTTCCATGCTGTTGTTATAGAGGTATTTCATTTCTCTATCACGCTTCTGTTTCATGAAAAAAGCTAGAAAGGTAGGGTTTGGAAAAAGTTTACACTATCTTCCTTTGTTTCAGTATTTCTTCTTTTGCAAGCTGAGAAGGGGAAGGATGCAGCTAATAGCCAATGCCTAAAAATGTGAAGTAAATAACTAGGTCTTGGTTCCTGAGTAAAGTTGCAAAGCTGTATAACTTTGTAAAATTTTGTGAGTCTGAAACATTAAACCACGTAGGAGAGAAATATAATTAATGTTTTCTGCCTTCAAATATCTGAAGGAAAAAATTTAAAACAAGCATTAAGAATCATAATAAATAAAAATCAGGGCAAGGTAGGAAGGAGTTTCCAGTCAGGTCTGAGAGTGTTTTATGCTAAACTCTATTTTATCTTGGGGCGCCTGGGTGGCTCAGTCGTTAAGCATCTGCCTTTGCCTCAGGTCATGATCCCAGGGTCCTGGGATCAAGCCCCGCATAGGGCTCTCTGCTCAGCAGGAAGCCTGCTTCTTTCTCTCCCTCTCTCCCTGCTTGTGTTCCCTCTCTTGCTGTGTCTCTCTCTGTCAAAAACAAAACAAAACAAAACACACACACAAAAAAAACCTCTATTTTATCTGTGTTTAAAGCCAAGCCTGGTAGTTTGAACTATGAAAATAAGGCAGCTCCACCACTAAAAGCGGTGTACTGATTACGTGCATGGAATTTATGTTGGTTTGTTTATTTTTTGTTTCTCAAGGTGAATCCCATTAGATCACCCATACCAGCATTATGGGTGGGTGATTAGGGGAAAAAAAAGTCCTTATCTCCACCTTAGATCTATTGAATTAGATAGAATGTGTGGCAGATGATCCTTGGGATTCTCCTTTTAAAAATTATGAATTATATCTACAAAAGGTGTGTAAGACATATATACAGCTTAAAGCATAATAATCACTGTTGTGTTCGCTCGCCATCTAGCTTTAGAAATTAATGTAATACTCAACCAGAAGTTAAGCTCCCACCTTATGTAGACACTGTCTTCTACCACAGGGAATAAAAAGGAAAATGAGATCTGCCTTCAAAAGTCTACAGTGAGTGTGATATTACACTATTCAAAACCTCTATTTCATGTTATAAACCTCACAAAAATAGGTTCAACAGATAAAATGGCTTTTTATCGGCCCATTTTTATTAAATTATTATTTTCCTTTTTTAGTGTAGAAAAAACCTAAAATGCACCCCAAGTGAGTTGAGCCCCACATAGGACAGCCAGAACTTCAGCTTAGGAATCTGGACCATGTTTCCTTCTTGTAGGCAATAGGCTGTTCCCTTGCCGAGTCTTGGGTTCAGATGGTGTGCTTCTTTTAATGTAAACATATTTAGTTGGCATTTTTATTATATTTTTAATTAGCAGGCTGAGGGATTTTAGAACCCTTTGCTAGTCATGTAGAATTCCAAATACATTTCAAAGAAAAGTTTTGATTTCAGGTATAGCAGAAAGGTAATTAAGTTAAGAGGGGTGTGTGTGTGTGTGTGTGTTTAATTTCATCAATGGGGCTATTGCCCAAATCTCTTCAAAGAAAATTTAAGAATGTCTCCTGAGCAAAGAAAATTATTACGTGTGGTGAACTCTGTAGGTCATAGACGAAGGTCATGACAGTCTGAGTGTATTTAAAAAAGGTTTTCTATCTGCTTGGAAAGCAAATGAAGCACTCATTACTAACTTTAAAATTATAGCTATGAGAAGATTTTTGCTAGAGGTGAAAGATCAAGATCATCACAGTCCAAATGGAGACAGAAAGTTCAATTTCTGGCTTATCAGTCAGGCATGAAACATTTCAGGGTTATTTTGCATTATCAGTGGGGAGTTGATCTTGCTAATCCAATGCATGAAGATAAGATTCATTGAAACATTTATAAAGGCATTTAGAATAGATCTGATCAGCAGAGAGCAGACTTAAAGTGAGAAGGAAATCTGACCTGTCAGTCACTGTCTCAGCTTCAGCAATCACTCGGCTTTTCTGTGCCTTGCCTTTCTCTTCTGTTAAATGGGGTCTGTTACTGCGTTTGCTTGCAGTGGAAGTTTAATGGCCTCCTGGAGAAATCTCCTATCTGAAAAAGGCTGTCAGTGTTGAGCCCTCTTGCTAGCTGGCTTATGGGCACTTATTTTCCTGCAGCCTCCTGTGCTCTCTGGGAAATGGTAACCGTTCTTCCTCTCTGACAGATGGAAGAACAGAATAGCAGTGGTGGTGAGAAATTGCACGTCCCTACCCTTCTTCCGTATCTACCTTTTAACATTAGTCTCATCTTCTGGGTAGGGTTAGCATTCTTAGAAGCCCTACAAAGAGTTGCCTGTGTTTGTTTTAAGCTGCAATAAAACTTGTTTGAAACATACCCAGATTTCTCAAGAATTCTGTGTGTAACTTAGAATACTCTCATTTAACCCCCTAATTCCTCTCAAGTTGTCTTCCATTTCTACCACTCTAACCAAAAGGGTCCCCTTCATGGTTGGCAGTGATCTGTGTTCACCGAATTTAGTGGCTCATTCTCAGTTTTCATCCTCCTTGACTTAACTGTAGCCTTTGACACCATGCCTACTTGCCTCTTGCATCCTTTTGCTTCCCTGACACTCTTCTCAATTAATTCTCTCCCTCCTATCTCTCATCATTCCTTTTCTTCTTGTCTGGCTCCTTTTCCATCCCAATGGAAATGTCTTCCAGGCACCTGATACTCATTTTTTTTTTTTTTAATTTTTTTTTAATTTATTCATGAGAGTCAGAGAGAGAGCTAGAGAGATGCAGCGGCAGAGGGAGAAGCAGGCTCCCCGCCTAGCAGGGAGCCCGACGTGGGGCTCGATCCCAGGACTCTGGGATCGTGACCTGAGCAGAAGGCAGAGGCTTAACCATCTGAGCCATCCAGGCGCCCCCAGGCACCTGATCTTCAAACACCTTGTTTAGCATTGCCATATTCCCATTTCTGGGCCCTTCTCTCTGTAGCTGAAGTCTTTTGACCCCCACCTTTCAGTCTCTCTCTGCCTCAGCCCTAAGGACCAGTCCTGATTGTGGGTGAGAAGTAGTTAAACAACGCCAGCCTAACTAACAGGCTGTGGCGTAACATCACCACCTGTGCTGCTGGGCCATCTGACCGTTAGCAAGGGATGCATTTGCCGAGGAATCAAAGCAGGTGTTTGACTCCTGCTTTTACCATTACTCACCTAGTGGTCTGCGTGGTCACCAGGTAAGCCCTGGACCTCTCTGAGCCTTGGTTTCCTCATCCGAGGAGCAGTAGTATTTGCATCCCTAGTTCATCGATGGCTTATAAGGATCTCATGAAATCGTATGCAGAAGGACCTATAAATTGCTCAGGAACATATCAAGCAAGCATCAGCATCATCTTTGTAGAGATTTGTCATTGATGAAACCACCTAGTTATCATTGCTTTCTCAAGAACTTGATCTTCCGAGTTTACTCAGTTACTCCATTCAGTTATTCGAAAATACGTGTTGAGTGCTGGCTATAGCTTGCTACATGTAGTACCTTCATAGAATTTTCAGTTTCGGAAGTGATATAAAGCATAAATAATAAATTGTAATATAAGATGGCTAGTGTTTAAATAAATTTAATAAGCTGGATAATCCCAGTTTGTTAGTTTGTATTAGTCTAGATTATAGGTCTTCAGTATTTTTGTATAAATATTTCTTACCATAACCTGGAATATTAGTCAGATATTCAAGATTACCTTCTGGGAATGAAAGGGCATGGGGAAACATAGTAGTAGAAAGGTTGCTTTGGGAATTTAGAACCAGAGAAAGGGGATTCAACAGATTTGCAGGATGTTTCCTCTAAACTGTAAAGCCTGGAAAACCACCCTGGTTGCATTCCAGCCAACAAACCAACTGACCACAAAAACAATCAGGTTACCATGTCTCCCTTGAACATTTCTATGTAAACACTGAAAATTTGTTATCTGAATTCTTTTTCAATATCAGAATGTCTGCATATATTAGGACCCACATAAAACATTTTCAATATTTAGTTTATTTCAGTTAATTATGTTTTATGTACAAACTTCCTTTTTAGGGAAGTACCCTGGGTTCATTAGTGATCTTGAGGAGATACTAGTTTAAACAACACACTTACAGCTTTTTTCTTAGCTAATCTAATTTGATTAATATTCATATTTGCTGTATCTGATTATAGAGAATTTGATTGTTTTTACCTTTATTTTCAAATTCTGGGCATGTACCTTTTTTAGGTTCTGTGGCTTATCTGTGCATTGACTGTATGCCAGTTACTCATGTATTTGTATATCTTTATAAAGTTGTTACTACTGGAAATAGGAGACTTACTCTCAGTAATTTGTTGAGCCATGGAGTTACGGAAATATCAATAAATTGGATGTGAGAATACTTAGGTTCTTCCCTAACTAGCTCTGTGATCTTGGGTACTCTCTTTTTCAGCTTTTTAATTGTGTGTAGACAGGGCTGATTTATTTATTTATTTATTTATCTCCAAGTTTTAATTTAAATTCCAGTCAGTGAACATGCAGTGTAATATTAGTTTCGGGAGATAGGGTTGTTTTATTTTCTTTGTAATTTTTATTTATTTATTTTTTCTTTCTAATTTTTATTTATTTATTTTTTCTTTCTAATTTTTATTTATTTATTTATTTATTTAAGGATTTTATTTTTAAATAATCTCTATACCCAACATGGGGCTGGAACCTACAACCCTGAGATCAAGAGTCGCACGCTTCACTGACTGAGCCAGCCAGGTGCCCCAACAGGGTTGTTTTAGATGAAAATACTTTGGGGGAAAAAAAATAAAAGGACCTGTGTATTTGATTTATTTATCTATTTTTAAATTGAAGTATAGTTGACACACAATGTTACATTAGTTTCAGCTACACAACATAGTGATTTGACAAATATATATGTTATGCTATGCTCACCGCAAGCACAGCTACCATCTGTCATCATACAACATTATTATGATACCGTTGACTGTATTCTCTGTTCTGTTCCTTTCATCCCCGTTACTTATTCATTCCATGACTGGATGCCTATACCTCCCACACCCCTTCACTCATTTTGCCTATCCTATCACCCTCCTTTGTGGCAACCATCAATTTATTGTCTGTGTTTATGCTGAGAGGATATGGGAGGATATGGGAAGCTGTTTGCTTCTTGGTGAAATATGATCGACTTTATTGCATTAATTCTAGATCTTTATGTTTTCTCAACTTAACTTCCCCTATGAGATGCTTCATAAAAAAGGATTATATTATACATGTATCTTTCATTTGAAGGTATTCAGCATCTGTCAGACGAAAGGAATCAAGCTTAATCTTTACTGCATTGCTACAGACTTTGAAAATGATCCTTTTAAACTTTACTTGCATTATGAAGACATCAGATTGTGTCTCCTAAGTACCTAATGAGAACATCCTGCTTAGTGCAATAAGATTTTTCAAGCAGATTGTTCATGACCAAGAACACTTGGATCCAAACTAATGGTCTGAATATATTGAGTGGGAATGAGCTGCATTCTAATCAAATCACGAGATATTGGATTTGCAAGGCCCTCAAAATGAGTGATTTTCTTTTTTTTTTTTCCTAAAGATTTTATTTATTTATTTGAGAGAGAGAATGAGATAGAGAGAGCATGAGAGGGGGGAGGGTCAGAGGGAGAAGGAGACTCCCTAATGAGCAGGGAGCCCGATGCAGGACTCGATCCCAGGACTCCAGGATCATGACCTGAGCCGAAGGCAGTCGCTTAACCAACTGAGCCACCCAGGCGCCCTGAGTGATTTTCATTTTAAACACAACCCACAGATAGAAATTGTAAAGTTCCCAAAGTATAGTAACTCTGATGTGTAATTCACTCTCTCTTCTCTTCTTCCCCCACCCTCCACCTTTCTCCTTTCCTTTTTCCTTCCCTTCCTTTTCCTTTCCTCTCTTCCATTTTAGAAAGAAAATGCCAAGCAGTATTCACTAAATTGATTTTGTGAACTACAGTTTGAAAAATACTTTCCTAAACTGTAGTGGAAACCTACCATCCATATTTCCTCTTGAGTCAGCTCTTCTGATCCTCTAGACAAACTTATTGGCCTTTGATCTATTCGCAGGGGGGTTCCTGGCCATCTGTCATTTGTAGATGGCTCCTTTGGTGTTGGCTCTCATACCACTTTGGGAACTTTGTGTTCCTGATCAATTCTTCTGCTGTTTGTGGTCAGCTCATTTGAGCAGTCTGCTCCTGCAGTACAGACCTCTTCATCCCCCATGTCTACCATTAGCAGTCCTGCTTATCGGTCAAGGCCTAAGTCAAATACCACTTCCTTTTCCAGAAGGCTTTACAGATGCTCAGGCAGAAATAATCTTTCCTGCCTTCCATGGTGCTTCTTTGTGCCTCTGTCATGACACTTACCCTTTATTAGATATTTTTGCTTGTATTTAGCTCTCCAATCAATTTTTGAATTTTCTTTTCAGGAACTACTTTTCTTTGATCCTTTTAATGCTGTACAAGGGTATCCATAATAACAATGGCAGAGGAAGATTTGGAGAAGCTAGAGAGTGACTCCAGTTTCATCAGAGTCATATAATGGTCCCAACAGAGTTGTTCAGAACAACGATGAAGTCACTTACATGACAGTAATTTCCATAAGTTTGTGTTCTCAATCTCCCCTTCAAGGATATTTTTATATACTTACACTGCTAGAACAAAGTGGGATAGACTTGAACAATATTCTGCCTAGATTAGACATATTTTCTCATTAATGTAAGTACATTTTAAATTTTGTTAAGAGAGCTTATTGTGGGAAGTTTTCAGTTGATGCTCTGTAGTGTTGCTTATTTAATGATCCTCAGACATTCACTCTAAGACAGTGTTATTACAAAGTTCCAGTCTAATTGCAATTACGTTAAGTTCACACTGTTTTGAAAATGGTACACTTTCTCAAATAGTACCATGATAGTTTAGTTCTGAAAAACAGTCTGAGAAATTAACTGTATGAGGTAAAGCATATTTATATATTTATATGTACTCATATCTTTAAAATGCATATTGAGTTAGCCTACGAAAAACACTTTTCAATTTTGTGGCTCTCCTTATCAGGGACAACAGGGAATAATATGCCTTAATTTTCATTTGAGTTTACATTAAGTCCCTATCAAAATAAGCCACCGTAAATACTCATTACATTTGTGCTCTGCCTTTGTTGGATGCATTTATTCTTTTTGTGTCTCCAAGGTGTGATGTTTCCAGTTCCTCAGTAGTTTTAATTACCAGCTATTCTGCTGTGTGTTTGCACACTTACCATTAAAAAGATGGGGGACAGGGGCACTTGGGTGGCTCAGTTGGTTAAGCATCTACCTTTAGCTCAGGTCATGATCCTGGGGTCCTGGGATGGAGTCCTGCGTCAGGCTCCCTGCTCGGCGGGGAGTCTGCTTCTCCCTCTGCCTCTGCCTCTCTCTCTCCGTGTCTCTCATGAATAAATAAGTAAAAAAAAAAATCTTAAAAAAAAGGTGGGGGGTGCGCCTGGGTGGCTCAGTCGTTAAGCGTCTGCCTTCGGCTCAGGTCATGATCCCAGGGTCCCGGGATCGAGCCCCGCGTCGGGCTCCTTGCTCCGCAGGAAGCCTGCTTCTCCCTCTCCCACTCCCCCTGCTTGTGTTCCCTCTCTCGCTGTGTCTCTCTCTGTCAAAATAAATAAATAAAATCTTTAAAAAAAAAAAAAAAGGTGGGGTACATAGTCACATTTTCATATGAAAAATGAGAGCTGGCATTAAAATTAAAAAAGGATTTACTATGCTCAAGTGGTCTATAAAGAGATGTGAATTCTGTTGGGATATCATCATCTTTTTGTAGATAAGCAAAGATAGAATTTTTGTTGGAGGAATTATGTAATTCTTTTTAAAAAATTTTCATTTTCAAATTGTGTTTGAAATACTTCCAAGGGTTAGGAAAAGAGCCTACTTTAAGAAACAGTTGGCCTATGGTTGATGAAGTTTTAGGACTATAGGCCCAATTCATTACAAATTGACTATCAATCAAGAAAGAGGAAAGAAGTTAATTGAGTTAGAAGCTTGTTTGCTAAATAAAGGAGCCTTTCACTGGTTGGAAGGAGCCTAACCGCAGATTTTTACAAAGTCTTTTAGGGGTGTGAAGAAACGCTAGCATTTTTCTGCACTTCCCTAATCTCTGACCTGGAGGGATAAAAAAGGGCACAGCAGGATGGTAGAATGATTCAGAGCTACAGCAACGCACAATCCGGAAAGCACTGTTATTGCGGGCAATCCCTGTGAGAGCACATGGTATGTGTCAGCCCTTGTTCTTGGGGCTTTGCATGCATCAGTTTCTTTAATCCTTTTAACAGCCTTTTGAATTAGATACTATTGTTATCCCCATTTTGTAGAGGAGAAAACTGACACAAAAAGAGATAAGAAACTTGTCCAGCATTACGTAGCGCAGAAGCAGAGCTGGGAGTGATTGTAAACTAAGCACTCGGCGTCCAATGCCTATGTTCCTGTCCTTCCCTTCTTGGCCGGCCCCTCAGTTAACACTGGAGCTAGGATCGGTGCACTGAAAGCTCTCCATCTATACATGGTTTTGTGCCCCAGCTAACTAGGTCAGAAAAATAAAGGTTGACCTATGAGTAGACCAAAAAACCAGTAGTTGGATGAAAAATGATCCCTCCGAAGTTGTGTAGGCATTGCTTTTTCTACCTGACTGCAAGTCTCCCTTCGGGAAGCTCTCCCATCTGTCTGCCAGGGCCCTGTGGTACTTACCCCATCACGGCACATGTAGCTCAGCAAAGGCCTCTGTATCTCGCTGGAGCTTCTTCCATTTGATGGCAAGGAATGTATATATCTTATTTACAGTTGTATAGTGTCTAGTGCAGTATTTGGCATATGTCAGGGGCACAGTAAATATGGTGCGGGTGGGTCTGTGACACAGGTAGGCCAAACCTGATGCATCATGGCGGTCATGGAGTTAAAAGAAAAAGATCACCACTGCCCTACTCAGAGAGAGAGTCTTTAGATTCATCTCAGCAGTTTCCATTCCCTGCCGATGAGAAGGTGTAACGGAGTCTGAGATTTCCTTCCATACCTCAACCGCAAGAGGGCTTTCAAATTTGTTTTGGTACCATAGACCCAAACTCCACCGCCAGGAAGCCAGTCCCACCCAGAACACAGCCACAGATATTTCCCTTTCTAGCTAGTATCTGAAGCTGTAAGACACATGTAGATGTTTTTTCTTTAAACATTATTTAAATAAAGATAAAAAATTAACTTCAGTGTTAGAAACCCTCTTAGTATATACCCACTTTCCTCCCTAAATCCATGCTATTGATTAGGTTATAGAAAATATTTCCTGGCAATAGGTACATGTTGTTTAGTGTTAACTGGTTAAATGATTAAATTAACATATGTGAACATGCTTTGCAAATTCCAAAACATTATAGTTATTTTGCTATTATGTTACTGCTATTAGATGATTGGCTTTTTAAAAATTTGTTGATTAGAAAGTCTAATTGATATAATTAATTGAGTTAAGTATTGGATTGTCTTATTGAATGTTATGTTACTACTCTGGGGGTTAGGAGTTAAATGTGATATTTTCCACCTTGGTTTAGAAAACTATAATTTTATCATGATACTTGAAAAAACATGTAGTATTTTCTTTCCTTCCTTGCTTAAATTGCTTCACTTATTATTATTATTATTATTATTATTGCCTCAAAAGGCTGGGAAGAGAGAAGAGAGAATACTATGATAGTCTGCTTAATTTTTTTAAAGCTTCTTCATTTTTGTTTTTGTATTTTTAAAATCTGTGTCTTTATCTTTTCAACTTTTCCCTTTCTCATTCCTGTCCTGTTCTTGTTTATCTTTCATCATCGTCTCTCCCTCTTTTCTTCTGATGAATTTTAGTTCCTCTACTAACTGGTCTTAACCAAGCTGGACTCATTAGTAGGTCTCTGCATCGTCCTCTGGCACCTTTGTTATTGTCGCTGTCCTCAGCATCACCTCGTCATTGTGTGGTCTCTTCCTCGGGGCATAACTCCATTTCAGCCTAGAGTGGGACATCTCAGGTTTCCAAATCCTGAACCTGGCCTTATAATGACAAAGACATGTACTTCCATAGCACTATCTCTTCTAGAAGCTGTTGGGTTGATACATCTGCTCTGGCAATGGACAGGGGATTACCTTCCACACTGGCTCTGTGTATAGCAGGTGTTTGCAGGGTCCACAGGATCCATGAGGCATTCTGCCCTCGGCACTAAGATGTTAGGAAGCTTCCTTTGGAATGTGTGACTAATGTGTGACTGTTTTGCTGTGACCACAAGACCTATCCCAAAGCCTGCTGCTGTCTTGTACCCTTCTAGGCAGCTACCTACTCTTTATAAAGTGCTGCTTCCTAAGCCTTCTCAGAATAAATCAATGCAGCTTTATTTGGCTATTGCAGAAGTCAAGGAGATAGATGGCCAACTGAGAGGAACTTGAGCTCTAACTGTAACTCTCTAAAATCTCTAGTTGGAGTCAAATCATATAATCTCCTTAAACTCCCTCTTGTATGATTCTGTAGAAATAATTCTACATTTGGCCCAGGTGTTAGGGTCTAATAGGAAATTGGTTTGGTTATCCTGATTTTCACTCTTTTACTTCTTTTCTGACATCCCCCCTCTCCAGTAGTGGCAAAGGATGGGGGTGGGATGATGGAAAATCATTGACTTCAGTCCATACCTAAGTTATATTCTGTTTCTGAATTGACTCAGTCTAAGCCAACACCAAATATTAACTCATTGGGAGAATCTGCCCCATTCATTTATTTAGTAAGTGCTCAATTCATACTTAAAGAAATAAAGGAAATTCGCTGTGTTGCAAGGAAAGGAATTGATTCCTTTTGTCTGTCTCTTTAATTGGATATTATTTTCTCAAATTGACCCAATTTTATTTTATTTATTCATTTTAAAATAGACTCCACACCCAGTGTGGGACTCAAACTCACGATTCCAAATCAAGAGTCACATGTTCTTCCTACTGAACCAGCCAGGCACCTCAAAATGACCCAATTTTAAATTTCTTATTTTCATCATGGTGATTTTTTAACAACTCCCATTCTTTTATATAAATTACACTAATTAGATACCAATAATAGTAATGAATTTTTTTCTCTTTAAAGAAAACCTGTTTATTTACCTACAGTAGTAGTTGTATTTAACTGAATATTCTAGTTAATATATGTATCAAACACCTCTGGTCATTTTCTAATGTCTGTTCTCCCTTCATCTTTAGAATAGAACCCCATTTTCCAGCTGGTCACATTGCATCCAGCTGAGTACTGTATTTACTAGAATTTCTGGTGTTCTGATGACCATGTAACTAAATTCTGGCCAGTGAAATGTAAATGGAAGTATTGCATATCACATTCAAGATACCTCCTTAAAAGTGGGTGGTGTAACCTTCATTTTCTTTCTTCTCTTTGCTTACTGGAATGTTGATTTGATGGCTAGAGTTTGAAGAGCGGTCTTAGATTGAGAGACAGCCTGCTAATGATAGTGGAGCAGCAAGAATAGGATTCTGGGTCCTTTTGACTATGGGGCTGCTATACCTGGATTGCCTACCCCCGGACTTCTTTTACATGACAGAGCAGAGCATACTTCTCTTGTGTAAGCACTATTATTTGGAGTAGTTTTTTGTATGCAACTAAACTTTTTATTATAATTAATATAAAATATATAATTTTCAAATAATAGGATATAATAAAGTATACTTAATACTGGAAATACACTGGATATAATTCAAAATAATATGATATTTAGAAGCCACTTGAAGAGCTGAAGTCATTCCTGGGTCCATTATAATGTAATAGTATGCAGTATTATAAAAAATATCTCATTTGTTGTCTTGAATTTTCTACCTCTTTTGATTCCTTTGGAAATGCAGATTAATATTGAGTAATAGTTTTATTATTTAGCAGCAGTATTTCCTAATGCTAAGTACAAAACTCTGGACGTTTAGGGGAATTGTTGGAAATATTCTTTCTGGAATCCTTTTAGCTAATGTGTTCTGAGACTGATTTTGTGCTTTTTTGTTCTTGTTGTTTCTTGAATGATGATGATAAGAATATATATATTAAAGTGTGATTCGTAATGCTTCTCATAAAATTTATGCATCTTTGGTTAAGGACAGATATTCAAAATAAAAGAGCTCTAATTTTCATTATCTTTGACTTTTCATATTATTTTGTATCTAATGTAATTTTTAAAAATCATGGTGAATACACCTAACATAAAATTTACTATTTTAACTATTTTTAAGGATACAGTTTATTGGCATTAAATATACTTAACTTACACTGTTGTATAATCATCCCCACCATCCATCTCCAGAACTTTGTCATCTTCCCAAAATAAAAATCCATACTCTTTAGATAATAACTCTCCATTCCTCCCTCTTCCCAGTGGCAACCAACTTTCTCATTTTCTGTATCCATGAATGTGACTACTCTAGAAACCTCATATAAGTGGAATCATACATTATTTGTCTTTTTGTGACTTGCTTATTCCACACTAATATAAGTCTTTTGCTTTGCTTAGGGAATTATTTAATCATAAATGAGTTATTATTGTTTAAATTGTCTTTTTTACATTCATCTTCTGAGAATTTTCATCTGTAGTGGTAATTATAATGGATATTAACAGAGTAGATGGTGTTATGATAAAATAGGGTATTGGAATCATTAATTTATGAAATACAGCCCCAGGTAGAAGTCACTATATAGTTTGGTGTTTTTAATATTATAAAGACAATTAAAACATAAAACAAGGAATTTATTTTAACAGATACGACATACGAGATAAATGCAGTATGGTGAGTTCCCGGTCATCCTGTATAAGAGCATAAATGTCATATTGTAGTGTACCATTTGATTTCATACATTATCTGAATATATTAGAAATAAGTAAAATGTGATTTTAGGATAAAATATTAAAGTTCACAGATTAAGCAGTTATCCCACGTGGCTTATTTGTGTAACAAATGGTAAATTTTTCTTTCTCAAAATGTATAGATTTTTAGGATTGAACAATAATCCCTAAAAAGGAATTAAGATGTTGATGATTATTTGTTGCCTTGGGGAAAGTATTGATGATCTTTGTTGCTTCAAAAATAACATTTGTCCTTGACTTAATTTTTTTTTTTTTTTAAATCACTTCTTGCTCCTTCTTGGTTTCCTCAGAGACACTTTACAGAAGTACACTTCAGTAAAACCTTTCTGGTAGATTGGTGGCTTAGATTCTTTCAAAAAATCCCAGTTAAAAGAAGTATGATAGGGAGTTGGCCTAATGGGAGGTATGCAACTGTATTTGCAAATCTTAGACATTATCCCACAATTTTGGTGTAACCCTTCAGCTGACAATTAAAATCTTTGTTTTATCAGTCATCACCCAACCCTAACAGATGGGTGAGGAATTAATCTGATTTGTATTTTTCCCCACAACTTTCTCCCACACGTTGTAAGATTCTATGATTCACTTTCAGTGAGTTCTTAAAGATAATTGATGGGCCTTATAGATATAATACTTATATCCTATTAAAATTATGCCAGAGTTAAAGCACAGCACAGAAGAGCTTCTAAGACCCCTGTAGAAATTTGAAGACAATTTTGATACTCTCGTCCACTCAGAAAAAAAATCTGCTAATACCGTAATGTTTTTTCCCTTGCCAGGACCCTCCTTGCCTGGTGTCATTTCTTGAGCTCTCCTGGGAGGAGATTAGTCTAAAACAACAAAGTAGCCAGATGTCTGGTTCTGAGAGAGTCCCAGAGGCCAGGCTACGGTAGGCAATAGAAACCACGTGGGGCTGAAGATCAAAGATACCTGAGAATTACTTATGGGCACATAATATGTGTCATTCCCATTATTAGCAGTCTGAGAAAATTTGTTTCTCTAATTAACCCTTTTGTTGGAGTAACCTTAAATTTTAGTGAGTTTATTTCTTTTTTAATATGTTTTCTTTTGTGTGGTTTTGAGAAGTATACATACCAAAAAAGAGAAATGAAAAGGAACCCATGTGCTTGATTGAAATCTCTAAGCACTGTTCTTATCCAAAATAGATGTGCTATCCAGTGTATAATCATTTATCATGAAATAAGTGGGCATTAGGATTCTAAGTCAAAATTACAAAGTAATAGTCAGGAACTACATGGTTTAATGTATGAAGAGCTGTTTTTAAAGCCCCAATCCTTACTTTAGAAGTACAATTATTTCAACTTTTAACTGCTTTAGAGTGGGGATTTTTAGATCACAGCTTCCTGGTCTTAAAATGAATTCAGAATAAATCCCAGTGGTGGGAAATCTGTACCTTATTAATAGTTGACCTCTTTCTTTTCACATTGGTATTATAATGAAATGCTAATTAAAAATTCTTGGTATCCTTTACCTGTTTGCTTTATAGATACAATTTTATATTGTGGAGACATAGACAGATTTGGAAAATGTGAATACATTTGCTGTTTTGAGTTTGTTTTAATCCGAAAGCCTCTAAAAGCTTTTAGCTGAATTTAATCCAAGGGATAGGTAAAAATTAATTATAACTTTTGATATGTTAGCCTCTAGATGAGAGTATCAAAAGAGAGAACAAAAGATTTTGGTTGGCCTTGCCACTTGTTTTTGTTTCTGTTCAACATCATCATGTAACAAAAAAATTGTGTAAAAGCCTCATTCCTGCTTTCCTTGAGATATAATCATAAACCATTTTTATCAAGAGCCAGCTTTAGCACTTTTAAGTGCTACAACACATTCTTTAACATCTAGTAATATAAACTTGGCATAAAAGCTGTAAAAATGTCTTTAAACTTAATTGGAGATACGTGTTAGCAATATAGGGCAGAGATTTCATATTTTTTGTGTGGTGGTCAAGGCTTCTTTTAACTCCTTGAGGAAAATGAAACTCCTGGGAGCAGTTTGTAAGGATTAACTGATTTATCTCTTTGCTTCTAGATTTAAGTATTGAAGCAAGAATAAAATTGGCTTCTTGTACAAAGAACTGGAGAGGCAACTGTATTTTTTTTTTTTAAGAGCTGAATTTGTGTTACTTCAGTGACAAATGATCGGTGTTTTTGTTCTTTACACCTGCGTTTCTCTTACTGGCTACCCCATTGTCAACAATACCATTTACCATCACCCAAGAGTCTGGTTATCTGTTTTCCTATTTTGAGTGCAAGTTGAGTCAGTTATGACCACTCTGCCATAAATATTTCTAAGCTCCAGTTAATGGCTTACTTTAAACAAGTAGTATTCAGAATAACAAAACACTTCCCAGTATCACAATATTCTTGTCAGTTCCTTGGAGTTGGTTATATAGCAGGATTTGATCTGAAGGAATGAGCGTCCAAGTTCCAGGACTAAGGTCCAGTGGTAGAGGGAGCATTCCATTGTTTCCTCCTTTCAAGGAACTCCTCACTTCCTCCCCTCTCCCCTCACCCCCAAGACACACATGTTTGTGTATATACACACATTTAAAATAGGGATTTGCTAAGGAGAAGACCAAAAGGTAACTCCTTTTTTTTTTTTTTGAATCTTTCAGAAGTTGCCAGTGTTGCTGGTGACTCACCTGTTAATGTATTCATCTTGAATTGCTTTATTGGCTATTGGTGCTCTCCCCCACTCCCACCATTCTCTCTCTCCTCCTATTTACCTTATGGACCATTACTCTGAGTATCATCTCTTGGGGCATCTCTCCCACAACACTGTGTACAGAGAAGTGCTTAATTGTGCTTTAAAAAAATGAGCATTCTCAAATTTAAGGAGGTAAAGAGTGTTAGTTTTCTAGTTCCTGCTTTTTATTTATTCCCTCTATCTTCCTCATTCATAGATTTCTTTGTATATTACCTACTCCTCTACCCTGTCATATTTGTTTCTCTGTTCTTCATCTTTTAGTTCTTAATTCTGTTTCAGCGTTCTGTCTATAGCTTTCCAGGATGGGTTCTGATTTGAAATAAGAGCTAAATTGTGAGAACAGGCAATTAAGCTCTCTTTTTAAAATTCTTTTGATAACTTAATGTGTAATGATTTCGTACTTGAGCGGGTATTGAGGTAATAATCTATAAACTTTTTTTGTGATAGAATTATATGCTAAATAAAAATGCTTGCGATATAAATCAAGTTGGCTTTGTTAGAATGTGATGATTCAATATGCATTTTAATTTCTCTTAATTTTAAAAGCTTTGGGGTTAAGTGTACAGTCTTAAACATTTCTTTTTAATCTACAATGGTGTGAAAGATCTTAAGAGCTACTTACTTATTTACCTTTTTTACTTGTTTCCTAAATTTCTTTACTTCTAAAGTAACACTTTTCCTTGCCTGAGGTTTGGAGGAATAGCCCTCAGAACACCTATCACTGTTTAAAATGGTGCTCTTTGATTCAAAGTTGCCTGATACTCTTGAGGCTGCAAAGTGATAGGATTAGATCTTAGCAGATGGGAGGGTCCTTGCCCCAGTGGCAAATGAGGGGTAGCCTTCTGCTCGAGAGAGCACTTTTGGAGGGAAAGTTATGTTTTGAGTACAAAAATTATTAGTTCTTGAATCCTTGTGACTTTTCACTCTATTGCTAAAACAAAGAACAACATTTTAAAAAGAAGGAACAGAAAATTAAGTGTTGTCATTGATTGTATCCAGTATGAGCAGTTGACAGGAAAGAAATGTTTTCAGTGGAGTATTTTTCCTTTTTCAAGTAAGATTTACATGATTAAATATGGAATGAAACAACAGCCGATAGATAATCAGATACCTCAGAATATGTTTGGGAAGCTGGGTTTCCTAAAGATATGAGGCTTAGTTATTTTAGCCTGGGGATTTTGCCTGGGGAAAAATGTATGTGTCTCAACAGCTAAAGGGCTATTCAGGAAGAAACAAAGTAAAATGGCATCTATTTTCACGTGTAATTTTGCTGTTTCATACTTAGTCTTATCCTTGGCAGAAATGTCAAAATATACTAGCTGCAAACCACCTCTGAAGCCATATCTGCATGACCAAATTGAACTGGGTAACTAAAGTCCTTAAGAATCAAATAGTTTTCCATAGGGAGAAGATGGTCCTTTCTAGGTAATTCTCTGGAGGGTAGGGAATGCTCTAGTGGAATCAAAATGAAGATGTGGGGTATTTCAAACAGAGGAACATACAGCCTAAAAAAAAACTGCTGTGGGGAGGGCATGGGGAAGACTTAAAAATTGGTTTATCATACTTAAACATAACTATGGATTCTTTCAAATCATTTTCTACCTCTGTATATTCCCACTTAAATTTAAAATAACACTTTCCTCCATTTATGTTTATAGTTTTTTTTTTTAATTTTAACCGCATCTCAAATTGAATTGCTCATGCTAGAAATGATACTGCAGTTCCGTGCCTTATTTCCTTCTCTGCTGTCCCTCAGAGGCTAAATTATTCTAGCTGAACAAACCTGTACAAACTATTTAAGTGAAAATCAAGCTCTTACTAATGGAATAGCTAGATTTCTAATTTATATAAATGCTTTTCTTTTGTTTACCCTGGAGTGGAAGGCTGCCCCTTGAAGGAATTAAAATGGTAAAGTCTAGACTACCATTTATCCTTTCACTACATAGCTGTGGTTGATTGTTTTTTAATCAAAAATCAAGTTTCTGTATTTAATGACATGGAAGATGCATTACATTTTGTCAAAATGTAAGAATTTATGAAGAATAAAGAGCCCCTGGAATCCCCAAAAGATAAAGAAGGGGATGTGTATAATTTTGCTGTTTAACACATATATAAGCATTAAGCATTAATATTTATTATTGAGTTTAGTATTTTGTATTTTCACTTCCATGAACATATAATATATTATAGTATATTATTTAGAGACCATTAAACAGCTCAGGGTTTACTCACAGAAAAGAAAATTTTAGGGTTTTTTTTTTCCTCTTTTATTTGAATTTTCCCCAGGTTGTTTGGTAAAGAGCAAACAAATTTGTTCACGATGAGGGCATTTACATTGAATAAAACCCTGTCTGGTATATGGAAGTAATCCAGAGAACTGACAAGTTGCTGAATGGTCACCATGATCTGTTAACGTAATGCACAGACTGTTAATGTTAAGGTAACAGAGGTAACCTTGACAGTGAAAATCAGTGCCATGTGCAGATATGGCCCTGGATACTTAATTTTTACTTAGTTATTAGAGTGCACATAAAGCATATCAGGTTGGTTGGCTTTAGTAATAGTATTAGTTTCCTAACATTTAAAATTCATAGAAATGTTAGATAAATGCACTTCCGTTTTACGGGAGGATTCATTTTTTATTAAAATAGCCATTAAAAAACAAAACAAAACGAAAAAACAAAATACAACATTTATAGAAACTCATTTTTTTAAAGAAACACTTGATCAGTAGAAAATATTTCCCTAGCCAAATTGGTAGCCTCATGCTCTTTTTAAATAGCATTATTTGGAATACTTTAAAAAGTACCTTTTCCCCATAAATGTCAAATTATGCCTTTTCTTTGCAACCTTTGTAAGGGGAAATTTTATCAAGGAACGAGAGCACTGTATTTAATTCAGTGAAGTGAGTTATAATTTCAAACATCTGTTTATGATGTATTAAAGATGATCTTGTATCATGTATACATATCTCTTTAGTGGAATATACCCTTTGGCTTTTCCTTATTTAATAGGTATTGTGGCTTGGAAAGAAAACCACACATAGAGTCAATCAAAGACTCCAGGAACTGAGCAGCATTAAAATAAAACACGGAGTTCATATATGCAAACAGTAAAAAGCATACAAATGGGCCAGCTTTTTTTTTTTTAAGTTTTCAATGATAACTTAATATTAAAAAATAATTTTGCCATATCTTTTGTGATTCTCTATTCTTTCAGCCAATTGTAGTGATCCACATACTTTCCTCATGAGGGGATCAGGGTACACAAAAGCTTATGCTTTCTGGGAACTTAGAATATGCTTGGATTAGAAATTTAAAAATCTGCATTTCAAGAAGACATTGGTGTAGGATTTTCCCCCACCTTTGTCCCCTTAAGGAAATAGGGATGACAGCCGTTCAGATCTTCCCAACACCTCTGGTCCTCTGCATCAATGGAAAAAACGCTTTAGACAACTGATGACCAAGCAGTTAGCTTTACCAGCCTGAGCTTTGGTATTTGAAATTTGGTTTTCAGTCTCATTTCGTGCCTACTGCAGCGATATGGCCTTTAGACAACTAGACTTTCAAAAGTTAAAAGGCAGTAAGTCAATCCCCTGGAAACGATGCAGAAACGTAGATTCAAATCGTAAATAAGGAAATGCATGGAGTACATTAAACAGACATAGAAAAATGGATTTCTGTCTTTTGTAGTAAGGTAATTGGGCACCACTGCTTGGCAGGAGCTGGTGCTATTGAGCTGGCTGTAGCTGCCACAGGTTGATAGGCAGGTGATCAGGCAGCTTCCACCAGGGTCTGCACAGGAGGCCTACCTAATATGCTGTCTGCCCTAAGGGCCTATGGGAACACAGTTGGATTATTATGTTAATGCATGAGCCTGCTGCCCTCTTCCTATCCCAGCTGGGTTCCCTGTTGTTAGGAACTGCTTTGCACTGACAGTGGAGTAATATGCTTCATGATTGGAAGGGCAAAGGGGCTTGGAGGAAGAAAAAAAAAAAAAGAATAGGCCTGTACAGATATGTAAATGAGGGAAGGAAATCTGTAGGAAGATTTCACTCTAGAGAGAGAAAGTTTATTAGAAAGTTCTTTTTCTCTCCTAGCATTCTGTAAAACCACTCATTTCTTAATAAATTTCCGGACTTGCTTTCCTTCCCAACACTGCCATATAGTACATGGCAATGTTTTACAAAACAGGCACTTAGGTTGATTTGTTTTCAACTGAGATGCTCTAACACATTGGTACCCAGGTGGAGTGCTGACAGTAGTTCGTTTTTTCGCACCTTTATTACTCTTTAATACTCGTCCTACACTTACCCACTGTATTTTATAGGAAAGTGGTTTTTTTGTTTGTTTTTAAGGCACTGAAGGATTTATATTTTGTGTTGATGTCGCTTTTGCTTTCCTTATTTTGGATGAGGCTTTGGAAAATTGCATAAACCTATGTTTTGGGAGTGGGCAGGGGTGGAGGTGAGGAAATGGTTGGGTGGGGTAGAGGGTATTTTCTTGGGTTTATGAGTTTGGAATGAGTGGTGGTTCAAATTGCAGTAGCATTTTGTTTTCAGCTGAGGTGTTTAATGTTGACACCATATATCATAGTGAAAAGAGTGTGGTCTTTCATGTCCACAGATCTGTACAAATTCCGGCTCTACTAACTAATAGTTATCTAATTTGGGATAAATTACCTCTCACCTACGTCAGCTGTAAAATGAGTGTAATATGAATTTTAAATGAGAAGATATTGATAGAAATCATTTTGTCTGACAGAATGAGTAGTCATAAATGCTCGCCATAATAAGGATACTTAATTGCTGTTATAGCAATTATAATTTTCAACTATTAGACCATTATTTTAATATGTATGGCTGTATACTTTCCAGTGGTGTGAAGATTTTCTGTCTTTTCCTCAATATATGTATTTTTTTTTTTTTACCAAGCCTCAACAAATGGGAATGACTTTAGCTTCAACCTGAATTTGAGACAAAAATATTCAGATTGACATTATTTAACTTAAAGGGTTAATGTTAGCATATGTTCTTAAACAACTAGTTTTATAATAAGCCATATTTCAAATGCTAAAAGAAAATTGAATGGAAAAGAAAATCTATTTGGCCAATATTCTAGACACTTCTGGAAATACTTTTAGTGGATGCCTATATTTGGAAAAGTTTACAAATATTCCTTATGTGTAACTGTGTCTAACACATTTGTTTATTTAAATTAGTTAAAAATGGCAGCATATAGTTGGGAAGTATTTTAAATACCATCTCTTGTGTTTTTTTACTTAGAAGATGTATGTAAAGATGATGTGTGCACAGTGCCTGGCACATTGAGAAATTGAGAAATGGTGGTCATTGTTAATTAGTGTCAATGCACTTTTCACATCCACACACCAACCTTCATTAAGTGATGCTTTGCAGATTTAAAAGGAGAAACTTCAGGGAGATTCTCAAGGTCAGCAAATATAGAAAGTTGGGTGTAGTATAGGATCCATAGACTAATAGGATGGTTACCATATATCTGGTGAAAAGAGTTCACATGATTTAAAAATGATCCACTAATTTTATTTATTTATTTTATTATTATTTTTTTAAAAATTTATTTATTTATCTGACAGAGAGAGAGAACAACTAGGCAGAGTGGCAGGCAGAGGGAGAAGCAGGCTCCCCACTGAGCAGAGAGCCTGATGTGGGGCTCGATCCCAGGACCCTGGGATCATGACCTGAGCCGAGCACAGATGCTTAACTGACTGAGCCACCTAGGTGCCCCGATCCACTAATCATTTTAATACTCTGTTGAAAACTTTGTGTTAAAGTTTGAGGTAGATACTTTGTGCTATATTAGAAAAGAGACTCCTTTCCGAAAAGCAATTGTGCATTTAACCGTACATATACAGAATATAGGGAGAAAGAACCAGTTCTGTCTAAGCAATTCTACAAAGTTATAGCAGTTCTTTTATAACATGTCTTCATATTACCCATTTAGTTGGTTACATATATGGTGTGTTTGGGGCATATGTAGATATGTGTGTATATTTATATATATATGAGTGAATATATATGTGAATACATGAATATATACATATTAATTTGTATCTGTGGCTATATATAATATGTACTATATAAAATTTCAGAATCTGACATATACCTAGAAATATTTCAAGAGGAGCTCTAGTCAAGTACATTCCTTAATAATGGGATTTTAAATAATGCATTAAGTTTGAGCAACAGTTGTTAAATTGTTAAGACTTTGAAGAAAAGGCATTAGAGGAAGCAATAAGACCATGAGATAGGTAAGGAATAGTCAACGGAGTGTGCCTTTATTTATTTTTTTAAATTTCCTTTTTTATCAACCAACAGTGCAGGCTGCTTCACTGCCTATTGTCAGAATACAGTTCTATATCTTTTTTTTTTTTTTTTAAAGATTTTATTTATTTATTTGAGACAGAGAGAATGAGAGACAGAGAGCATGAGAGGGAGGAGGGTCAGAGGGAGAAGCAGACTCCCTGCCGAGCAGGGAGCCCGATGCGGGACTCGATCCCGGGACTCCAGGATCATGAGCTGAGCCGAAGGCAGTCGCTTAACCAACTGAGCCACCCAGGTGCCCTACAGTTCTATATCTTCCCCCAATACAGTCATTGTACATTAAAAGAAGTCCATCACAGAGTAAATAATAAACTCTGTTTTAAATGAAGTCTACTTTGAAGAAAATCTATGTAGTCTGTTCAGCTGAAATAAATATTTGTCCAATGCCTGGTTTTCTTTAAAGTACCTGTGGATTTGACACATCCAATAGTCCCTAATAGGCTGAATGGTATTAAGGACAAAAGTCTTATTTTGTATCAAAAAAAAAAGAAAGGAAAAGAAAAAAAAAACAACGCAGTTCCTCAAACACAGTAGGAGTTCATCAAATGCTCATTGACTGAATAATTGGGACCACATAATAATGTAGTATAATAGTATAATACTACTCAGATTTTAGTCTATGGATCCCAGTGTACCTTGTTTTCTCTTACCTTTACTTAGTACTGCTCTCAAGGAAGCATTATCCATGTGCCCTTTGGCAGCTTTGTGAAGCTGCTGAGTTTACCTTTCCAACCTCTCTGACACCAATGGTAACTTCTGCTTCTGACCACCTTCCTACCTCCACCAACCCATCACACCTCTTTATACCCTCCCCACATTGTTATTCTGAAAGGCCAGCTTTGGAGAAATGATGACTGCTTGAGGTATGCTTTATAGGAAAGAATAAAAGAAACAACCCCAGAGGGATTGTTGGTTTCTGTCCTGCTAGAAGCCATTAGCCTCTCTGGTGGCTATGTTGTCCCTCTAGTTGTGTTCCCCATTCACCCTTTGCTTTTCAGGAAACTTTAGAAACACCCTGAATGATTCTTTTATTCCAAACCTCGATCCTAATTAGAATTGTTAGGACCCACTCCTCTATAAATGTTTCCCCCACAAGACTTCTTTCAGCTCTTTCAGATTTTTCCCCCAAAGATGGTAAAATATTTTTGTTGACTTTTTTTCTTGGGTCTTACAAATTTCTAAATATCAACAAAGAGTTCTACATAACAGGTTATGATTCTAAAATCACAGTGAGTTATATTGTAAAAAATACTGCATTTTTTAAAAGGCTTGTCTTACATCCCCATATCCATCCTTCCTCTTCTTCCCACCTTAAAATGATTATTTGTCTCTATTTTTCCAAATTTCCCAGAAATTTTATGTCTATTTCTGGGTCCCTAATTTGGCAAGTCATTGATTAATGGTTCTCACCACTTAGTAATATGATAATATTGATGATACAGTTAAAATAGTTAATACTTATTAAGTACTTACTATGCTAATGGTTTATATAGTCTCATTTAATTTTCACAAATGCTTACAAGTAGATACTAATTTTACACCCATTTTTGAGACAAGGAAACAGAGGCTTAATATGGTTTAAGTTGTTCAAGGTCCTCTCTGTGGAACTGGATTCAGACCTAAGCTAAATGTAGCGCCCTCCAGTGCCTACATTATCTTATGGCTGTTTTAGGTGGTCAACTACATACATACTGAAACCTAGCCTTTCTTTCCCAACTACCTCCCCACAATCTTTGGGTTGTGTCCAAATCTATTCTTGTGTAGGGGGTTGTGTCTCATTAGGCATAATCATTTCACAAAGATATAGGATGATGGATCATGGATAAATAAGAGAAAAACCTTTTTTTTTTTCACCCTGTTTTTCAAGGCTGAATGGGTAGGCAGCTTAGTAACTTGTCTCATAATGACAATCTCAAAGTAAAAAGTAAGAGCCAGCATAACTAGTTCTTCTTTTATTAGTAAAGTTCGGTAGTGAAAGTGGTGTGAATAGTGAATAGTTATCAGGAAGCTGACAGTTTACGGGCATGAAAGGCAGAATCGAAATTTGCATTAGTTTCCTGAAAAATAAACCTACTCTTGGAGCTAACAGCCTGGTTAGTGTACAAATGGACCCTGGAGATCAAATAGGAAAGTTACGTGCAGTTATGAAATACAGTTGACCCTTATACAATGTGGGTGTTAGTGGCACTGATGCCCGTGCAGCCAAAAATCTGTGTGTAACTTTTGCCTCCCTAGAAACTTTACTAAGAGCCTACTGTTGAATGGAAGCCTTACCGATAACACAAATAGTTGATTCACACATATTTTGTATGTTACACATATTATATACTGTATTCTCACAACAATATCCAACTTTTTCTTAATTTTTTCAGTATTTCTAGGCTATGCAGTTCATCTGTGAGTTTTTTAAATTGTTGCAAATCTCCAGAAAATTTTCCCATATACTCATTGAAAAAAAATCCACCTGTAAGTGGACCCATGCAGTTCAAACCCATGTTGTTCAAGGGTCAACTGAAAATAAGTCATGGAGATGTAACGGACAGCATGGTGACTATAATCAATAATAACTGTATTGCCTATTTGGCAGTTTTTAGGAGAGTAGATCTTAAAAGTTCTCATCACAAGAAAAAACATTATTGTAACTTTGTATGGTGACAGATGGCAATTAGAATCAATGTGGTGGTTATTTTGCCATGTATACAAATATTGAATTAATATGTTATACACCTGAAACTAATATAATGTCATATGTCAATTATGCTTCAATTTAAAAAAAAAAAAAAAGAGGAAAGTTACCAGAAGGAAACAGGGCATAACTTATTAATAAACCACATCTTTACTTCATGATAAAGCCTGTCCTGACCACCAGACACTGAGTGAAAAGACAGTGAAGTCAGCCTGGCTTTCAGCAAACCCATGGATTTACAGAAAGAGCTCTGAGAGCCCCAAGAGTGAAACTTCTTGAAGCATTCTATTCAGGCTTACACCAGAGATGAAGTTGTCTTCTCGGGCCACTGAAATCCCAGCAGCCTGTTTGAGAGGATTATAGTTAAATGGACAATTGAAGACAGGTGCTTTGTCCTAGGCTTTCCTCCTGAGGTTCACATTTATAGGACAGTCCTTTTACAAGAGCATGGGTTTAAGAGTTCTGATTTTACCACTGATTCATTTCACTTATTTCTCTCAACCACTTACCTTCTTGAGGCTTGTTTTTCACATCTATAAAATGGAATAACACTTACCTCATGGGATCATTTTAAGAGTTAAGTGAAATAACACCTATTGTCTGGTATAGAGGATGCTTAATAAATGTCACTTTTTTTCCTTCTGCTTGTGAAGTGCTATTTTGAAGGAAAAGTAAAGTAAAAGAAGTTAAATCATTTTATTATTAATTCCTGGGTCAGAGAAACAGTTTTTATCTCTTCTGCTTGTAGAATTTTATACATCACCTCACATTTAAGACCCTGTGAGCTACTAATCTTGGAGAAAAAATGAAATTCAGTTTGGTTAAATAGCACTTCTTGAAGGCAGTTTTTAAACTGTGATGAAGCTAGGTTAAATGGGAGCCAAGTGGGGCCATTTCCAAGGGTTTTGGAGGTGAAGCAATTTGTTTTTGTACTTGTATCACTGCTTTTACTCTTTTTAATCTCATTTCTAGTCCCTTAGGTTCCATAATAAAGTCTTCAGTACTATACATTTTTATTAAACATCTTTTTGGACTCCAGTTTGCATTTCAGATAATATAACAAAATGTATGTGTTTCAAATATTC
Source organism: Leptonychotes weddellii (assembly GCF_054177405.1). Taxonomy (NCBI): domain Eukaryota; kingdom Metazoa; phylum Chordata; class Mammalia; order Carnivora; family Phocidae; genus Leptonychotes; species Leptonychotes weddellii. Next base: position 68,626,665 of record NC_138370.1, read on the forward strand.
ACTGCATAATTGTGATTAGAACATGTAATCCCTCAAAAGATGTTAATTGCAATTTAAATTCACGCTGAATTTAATTAAGTGAGTTGGGGATTAGAAAGTAGATGTAAGGAGTAGTTAAGGGAATACATTTTTAAAAAGCATCCATATTTTTTCTAAAAAATGTAAACCTCTTTCAACTTTAAGATTAGAAAAATGAGGGAAAGATAGAGAAGAGGAGGAAGCAGGTTAAAGGACAGATTAGAAAAATCTTAAAACTATGCTCACAATTGGGATCTAGAATTTAAGCTAATTGTGGTTAAAGAGGGAGGGCTGGTTTGAGTATCCTTCTCATTTATATTCTTAGAGTTTTCCAGTAGACATTAACTCACTTGGTGTCTGATAAAGACTTCAGTTGAACAGAAATCTTTAAGAACTGCAGAAAATGGGAAGGAAGTAGCAACAGAGGTCTTTCAATTCAGCTGTTTTTTGTGCATCAATCTTCCTTACAATGTGCTGGCCAAGGGGTGTTTTATGTATAATTATGTAATAAGCACTTTGTGCATAGACAATTCAGATTTAAGTTGTGCCTTTCTATTATAACTTCACTGTATTAATGGAAATAAAGAGTAGTGTTAGAAGAAAACCAAATGCCTTATTTTTTCCTGATTTATAAAGAATACCAAACTTGAGATTTACAGTCTTAAAAAACTGTGTAAGTAGTCATATCTCTCAGTGATTGGAAGCATGCAGTGTTCAAATTAATTATTTGATGTTGAATCTGAAAATAGTTTTTCAAAAGGCTACTGGAATAACATTGTGCTTCATTTTATATTATTATTATTTTTAAAGATTGTATTTATTTGAGAGAGCGCACGCATGCGCACATGCTCAAGAGCAGGGGGAGGGGCAGACCCAGCTGAGCAGGGAGGCCCACTCAGGGCTGGATCTCAGGACGCTGAGATCATGACCTGAGCTGAAATCAAGAGTCAGATGCTCAACCAACTGAGCCACCCAGGTGCCCTAGTGCTTCATTTTATTTAAAAATTTTTCTAGGAACACATTTTTTTTTTAATTATGTTATGTTAGTCACCATCCAGTATATCATTAGTTTTTGATGTAGTGTTCCATGATTCATTGTTTGTGTGTAACATCCAGTGCTCCATGCAATATGTGCCCTCCTTAATATCCATCACCGGGCTAACCCATCCTCCCACCTCCCTCCCCTCTAGAACCCTCTGCTTCCCCGAGTCCATAGTCTTTCATGGTTCGTCTCCCCCTCTGATTTCCCCCACTTCATTTTTCCCTTCCTTCTCCTAATGTCCTCCGTGCTATTAGGAACACATTTTAAATCAAGAATCCCTTTTAAGGTGATCTAAACACAGTTTTAAATGCAAGGATATTATTTCTACTTTTAAGTAATTTCTTTATTTTTACATGTGTCTAGAAGAGGAAAAATTACTTCATAAACCTGTTTTGAATGAGTCATACCATGAATGTGATAGACAAAACAGTGTGCGTTATACATACTGACTACCTAATATTTTATTGGATTCTATAAGCATAATTTTTTAAGAAACAAATTTCAAAGTCTTTTAAAATGTTCTCTTAGTAAGATAAGTTTGAAGTGAAAATTCAGATGGAAAGCTCTGTCTTTGTTTCCCAAGAAGCGAGCATCCTAAAGAAAAGAATCATGAATCTGGCTTTATACCTAGAACAGAGTTCTTCAGACTTTATCTGTGCTATGGTAAGGAGTTGTTAAGGGAATACATTTTTTTTTAAATGAGTATAGCAAACCCTTTTTTAAAGGAAACAAAAGCTCTGTTTTTACCTAAGACATTGCTCCTGTAAGTATGTAAATCTTTATCCATTTTTGCTTGCAACCTAAAATCATTCCACATAAATGTCTTTGTTTATTTGTAATTTAATTTCCCTAAAATGACTATTTTGATAATGGCTGTCATGGATGCTTTTTCTTTTTCTTTTTTTTTTTTTTAAAGATTTTATTTATTTATTTGAGAGAGAGAATGAGAGAGAGAGCAGGAGAGGGAGGCGGGTCAGAGGGAGGAGCAGACTCCCTGCCGAGCAGGGAGCCCGATGCGGGACTCGATTCCGGGACTCCAGGATCATGGCCTGAGCCGAAGGCAGTCGCTTAACCAACTGAGCCACCCAGGCGCCCCATGGATGCTTTTTCTAATAACATAAAATTACTCTTATTCTCAATGAAGTGACTTTTTTCTTTTGGGTTAGGTTCACATTATCACATAAACATAATTTTTGACCAATGGCTTATCAAGGAAAAGGCTTACCCATTCACTGTCCTAAAGCACATTGTGTGTGGCATCTCCTAGTAACATACAATATTACAGAATGACTAGGAAACATTATGTTCTTGTATCATTTAAATTTTTTTTAATATCTTAATTTTTTTTTTATAAAAGCAGTATGTATTCCTTGTAATCTGGAAAATGTAAGTAAACCAAACAAAGAAATACCATAATCCCACTGGTCACATAATCATACTGATATTTTTATGTGTATCTTCCAGACATTTTTGTTTGCACATACGTCTAATAAAATGAGATCATATGAGGCGTACTGTTTTGTAATCCTATTTGCCCATTAGCAATACATCGTGATCATGTCTCCATAGTGTTCCACAACACTGTTTCTGAAGACTGTTTTATTCTTCTCATGTGTGGATTTGTAATGTTTTATTTCAGTCCTAGATAATTTTGTCTATTAAAAAAATAATGCTATGTGAAGATCCTTTTAGCTAAATCCATTCTTGGATCTGTATTATTTTCTTAGATAATTTTTTTTAATGGAATCGCTGGGTCAGGGGCTGTGTATGGACATTTGTAAGGTTTTGCTGCTCCCTGCAACACTGCCAGGAAGGTTATATAGGATGCAGAGGCATCTTTTCCCTGAACTCTCATCAATCATATGAATTAGTATTTTTAAAAATCTTTGCTTATTTGATAGTTTTCTCCCTACACGACTTCTGTTTTCTCAGGTCATGTCAGTCCATGTTGTAAAGATGGGGAGTCCACGTAATATTTTATAGAAATGTGTATTTAATAAATTTTTTAATTTCATCCACCCCCTCACTGCCCAATTTCTTTGCTCATATTTTAGAGTACAATATTGATGGCAACATTTAAAACGTTGTTCTATCTCTTTATTTTACTTCAACCAAAAGAAATACACATTGTAGTTGCTGGAAGTCGTGTTTAACTAGACCCCTAACCATGTTATAAATGGTGCCTGTGGAAGAATCTGGGGACAAAACCTTTAAACTTTTTTTTTTTTAATCACATCTTAAGATCTTGGAGAATCTGAACTTATATAAGAATGTTTGGGCTGCTGTTATTACATTGAAACCTTCTGAGAGTATCTTCTCAGGTAATTTTTTTAGAGAAAGTCACTTACAGATATAAAATGTTTGACCAGAAGAAAGCCTCAGGTTGTCAGAGTTACTTATACGCCATTGTTCAGCTGGGCCTCTTTATTAAATCATCTCTTGGCAGTCCATTAGTTGTGGGGCTGCAGCTATTGCATGGCCCACTAAGCTAATATACCTTCAATCACTAACAGAAGGATAACCTTAATAAAAATTTGAAGTCGATTTAGTGCTTCACTGCTTGCTGACTAGTGTTTTACATTTTAGTGTGTCTATACAATTTCCATCCCGTGTATTTTTGATATTCACATATATCTAATCTATATAATATATTGGAATCCAATAAAGATTAACGTCCTAGAGAAGGAAGAGCATTTGGAAGTTCTTGTAATTCTGACTTGCCATGGCCAGAAACTGTGTGATCTTGAGCAAGTCACTTCCTACACTGGGCTTCTGTCCACCCCTTGTATGTGAAATTAGGAAATTGGGAAGATGTTCTCTAAAATTTCTACCTGTATTACTCTATTATGTATAGAAAACTTAAATTACATTCTGAAGAATCTAATACCTTGAAACTTGTTTGTTTTTTTTTTAACTTCAACTATGCCTTTGTAGGAAAAAAGAATTGCTCTATTTCCCCCATAAAAATTTGAGTAACTAGAATAATAAAAGAGAAGATCCACGTTATTTAGTGGTAAATGATACAAGAGAAAGCTCACTTAAAGTCAATTAGCTTTGAAAGAAAAATTGATATTTACTAGTAATTACTGAAAAATGTTTAGCTTGTTTTTGAAAAAATGAAACTAAATTATGAGAATAAACTTATCTTTATTTAAACTATTCATTTAACAAAATTTGGGTTATATTTGGGGCGCCTGGGTGGCTCAGTCGTTAAGCATCTGCCTTCAGCTCAGGTCATGATCCCAGGGTCCTGGGATCGAGTCCCACATCGGGCTCCCTGCTCGGCAGGAAGCCTGCTTCTCGCTCTCCCACTCCCCCTGCTTGTGTTCCTGCTCTCGCTATCTCTCTCTCTCTGTCAAATAAATAAATAAAATCTTTAAAAAAAAAAATTTGGGTTATATTATAACTATGTACTGATTCTTGGAGGGAAGGAAGAAAGAATCAAGTGTTGTTTTGGAAGGTGGGGATCAATGTAATTTTCCCAAGAAAATTGTTAAGATGACACGATGTCACATCTTTTCCTTCTGTTTATTTTGCAATACAATTATAAAGATACAAACTTGCAAAAAGTTGTGGTTTCATAAATTTTCACAGATGCTCTCATTTGAAAAAATAGTCCAGTTACTCTCTTTTTAAGCTGTGGTCCTGTCATTTATTTTTTTCTTACTTGTCATGAACTTTGTGCTAATTTCATTGACTTCATGAAATCCTGCATCTTCAGGACGCCTGGGTGGCTCAGTCAGTTAAGCGTCTGCCTTCAGCTCAGGTCCTGATCCCAAGGTCCTGGGATCGAGTTTCACATCAGGCTCCCTGCTCAACTTAGCAGGGAGCCTGCTTCTCCCTCTCCCTCTGCCTGCCACTCCCCGTGCTTGTGCTCTCTCTTTCTCTGTCAAATAAATAAAATCTTTTAAAAAGATGAAATCCTGCATCTTCTGTAGGACTCACAATTATATTTAGCAACCTATTTGTGTTTTATTTGTGGTGTATTGTCAGGTGTTTAAAATACTGTGCAGAGTAAACCAACCAAAGCTGAAGTACAGAGATAGATATTATTGTGAAGTAGTTAGGGTGTGAGTGTGGGTAGGGAAAATGCCTTCTTGGGAATCTGTTTAGAAATAGTAAGTTCCCGGGGCGTCTGGGTGGCTCAGTCGTTAAGCGTCTGCCTTCGGCTCAGGTCATGATCCAGGGTCCTGGGATCGAGCCCCTCATCGGGCTCCCTGCTCCATGGGAAGCCTGCTTCTCCCTCTCCCACTCCCCCTGCTTGTGTTCCCTGTCTCGCTATCTCTCTGTCAAATAAATAAATAAA
>NC_138370.1:68632130-68655039 GCF_054177405.1 Leptonychotes weddellii
AAATGAAACAAGATGAAACCAGAGAGGGAGACAAACCATAAGAGACTTTTAATCTCAGAGAACAGACTGAGGGTTGCTGGAGTGGAGGGGGGGTGGGAGGGATGGGGCGGCTGGGTGATGGACATTGGCGAGGGTATTTGCTATGGTGAGCGCTGTGTACTGTGTGAGACTGATGAATCACAGACCTGTACCCCTGAAACAAATAGTACATTATATGTTAATAAAAAAAAAGAAAGAAAAAAAGAAAAGAAATGGTAAGTTCATTAGTGAGCCTTTTCCTGCTATGATGTCCCTCATTTCCATGTACAATCTAAATTCTTTAGGGATCTGGAGAATGAATACCTGTGTAATGAAGGCTTGCTGGGCCTTACCCTAAATGGTCCCTTGTATGGTTGTAGGAGACCCAGGGGTTTTATATCTGCCATCCCATTTAATCCTCACAAAAATTTTGTGAAGTGGTTATTGTTATTCCCATTTAATAAAATGAAGACACTAAGGTTTTTAAAAGAGTTTTCGTAGCTGAGTATGTGATGAGGTTGTTCTGAAACCAAGTCTCCTGACCTTTATTATCACTGCTTTTCTAGTATTTCACAGATGTCTCTGTGATGATTTTAAATTAAGACATTTTATTTAACATGAAATCTTTATCATCTTTAAATAAGTATAAAATGAGAGTGTCTTTTTTAAATGTCAGCTCAACCTGTAGAGTCTTAAGTATCACCATTATGTTATTGTTGAAAATAATGACTTAGAACACAGCTTTACAAATTACAAGCAGAGCTCTGAAGCTTTAGCTTTCATAGGTAATAAGTAGTAACAGTACCTCAGTGGTTTTAATTAATTAATTTTTTTATTAAGTAAAACATTAATATTTATTTATTGAAATTTTCTATAAAACCTCAAAACCAAGTAAATATGAAAAAGTTAAACCATAATGTCATAGTTATATTTTTCTACTTTTTTATTTACTTTAAAAATTTTTATATATTTAAAAAGTCAGGTTTATGGTTATATAATTCACAGACAGTAAAATTCACTCTTTTAAAGTATATAGTATGATTCATTTTGGAATATATATAAAGTCATGTAAACATTGGTATAATGCCAAAAATTCTTTTGTGCCTCTTTTTCCTTTTCCTACTTGCAGTCCCTGATAGCCAGTGATCTGAATTCTTTCTGTACAGTTTTGTCTTTTTGCGAATGTTGTATTAATGGAATCATACAGTATGTAGTTTTTTGTATGTGGCTGCATTTATTTAGTGTAATACTTTTAAGAGCCACCCATGTTGTTGCATGTACCGATAGTTGGTTACTTTTTATTGCTGAGTAGTATTCCATTGCATGGATGTATCATAGTGTATTTATCCATTCACCATTTGATGCACATTTGGGTAGTTTCCAGTTTTGGGCTATTACAAATAAAACTGTTCTGAACATTTGAGTACAAGTCATTTTATGAATATATCAGTATCTGTCTCTTGGGTGAATACCCAGGAGTGGGATGGCTGGATCATATGTAAGTGTAGGTGTAACTTTTTAAAAGAAATTGCGAAGCTTTTTTTCCCCAGTGGCTGTATCATTTTGGATCCATCCAGCAGTATATGAGAGTTCTATTTGGTCCACATCCTCACCAGCACTGAACTATTAGTTTTTTTAAAAAAGTTTTAGCACTTCTAGTAGGTGTATGGTGGTGTCTTATTATGATTTTAATTTACATTTCTCTAATAACTAATGATGTTGAGCATCTTTTCATGTGTTGATTTGCCATCTTTAGTGAAGTGTCTGTTCAAATCTTTAGTCCGCTTTTTTGTTGGATTGTCTTATTTAGTTGTAAGAATTTTTAAAAAATATATTCTATATACAAGTTCTTTATCAGATATATGTTTTGTAAATATATTCTCTCAATTTGTGGCTTGCTTTTTCATTTTCTTAACAATATCTTTGAAGGAAAGAAGTTTTAAATTGTGATGAAGTCCAATTTATCATTTTTTAATTTTAAAGTTATGATTTTTGTATCCTATCTGAGAAATGCTATCCTCAACCAAAGTCATGAAGAGTTTCTTTATGTTCTCTTCTAATAGTTTTATAGATTTAGCTCTTTTTTTTTTTTAAGATTTTATTTTTTGACAGAGAGAGAGAGAGACAGCGAGAGAGGGAACACAAGCAGGGGGAGTGGGAGAGGAAGAAGCAGGCTTCCCAAGCAGGGAGCCGGACATGGGGCTCGATCCCAGGACCCTGGGATCATGACCTGAGCTGAAGGCAGACGCTTAACCACTGAGCCATCCAGGCGCCCCTATAGATTTAGCTTTTACATGTAGCTCCATGATCCATTCCAACTTACATTTTATGAGGTAAGGATTAAAGTTCTGTTTCGTTTGTTGCTTAGAGATGTCAGTTACCACTTGCTGAAAAGATTATTCTCTGTGCATTAATTACTGTGCACCCTTGTCAATCAGTTTATCATATCTATATAGATCTGTTTCTGGACTTTCTATTCTGTCGATCAGTACATCTGTCCTTCAGCCAGTACCACACTGTTGATTAGTGCAGCTTTATATTAAGTGTTGAAATTAAGTAATATGTTCCCAATATTCCTATCCTTTAAATATCTGAAGGATCTCAAGATGTCACCTCTTTCCTGATATTGGTCATTTCTATATTCTCTTTTTCTCCTAGAACAGAAATGGGCAGTCCATGGCTTGCAGGCTAAATCAGTCTTGCTGTATGTTCTTGTACAGTAAGTGAATTAAGAATGGTTTGTACTTTTTTTTGAGAGAGAGAGAGAGTGCACAAGCAAGGAGGGACAGAGGGAGAGAGAGAATCTTAAGCAGACTCCGCACCAGTGCCAAGCCCAATCTCAGGACCCTGAGATCATGACCTGAGCCAAAAATCAAGAGTCAACACCTAACTGACTGAGCCACCCAGTTACCTTTATACATTTCTATACAGGTAGAAAAAAAAAAGAATAAAATTTCATGATACATGAAAATTAAATGAAAATAAAATTTTAGTATCCATACATAAAATTTTATTGGAACACAACCACACTCATTCATTTATACATTATCCATGTCTGCTTTTGTGCTATTAACAGTAGAGTTAAGAATTTGTGACCATGTGGGCTACAAAGCCTGAAATATTTATTATGTTGCTCTAGTATAATAAAAATATCTATCTAATCTTTGTCGCAGGTTCTTGGCACAGAGCTTCAAAAACCCTTGGAATTTCCTGAGTGATTAGTGTTTTTGTTATTTTAATTATGCTAATTAGCCAACTCTTGATGGGTTCCTAGGTAATTTTAGGATGTGGGCTGGTCACCAAAAAGACCAAGCATGTGACTAGAGGGCTGGAACTTTGAGCCCCGCCACCTTCAGAAGGAGAGGGGGCTGGAGATTGAGTTCAGTCACATGGTCAATGATTTAATCAATTATGTCTCTACAATGAAACCCCAATTAAAAACGATGGGCACGGAAGCTCACTGATGCTTCCTGGTTGGTGAACATGTTGATGTGCTGGGAGAATGATGCACTCTGACCCCATGGGGACAGGGCACAGAAGTTCCCAGACCTCCCTCTGTGCATCACTTATAATCAAAGTGTCGTCTTTTTTTTTTTTTTTAAAGATTTTATTCATTTATTTGAGACAGAGAGAATGAGAGACAGAGAGCATGAGAGGGGGGAGGGTCAGAGGGAGAAGCAGACTCCCTGCCGAGCAGGGAGCCCGATGCGGGACTCGATCCCGGGACTCCAGGATCATGACCTGAGCCGAAGGCAGTCGCCCAACCAACTGAGCCACCCAGGCCCCCCTCAAAGTGTCATCTTAACTAGCACGTTCAGTGAGGTCAGTGAGCTGTTCTATTGAATTATTGAACCAGACAGGGTCATGGGAACCCCTAAATTTATAGCCAGTTGGTCAGAAGTGCTGGTGGCCTGGGGATTCCTGAAGTGCCCTCTGAAATGAGGGCAGTCTTGTGGAGGACTGAGCTTTGAATTTGTGGGGTCTGGGCTAACTCCAGGGAGTTAGCCTCAGAATTGTATTGCGGGATATTCAGTTGGTGTTAGACCAGTTGGGTTGAAATGGAACAGTAACCCTTTACAGAATAGGTTTTCAATTCCTGTTCTAAGGCTTTATCAGTTTTATTGATTTTTTTCTCCAAAGAACCAGCTTTTGATTTCATTGATCTCTATTGCTTTTATGGTTTTGATTTCATTCATTTCTGCTCCTATCTTTACTTAATTTCCTTCCTGTACTTATTTTGTATTTAATTTGCCTTTTTTTCTCATCTTTTTAATTTTTAAAAAAATTTTCTTTAAGTAGGCCCCACACCCAGCATGGAACCCAAAGTGGGGCTTGAACTCATGACCTGAACTGAGATCAAGAGTCATGCTCAACCTACTGAGCCACCTAGGTGCCCTTCTCATTTCTTATACTGTAGGAATTATGCCGTCCCTTCCTATCTTGGTGTTCAGTGATATCATGTTTGCAGCTTGAAATTGGCCCTGGTGGGAGTATTTACAGCTCAAAAATCAGCAAATATTACAAACTGATGTTCCTCCCCTCATCCTGAGAGCCAGTTATTAAACATTTACCAGCATACTACTTGTAACAGCAATAACACAGCTCTTTTTTATCTTCTCAGGAGACCTAACATAAAAAGATGATCTCAAATGAAAAGTTATTTCAGAAAAAGAAAGGACTTGATAGTGAGAAATGTAGATTAATAGTGAAAAATATAGATTTGAAATCTAGAATTTTGAGAGATTATACAATCTCTGATCCTGAAGATACGAAGAATAGGACAGGTAGGTTCCTTTTGTTAGTGATTTCAGTGTAGTCCTCTTTGAGGAAAAGTGCCTTGATTAGATGATCTGCAAAAGTCCATTTCAGTTCTCTGAATCTATGGTAAGTTATTTCCCAGAAGATGGTAGGAAAGCTGTTTTATTGCTAATGAAAAGCTGATGAGAGAGTTATTGCTGAAGGATTGATCCATTGCCCTCTTAAGAAGCTTTGCGATTCCCAGACCTAATGGATGGAAAATAGCAGAAATAACAGAGATCGGTAGCTAGAGTCTAAAATTTCTAAGAAACGCTAGATGGTTTGACATAGGTTGTCACTTATGTTTTGTGGATGCCCTTCTAAACAAAGTGTTAAGGGAATTCTTGGCCAATTTCTCTGTTGGTGTGCTGAGAGCTTAGTTCATGGGTTGGCATTAAATAGAGCTTCCATTAATTGATCAGAAAAGTGCTTGTTGTCCATCACTAGGAGGTATTGAAAAAGCCCACTTTAAAGGAAATTTTAGTAGTTGATTTCTGTGCTGCCATAACTCTGATCCCATTGATAATGTGTTATAGCCATTATGATGTCTAGCCTAATACTGTGAGCAGATACTCTGGTACTTATTTTTGTATTCTCAGGCTTAGCATAATACATTAATAAATTTGTGTTGAATAAATGAATAGTTAAAGGAGCATTTATTTTATTCCTCTTGGCAGCACATAGGAAACCCAAAAGATAGGAACAATTAAACTTAAGGGATATTGAGAAATTGGCATTTTAAAAAAGATATAATGTCAAGTAGTATGGAATATTTTAAATAGGTTTTATTCAGCTTCATAGAAATTTATAAGTGCTTAATAAGCTATTAATAAATAAACAATATGTATTTTCAATTTAATAGTTGATAATCTGAGTACAATTTAGATCTGTCTCAATCTGAATACAATTTTCAATTTAATAGTTGATAATCTGAATTACAGCCACAGTTTGTTCCTGAGTATTCAGTATTAATATAACAAGTAAGTCTAGGTAGATTTTTCTTGGTATTATCCTCACTTTCTTTCAATCTTCAGTCAGACATTGAGCCCCTAATATGTACACAGCATTAAGGTTTGCCTAAAGATTAAAGAGAGCCTCTAAAATGTTTGTTGTACTTAATACAGCATTTATTGTATGCTTTTTTCTGATAAACTTATAATCAGTGCAAAACCCTTGACAATCAAGGAAAATCACAAAGAAAAAAAATCCATAACCCTATTACCCCAGTATAACCACTATTCGTGTTTTGGTATATGCCCTTTTATATTATGTATTTATAAATATCTGTTAAAAATAATATGTAAAATAGATAGTGTGGGTATAATAGAGAGGGTACAAGGAATGTCTGGGGATGTGTTCTATAATAGGCTTTGCCACTAGCCAATATGACCTTGGGAAAGATCCTTTTATCTCTCTAGAGTTCTATTTCTTCACTTATAAAGGGACTGTCTTAGTATCTAAGGGTCCTTACCAGTTGAAAATTCTGATTTCATTGAAATTGAACACCTTTGAAGACTGAGATTTCAGGAGGATGAAATTGCAAGTGTTCGATTCAAAGTCTATATTCATCTCAATTATGAGGCAGGTCTAAAAATCTTGAATTGGTATAAATATTTCCTGCTAACATCATTAGGTTTTGTTAGTATGAAGCAGTTATACTTAAAGTAACAAATTTCTCTTGGAGCAAGAATCACAGTCTCAATTGGTAAAGGTACTTGAGCTAATAAATACGTTTTTTTTTAAATACTTTTTATTTATTTATTTGACAGAGAGAGACACAGCGACAGAGGGAACACAAGCAGGGGGAGTGGGAGAGGGAGAAGCAGGCTTCCCGCGGAGCAGGGAGCCCGATGCGGGGCTCGATCCCAGGACCCTGAGATCATGACCTGAGCCGAAGGCAGACGCCCAACAACTGAGCCACCTAGGCGCCCCAATAAATACGTTTTTAGGAAAGTGTTAAGTAATCCTCATTAGCCTTTAAGTGTGCTACCAGAAATAAGAAATGCAGGATCACCACTATTTTAAGTGTGTGGTATTTTATCAAAAAAGCATACCAAGAAGAAAATCAAAGTAGCTCTGTTACTTGATTCTTTTTGCACCTCAAGAAAATTGATTTTGTCTTCCCTCCTCTGTGCATGTGATGAAAATGGTGGGTTGCTCTGTGAGAACTATTGCATATTACACAGCAAAGCTTTAAAAGTGTTAAAAGGTGTCTGTTTTGTCTTAGAAGGGTCAGTTTTCATATTAAACAATTTTTGTTGGACAGTTAAGGTGTCCTTTTCCTTTTACCATTTTGTAGAAGGATTTTTTTTGTATGCATTTTAACAGTTATTTAAGAGTCCCCATGTGCTTAGAAAGGAATCTGAATATATGTGCCTTTTTTTCAAAGCCTCAGCACAATGTAGGTTCTTCCATCAATATTATCAAATGACTGGGAGCTGTAGTTGGAACAATATGTAAAAATACAGCTTGTGAAAGATTTCCTTTATTAACTGTCATCATCCGCAGAATATATGTTCAAATAAACGTTGTGTAATAACTAAATTTGAGATTAATAGGCCCCTTAAGAAACAGCGAAGTCATTCAGAATAGTCAGTGAAAAATAGGCTGTAAGACTGTAACACGCACATATTGTCCTGCTTACATGCTGTCTCTGGTGTCATTCCCATTTATCACTGTCGGCAGGCTCTGTTCTCATTAAAACACTCTTGCACAAAAGCAACTTAATTTTCTTAAGAGGAGAGGACACCTGATTCAATTTAGCACCCAGAAATGGTAACTTGAATATATTTTTTCCTGGCCTGAATTGAGATGAATAGTTACAAACAAGAATAGCCACCCCCCATTCACCTCAAGATTAAGTATATTAAATAATTTTTTCCACTGGTAGCAAGAAATGAACCTGTAGAAGCAGGCAAGAAATGAAGCTGACTCTGAGAAAAGCAGCTGGATGTATTGGCTGGCAACTTGCATCTATATGCACTTCTCTTCATTCCTGTAATGTTTTTAAAACAAAGAATTAAAGTGGCCGTTAAGATGGTGAATTTTAACGGTTCATGTTCTAAAAGTGTTAAAAGGTGTCTGTTTTGTCTGTCTTTCTTTAAACTGGGGAATGCCTGGTAGTAGTTCTTTAGTCTTCGTTTGGATTTATTTGTTGACAAAAAATATTCAGCGAAGATTGTAAAATAATATTCTACTTTTTAGTCACTGCTGCTTAAAAAGTGCAGTAACATAAATAGTGGAATAAAATGAAGAGTGCCCCTTTCATGTTGAGCATGGTGTATAAGCTCACATTTTAAATGATGTCCCATATATTTACTTTTCTGTGGTATGCTTCAATAATATTTAAATATTTAATATAGAAATGCATAACTTTTATTTGTTACTGATTTATACAGTGAAAATTGTGGTAATTAGGTAGTTAGTATTAAAATGCCCTAGCAACTAAGGTGCTTCTCAGAAAGGCAATTATAATTGGCCTTTAAAGCAAATGGAATAAACTTTCCCTAATTCTTTTTTTTTTTTTTGACATTTCTGTAGCACTTCACAAAATACCATATACATGTAAAAAGAAAATATTTTGTGTTTCTGTATTTAATAGAAGACCAAGGACTGGAATTCGATCTTTGATGTCTTTATGTTTTTTCAAACTGAACCTGTGCTTGGAAAGGAAATAAATAAATATTAAATAAAAATTTAAATTTAAGTAAAAATTTAAATAAAAATTAAAATATTAAAAATATTATATTCTCATTGTGAATCAAAGGCTGAAGTGAAATAAATTCACAAGTTGAGGAACTTTTCCAGGGTAAGACAATACAGCTTTGATTCATCACTAATAGTCAGGTTTTTTTCCCTTTTTTAATTTTTTCAATAATGTGTTATCCTGTATGCAATCGGAGCAAGAGATTATGCTAAGTCAAACTTAATATGCCTATTCAACCATATCTTAGAGGAAGCATTTTTTTATTTATCTAACCTGCCTGATTAGCCCTTTATTATTTTCTGCCTTATTTAGGAATGTGATTGTATCAGGCTTCAAGTAATAGAAAATCAGACTAAAAGTAACTTAAACAAGCAGAGACTTATTTTCTCATATACCAAGATGCCTGGAGGTGGGGGTTGCTGGCATTTGTTCTGTGGCTCAATGATATTAGAGTGGCTGTCTCTGTACTGCTATTGGCCTTTCTCTTCTGGATGCCAGAGAGCTTTCACTGTTCTAGGCAGGAGGAAGGAAGAAAGGCAGTGCCAGACACTAACCTCCCTAACCCCCACCACCAAGGGTGTATCAATTTGTATCTCATTGGCCAGAACTTTGTTGCATGGCAACCCTAGCTTTTCCCTTTTCAAAAAACTGTTTCCTTTTTGGAAGGCATAAAGCTAGTCTCATTTTTTTTCTAGAAGTTTTCAAGTTTTGCCTTCCAACTCTAGATGTTTAATTCAACTAGTATTTTCTTTTAAGATTTATTTATTTATTTTTAAAGGGGGGGGTGGGGAGGAGGGGTACAGGGAGGGAGAGAGAGAATCTCAAGCAGACTCCCCATTGTAGACTCCCCGAGGTGGGGCGCCATCCCAGGAGCCTGAGATCATGACCTGAGCCGAAATCAAGAGTCAGATGCTTAACCAGGCGCCCCTCTAGAATTTTCTTTCTTACTGTATTACGAAATACTCAATTTCTCCTCCTTTCCTAACTGCTTTATAATGGTGCTATCATCATATACAGCTTCTTCACATTTGTAATTTTTTATTGTAAACTTCTGTTCAGTAGGGGCTGTTTTATCCGGGAATCCACTGTGTTCCGGATTGTTGAAGCAACCCCAAAGAAAAGTTTTGCATTTGCCTCTTTTAGGGCCTCACGGGTTCTGTTGGTCTTTGATTCGTTTTGTCTTTTGTTTTCTTGATTTAGTCATTAGTTTGGGATTCTCGAATCACATCCATAGTGTCAGTTCAGTCCTGTGCCCACCCTTGATGCCGTCGGCCTTATGTTACTTTCTTGATTTTGTCAGTCAGGTTTTCTAGGTGCCCTTATGTGGGGGGGCAGCCTTTCCAGGGTTCTGCTCTGCTTGCCACAGGTGGCTCAGCCCCAGGTGGCTCCTCTGCCGACCGAAGCTGGGCTTGCTGCTTCCGGGGCACAGGGCCCAAGTCTGTTGTCCAGGAGTGTGCAGCACTGTCCCCCCTGCTTTCCCACCCTGGCTTTGCCGAGCTTCTCTGTGTCTAGTACCTGGCTTTTCTTGTTTTCTTTTAGCTCAACTTTACATTTAAAATGTTGTGTTGTTATTTTAATCTCTTTATGGAGTGGCGTGAATTTGAAGATGATGCACATGGAATGCCATCTTCTCCTCTCTCCTTTGACAGCGTCCCTGGCAGATCTCATGGTTTTCTGGTCACTTTTAGTTGCAAAAATAGTCATATATTTAATAATTAGGATTAACTTTTTGGTATTTAATTCAGGGCAGTCTAGCTTAAAACCCTAAATTCCCTTCTTTCCCAACTCAGGCCTAACCTGTGTTTTTAATTTCTTTTTAAAGGTTTATTTATTTTCGAGAGGGAGAGGTGGGGCGGAGAGGAGCAGAGGGAGAGAGAGAGAGAGAGAATCTTAAGCAGGCTCCGCAACCAGTGCGGAGTCTGATGCGGTGCTCGATTCCATGACCCTGAGATCATGACCTGAGCCGAAACCAAGAGCCTGACACTCAACTGACTATGCCAGCCAGGCTTCCCTAACCTGTATATTTAAAACACAGAACATTACACTTTTTTTTCTTAATGCATGTACACACATATGATGAAAATATAAAAATAGGATAGGCAGGACCAGTGGCGAAGAGGACATGGTCTGTTTCACTTTTTTTTTTTTTAACCTTCTCACCCTCCCTACTTCCCTCCTCTTTAGAGTCAGGGTGAATATAACAAGTGCATTACAGGGTGGGAGACAGTCTTACCTTTTTGGTGCTGATGTAATCCAACCCTCAGTGCCCTGTGTCATGGCAAACACCCACAAGCTATATCTCTTTGCTGGACAGGTTAGGGGAGCAAATTGTTCAGAGTATACTTCCAGTCCCTGCCCCAAGCATATTCCCCTCAGCCTCTTATTGCTGGGGACTCTTTGCCCTGGAATGCTGTTGTTTTGGTTCCTTCAAAAGGAATTAAGTATGATGGCAGTCCTCTGAGGCATATACCTGGCCGATATGGAATTGACAGACCTCGCCCCATCACAGAACTGAAGTATACTTTGTCCAGTTGTTTAGTCGCTCTTTGTCCTGCCTCTGTGGTCTGTTCTAGGCGACCTCCCTATCTTTGCTGTTTCTAGTCCTGAAGCAAGTGCCTGTTTCTGGTTCATTACATAGCCTTCTTCTCCCCCCACCCCAATTCTAGGGAATTTACCGTGATGTTTCTGAGAAGTCTCACACAGAGTGCGCTCTGCTCCTCTGGCAGTCTAGTGAGGGCTTTCTCCCCTCAGTAAACATCCAGCACAGGGCCGCAGTGCCATTCTTGCTTCCTTGCAATTTCTCCTATGCCCACTGTTGGTTCTTTTTTTTTTTTAAAGATTTTATTTATTTATTTGAAAGAGAGAGAATGAGAGAGAGCAAGCACATGAGAGGGGGGAGGGTCAGAGGGAGAAGCAGACTCCCTGCCGAGCAGGGAGCCCGATGCGGGACTCGATCCAGGGACTCCAGGATCATGACCTGAGCCGAAGGCAGTCGCTTAACCAACTGAGCCACCCAGGCGCCCCACTGTTGGTTCTTTTGTATCTATTGCCCCCATCCTCAACTGGAGAGGGGTGGTGGGCAGGTCAGCTTTCTCCTCTAAAGGAGAAGGAAAAGTCCAAAGACCTTCTACTCCTGGAAATTTCCTTTTATCAATCCTTTCTGGAATTTCTAGTCTTTTCCCATATAGCCTGCATGTGAAATGGTCCCTGGCCTAATTTTCATGTTTGTTTGTTTGTTTTTTTGTAAGTACTGTATGGCTATGTCTGGTATCTTACTTTAGGAATAGTGGGGTACTTGCCACATACTCTCCTCAGTTTGGAGCATTATTAGAAATTCTGAGATAACCATAAATGTCCCACTTTAACATTTGGGTAAAATTTCTGATTTTGTTGAGTGGGGAAGCAGGGTATGCAACAGTGGAAACTGGAAGTTTCATCAATTATCTTGCAATAGATCATTAACACCCAATGTGAACAATGGATTTTATTTCTTTATTTAGTGGGCTGATGATGATGGAAGGAAAAAGAAGGGTGTTGGACCAGCATTATGAAAATTTTAGATATAGTGTCATAAGAGGAGACTTAGGTAGGACTCAGCAGTGTTCATATATTTGAAGTGCAATCATTTCAAAAAAGGGCTACGTATTTGTGTAACTCCAGAGCATGGAACACAGTTCAGGCACAGCTGTAACAAAAGATAAAGGTTTCAGGCTTACTGTCAGGTAGAACTTCATAACATTTAAAGGCATACGGCAATGGCAGAGCTTGCTTTTATGAGTTAGAGAAGGTTTTTTTTTTTTTTAATTTACCTTTTTGTTTCAAATAACTTCAAGTAGGTTATAAAGAAATTAATGTGTTCTTGAGCTTGCTCAGTTTTCCAAAATGATTTACTAAAGATATGCTGTACAACATATAAGGAAACATTAACAAAATACCATATATTGGGTAAAATTGGGCAGATACTTAAAGCAATATATTATCTTAAAATGTGTAATATAAAGAAAGTCAATCTACTTAGTATTAGAAAAAACCCTCAATAATGAACTTTTTTCAATTAGCCTTGATCTAATTATACATCAGATGTGATTACACCGAGGTATATGCTTTACGGATGGGATTCCTGAGTTAATAATGAAAACATTACTGTGCAGGGCATTTAGTTAGCATAAGTATTCATGCGTTTGTTGTTTGACTCAGTAATATTTATTGAGGTTCTACTACAAGCCAGCTGCTGTTCTAGGCACTGAGGACATGATCTTGTACAAGTTAGGCAACATTCTTGTCGTAATGGAGCATTATAGACAGAGAATGGGTAATTAAGTTGTTTCTAGCAAAAACGATAATAACAAACAAAATGCTACATTTAAAAATCAGTGGACTCTCTCAGGTATGGCTTCTAGAAGGCAAGAGAGAGGAAACATCCTGAGAAAGTCTGATTGTATAACCTGAAGGGTCCCACCTTAGAGCAAATTGTCCTGGGTGGCTCATGTTTGATCTCAGTTCATTCTCTATAGCCATGCTTGTTTTATACAAAAATAATGGTGGATTTTGGGTTTATTTTCAAAACCAAATATTCACATCCTACAGAAACTCTTGAAAGATGCCCTCTGTTCATTCTGTAGCTTCTTATGCCCCCAGCATTATGATGTGTGCTCCAGCGGGTGCTCAACCTCCACCTTGTCAACCAACAAGAGAGATCCTGAATATGCCAAGTAGAGATTGAAATCTTAATTTTATTTTAAAGTAAAATGTTTCTTATATTTGTAACACAAAGGGATTCAAAATGCAAACTATAAATGGCTCAACATCTCCCTGCCCAGATGACCTTTGTTGAAATCTAAAAAAGTAACATATTAAAAACAAAAGCCAAACAAAATGGAACAAAATGAAAATTAAAAGTGACCCCCACACAATCCCTTTCAACAAATTTAACCATATTAGGGGTTTTTTTTGTGATTCCTTTCAGAAAAGTGGGTTTTTTTAATACTTATCTGGGTCTATATACACGTGTATGTACCTCTTTGCACAATAGGAATGTGATATTGTGATTTATAATAATAAATATATATTTGGTCTTTGTCCCAGTTTCTGGCACAGAGCTCCTAAAACCCTTGGAATTTCCTAAGTGAGGAAAGCTATAAAAATGGTCTTTTGTTATGTTAATTAGGCAACTTTCGGAAAGGCCCCTAGCTCACCTAAGGATGGGCCTGGTTACCAGGGGAACCAACCGGAGATTAAAGGGGTAGAATTTTTAGTCCAACTTCCGTACCTCTGGGGAGGAGAAAGGGCTGGAGATAGAGTTCAGTCACCAATGTCCAATGATTTAATCAATCATAGCTGTTTTTTGTTTTTTTTTTAAAGATTTTATTTATTTTTTAGAGAGCGAGCGAGAGAGAAACAGCATGAGAGGGGAGAGGGTCAGAGGGAGAAGCAGGCTCCCCGCTGAGCCGGGAGCCCGATGTGGGACTCCATCCCAGGATCCCGGGATCATGACCTGAGCCGAAGGCAGAAGCTTAACCATCTGAGCCACCCAGGCGCCCCATCATAGCTGTTTAATGGAGCCTCTGTAAAACCCCAAAAGGACTGTTTGGGAGAGCTTCTGGGCTGGCGAACATGTGGAGCTGCTGAGAGTGTGTCACACTGTAGAGAGCCTGGAAGCCTGGTGCCCTCTCTCCATACCTTGCCCTGGGCATCTCTTCCATCTGTTCCTGTAGAGCCTTTTCATAATAAAAGTGGTAATCGAGTGAATAAAACTGGTTTCCTCAGTTCTGTGAGCTGCTCTAGCAAATTAATCAAACTCGAGGACAGGGTTGTGGGAACCTCTGAGTTATAGGCAGTCCATTGGAAGCACAGGTGATGATCACCTGGCCTTTGTGATTGACAGTGGGAACAGTCTTGTGGGACAGATCCCTTAAGCTGTGGGATCTGACACTAGTTTCAGGTAGACAGGGTCAGAATTGAGTTGAATTGTAGGATACCCAGCTGCCTGATGGTGTGGGAAAAAACATGGTAAAGGAATTACACACAGTTTCAAAACTTGCTTTTTCACTTTAAGCCAGCTTTCATATTGGTAGATGCAGATCATCCTCTTTTTACCGGCTTCAGAGTATTCCTTGGTAATTCTAGATTTTATTTAACTGACTCTATTGCTACGTAGCAGTAGTAAATTTTAAAACATTATTTAAGCATATTTAGGTAACTGAATGTAACTGTATTGTAATAGGGAGGCTACGGGAAGTAAAACAAGATATTGTGAAAGAGATGCTCATATTGGGTTGCGACTGAAGTCTTCATCTGCCATTGCTGTTGCTTGCCTGTGGAACCAGGTGTCAGATCCAGCCTTCTGCCAATTCTTGGATTCTGCCAAACACATGGAATAACTTAGGAGGAGAGGAGACTTTGGACATTTCTGGGAATCTTATTTATTACGGCAATTCAGTTAATAAACATGTAGGTGCTTAGGATGAGCTTCATCAGATTCCTCCTCAGAAGACTTCTAATTTCTAGTGGGTCAAGGAGGCATGCAGATAGGTCATTTCAGTAGTGTGACAAGTGCCATGGCAGAGGTATGCTCAGGATGTTGGGCAGCAGGCGTGGGGACACTCAGTCCACTGAGAAGTGTAGATGCATGTGTGTGGGAGGATGTGTGATCGAAAGCTTCTTGGAAGGAGTTGCTAAGATGAGTAGGAATTGCCTAGGTAGAGGAAGGGAGAAAGGCATTCCAGGCCAGGGAACAAAGAGGTAATCAACAGCACAATAAGTTTGAGGAATTGCAGGGAGTGTAGTATTGTCAGAATATAAAATTGGAGGCAAGAAATAAGATGGACAGAGACCTGTTCATGGAGGGCCTTGTATAACGTGCTGAGGAGCTGGAAATTCCTCCTTAAGTCTGAAGACATACATACTTTTTATGTATCAATTAAATACTCTCTAAATATTTATCATCACTCTTTGAACCTCTGGACAACATAATTCCCTTATATGCTGCAAAAGCAGAATTAAGTCAACTATTAGCTTAATTATTTGTTACTGTTGAGCCCAAGATCCTTGGTTCAGTGTCTGATACTCTTGAGAGTACCCAGAACCTTAATCAGCCATTTCACAAATGATTGCCAGAGCTCTGCTTGGGAGCACCGAGTGTAGGTGAGTGAGTTCACATTCATCAGCACTGGCAGAAGAACAACTAAGAAGTTGGCCGGCAGCATTCTCAGGTACCTGAGATAGCCTGTCCCTGTCATCACTATGGTTTTATAAAATGCCAGTCCACGTAAAATATGTTGCTTGTGTTTGGGTTAAAAAAAGAGAACGGGGTAGAGTGGGAGAACGGTGATTTGATCTGATGAATAGTAGTTGATTTATTTTGCTTTGACTTCTGAGTCTTTTTATTTCTAACGATCCATGTTTTTTTTAAATGCTAGCCCAAACCATTAGTTCCCTTGAAAAAGGTTGGTGAAAGGCACCGGGAAGAAATACATTTGGAAGAGAGAGCTCAAAGGGGAATACCTCATTCCTTTACTAAGAGGAGATCAATCCATTTTAAGCGCAAAATAGGGTTTAGAAATAAACAGTGTTTGTGGGGAAGGTGCATTTTTTTTTTTTTTTGTAGGAAGGAAGGCAGTGTTTCCAGTTGATCTTATCACAACTCATCTAGTTATACAGTTTTACTTATTTTTCTCCACATACAAAACTTTTTCCTCAATCATCCGTAATGGAATTCCAGGAAGATGGGTTAAATATGTTGCTATATTTTACAATTGTCATCTGTAATGTTTTATTTAGCTAAATCTTTTTTTTTTCTTTTCCCCACTACTTCCTGTACAACACAGAACACCATATGCCATTGTCCCTGTCAGGCGGCAAAGGTTTCCCTGGTCTGTGCTGTGCCTGTGTTTATGCCACAGAGGAGCTGTGGTCCAGTGCCATCTTTTATTGATAGGGCCAGCAAAGGAGAAATCTAATGAAATTATCAAAGCTTTGAATTAATTATGAACTTGAATAGGAGAGCTAAGCTCTCTGGAGCCAGGGATCTCATTACCCATGCACTCTCATTGCATCCTCTTCTGGAGCAGAAGGCATTTTCAGCTACAGCTCTTAGCCTGGCTTTGGACTTTATTCAAACTTGCTAAACTGACATCCTTTTCTTACTACAACGTGGCTGCTAATCTCCATGATGATTAATTTAATTCTGATGTGGATCTACAGGAGATGTCAATAGGTTTTCTCTACCCCTCCTTTTGCCTTTTATTATTTTTTCTTTCTCTCTCCATTTTTCCCCCATCAAATTGGATGTTAACAAGTTTTTATCCTTTTTGGGTAATGTGAGAAGCTTTCAGGATTCAGGTGTAGCTTCATGGAATATAGTGATTGATTTAAAGTTAAGAACTATATATTACATCTACTATGTATTCCCTGGATACTTAGGTAAGCACAAAGTCAAATATTTCTTCTTTGAATTTTGAACACCAAGTGGAAGTTTTTCTTGCTTGTTTCTACTTTAGAATTGTTGGTATAGCAGTAACTTCCATGGTCTTAGCAGCATTGTTCATATTCTAATGTGTGTTGTATGGGAACAACAGATCTCACTTTGTGGGTGTAGCTCATAAAGCTCCCTGATGCAGAGTGCTTAATGTTTGCTTTACAATTCTGGTTTTTCTTTTCACGGTAAAAAGAAAAAAATTTTTCTGATGAATATAGCCACCTCTTTTTTAAGTCTCGTCACAAAATCAATAACAACAAGGTTTCAATTTACTATTGGTGATGATTCTTTGGGACTGTCATATAGGTTCAAAACATCTCATGGCAAGCCTTTTCTGCTTGCTTTTGAGACCCATTATTTATGAATTCCTAAGCTGCAGCTCATCTATCTTAGTAAAGTACAGGCCACTGGCGATTTTTGTAAGCAGTGACTAACTCAGCTTTATAGAGTCAATGTTTTAAGGTTTTGAATAGTGGGGGTTGGGAGAATGATAGTCTTTGCTTTTCCTTTTTCTATTTACTTTCAGTGAGTTTTTTTCCCCCATTTATTTTCTTTATAGGCAGCTGCAATATTTAATTCAGCCTTTGGAAGTTTTTTGGTAAGTAAACATGGTTTAACTTGTCTATTATAACTTTGGTTGTGATGTTGTTTGTATGAAAGATTTAGTGAAAATTGGACTTCTTTTACCATTTAGTTAAGTATAAAAGTTCTTGAATCTTTTTATGTGCCATTAACCATACCCTGAAAAATTAGTTGATAAATAAAGGAAATGTTCTTTTACAATATAATTTGGAGGCTTGGGGTTTAATATTCCATTTAATGGATTCAAGGAATCAATTAAAACACTGTGTGTCTCCTTATAGAAGTTATGTCAATATATTGATCATTTAATGAGGTCTTTTAGATTATTATTATTTTGTATCATGGGACTGAGGATTTTGAAAAGGAAACATGACCCAGCTGGTCAGAAAGGGAATGCTAATTTACTTGTTGACATGTCATTTATTTTGTACATTTTACTGTCAAAGAAGCTACTGGCATGGATACTTCTGAGAAATCTGTGTGGAAAACATTTAAAATGAGGAAATAATTGAGTGATTTGCAAGAAAATGCAATATTTTTTTGACATGTGAACTATAAATTGTATAAAGGTTAAAAACTAGTTCAGTGTTCATAAGTAGAGCCAATATAATTATAAGGATAATACTATTTTAGCATTTTTGATCATTTTTTAATAATGTAACAAAGACTTGGTTTGTGTTATGAAAGAATGAGAAAGAAACTGAGTTTTCTGTTAGTTGAGTATTTTTATTTATATCCTCCCTAAAACTTTGCCAAATTCCTGAAAATAAATTAGAATATTATATTTTTAGGTACATAATTCATTGACAGGTATGAAGTACAGTGATAATTGAGAATAAAATCAGTGGGGTATAAAGTAGTTTATGAATCTAGGCAAATATTAATTATTTCTGTTTAAAATGCTCTTTATGTCACTTATGATTGTATGTATTTGAATGTAGCCGAAGCTTTTAAATGTATTGTTACACTGCGTTAATTCCATGTAGTGCTACACAGCTTTTAAGGTCCCAATGTTATAGACCTTTTAAATGATGTAGCTTCTACAAAATACGTGCTTAGAGTATATCTTATTTTTAAAGAAGTAGTAATGTTATTCCCAATGCTGTATTATTATTGGGTTTTAGAAGAGAGCTAATAGTGTCTATTTAATGAAAATGAGCTCTTGAGCTACTTATTTTAAACTCAGTAATATTTTGTGAAATCGTTTTTTCATTTATCTAAGTGTTATTTTCCATGTGTTGTCACAATTGACAAAATAATATCTGTAAAATATGATCTTGCTGGAAGCCAGTTTTTTTAAAATATGGTTTGGAATCCTATACCTCTACTATCAAAACATGGTTTCTAAGCTAGATCTCCTACTCTTTAAAATGACTACGGTTATTGAGAAAATAAGTTTGAGGCAATTGTCTCAGTAACTGAAGCAAAATGCACTGTCCCTTAGTTGGAGGATAAGCTCGCTAAGTATCGTTTGAATTTTGCACTGATTCTATGAACAGTGAACACATCAAAATATTTGTTCTCCCAGGCCCAATTCTTTCTAAGGTCCAGGGAAGTAAAACTTGTTCTAGGGACCCTTTAGGATTTTTATTATGCTCTTTCGCTTCTAAGAAGTGCATTCTCACTCCTTAGTCTCCTGCTCTTTTTCCTCTTTTCATCTTTTTTTCTGACCTTAACTCAAGTATTGAAAGTATTGATCTCCTACCACCCAGAGGTAGTTTTCTAATAGTGTGGAGGATGCAAGGAATCGAATGTGGGTCCCACTGTGTTGTGGAGACGACACACAAAATAAGAAATACAATGTAAAAGTTAACAAGTCACACAAAAGATGTTACTAGATGACGTATGATTGTCAGATGGCACACAGGTTGATAGGCACTCGATTCAAAAGTCAGACAGAAACAATTTCGCTGAGCTGGGCCTTCAAGTATGGTAGGACTTAGCTAGTAGAAGAGAGGGGAGGGGAACTGGCAGAGATGCAGAAGTGTCATTTTCCATTTTTCCTTCCTCTTCTGTTTCCTCCTTTTTCTGTCCCAAAGTTGGAAATTACTGGGAAGGGTTGAGAATGAAAACGATCATTGGAGATGTTTTGTTCCAGGCTTATAAGAAATAGTAATTCTCTTTCTCCCCCACCCCCACCCCCTTCATCATAGTTACAACAAACCTTAGATTATGGACTGTGTATGAGTCTGGGCTAAACCAGTTAGAATTAGGTTCAGATTATTGAAGATAAAAAATAATAATTGTGGCATACACAGGATGAAGGTTTATTTTTCTGTATTCTAAAACCTGGAAGGAGGCTACCATGTATGGTGGCTTCATGGTCTCATTGTGGACAGATACGCCTGTCTTTCTTCCATCCTCCACAGCATGTACTTTCCTTCCTCAAGCTTGCCTCAGTGTCCGAGACAGCTGCTGGAGCTCCAGCCAAAAAGATACCTGGACAGTAAAGTCTTTACTTTAGGAAAGCACAGAGGAGCTCTCCTAAAATCTAAGTTTGCTTTCTTTAAATAGCACTCCTGAAATTCCAACCGTATACCTGCAACAATATTGCAGAACTTACTCATACAATCATACTTAGCCAATGGAGAGGTTGGGACATGTGGCAATTTGCTAAGAGCTAAAAATTGGGTTTCTGTTACTAAGAAAGAAGAGAATGGATAGTAAAAGACAGCTAGCACTTTCTGCCTATGGGCAGTGTAGAGCAATTGCCAAGAGTTCAAAAAAAGATTAATCTCAGTTGAATGATACGAGAAGGCTTTAGGGAGAAGTTGGTGTTTGAACTGGGCTTGGGAAAAGGACTTACTTTAGAGGAAGGAAATTCCAAATTATAACCTTCATGCTTTATTTTGTTATTCTTTTTAAAAATTTTTTCACTTAATTTACTTTTTTAAAAAAAATTATTTTGTATTTTAATTCCAGTGTAGTTAACATAGAATGTTATATTATTTTCAGGCATACAATATAGTGACTTAGAACTTCCATACATCACCTGGTGCTCATCACAAGTGCCCTCCTTAATCCCCATCACCTATTTCACCCATCCTCCACCCACCTCCCCTCTGGTAACCATCGGTTTGTTCTCTGTAGTTAGGAGTCTGTTTCTTGATTTGTCTCTCTCTCTCTCTCTCTCTTTGTCCCTTTGCTCGATTGTTTTGTTTCTTCAATTCCACAGATGACTGAAATCATATGGTATTTGTCTTTCTCTGACAGACTTATTTCACTGAGCATAATATTCTCTAGCTCCAGCCATGTCATTGCAAATGACAAGATTTCATTCTTTTTTATGGCTGAGTAGTATTCCATTGTACATATATACCACCTCTTCTTTATCCATTCATCTATCAGTGGACACTTGGGCTGCTTCCATAATTTGGCTATTATAAATAATGCTACTGTAAACATAGGGATGCATGTATCCCTCTGAATTAGTATTTTTGTGTTCTTTGGGTAAATACCCAGTAGTGTGATTACTGAATTGTAGGGTAGTTCTATTTTTAACTTTTTGAGGACCCTCCATACTGTTTTTCAGAGTGGCTGCACCAGTTTTAATTCTCACCAGTAGTGCAAGAGGGTTCCTTTTTGTCCACATCCTCACCTATACTTGTTGTTTCTTATTTTGTTATTCTTAAAGTGTGGTACTTGTTAGAGCATTTTTGGAATTTTCTTTATGAATGGAAAATATTCACTTATTCTTAAAATTTAGGATTAGGGGTAGTAGTATGGTTTCTGGAATCAGACTGGCTTGATTTAAATCCTTACCTGACTGAATTACTAGTCTAATCCTATGACCTTCCCTGTATATAAAATGGAGTAGATAGTACCTAAACTATCCATTGTTGTGGTGAGAATTAAATGGGATAATCTGTATAAAATACTTGTGATCTAAGTTTTGTCCAAGCTTTGCCATGAATTTTTTTGTGTGGCCATGGACATACATAAAATGAAGAATTGGTTATTTCTGACTAATGATTATTCTCTGGTTATTAGTGACCATTTCTTTTGTATTTACATAATGGAATTTGAGAAGGGTATTTACTTTAGATTACATTAAAACTTTGAATGAAAGCCTTTATTAAAGAATTTTTGAAGAAAGAACTCTGAGGGCATTTTTGTTGATTTTTAGACATCTGGGTATACCAAATAAAATACTGTACATATTTATAGCTTGTTTAATAATGTCCCAGGTCTAATTAAAACACAGTGTTTTTAAGAACTAGATGTTACAGAGAACTGTGTTGTTGTTTTTTTTAAATGTAGCTAGGCTGGTAATAACCAATGATAGATTAATTCAATTTACATAAATTTCAGACCAAGAGAATATTTTAAAATCATGCCACAGAGGATTGCTTTAAGTTGAGAAGTTAATGTCATTATCTCCTCCTCTCTTTTAAATTGTTCTGTTTACAATAATTGTGGAGCATAATAAGTGTTTTAAGATTTCCCACTTGATGAGATTTTAATAGAATTTGATAGTCACCACTCTGAATAACTAAAATGTTATCAAAATTTATATATATTTTCTTTTTTTTTTTAAGATTTATTCATTTGAGACACAGATACAGAGAGAAAGAGAGAGCATGAGCAGGGAGAGAGGCAGAGGGAGAGGGAGAAGCAGGCTCCCCGCTGAGCCAAGAGCCCTATGTGGGGCTCGATCCCAGGACCCTGGGATCATGACCTGAGCCGAAGGCAGACGCTTAACCATCTGAGCCACCCAGGCGCCTATATATATATTTTCTATGTAAAACCAGGCATTTCAAGTTCAACCATCTCTTGTGTTGCTTCCTCACCAAAAGAAAGATTAAAAAAAAATAGATATTGGCAACTTTTAAAAAAACTCCAATTGAAAAATCCTCTCTTTAGTGTAAAAAGATTTAACTGTGTTGAAAAAAACTTTGATCACAAGTTTTGTTACACTTTTGGCATTTTGGTTTGGAGGCTAAGTTCAGTGTTTCCATGTCTTCAAGAATTACAGGTTTAAGTTTAAAAGGAAAAGGTAGAACTTTTTCTTTTTAGACTCTTCAGCCTATTTTATTATATTTGGTAACTCTTCAGGGAGTTTGGTAACACCTCAGGGGTAATACCTGAGGAAACCCTGGTGAGTGACAAAGTTGATCGTGCCAAATTGAGCTTCTAATAACTGTGTCACACAACATTATAGCAATTCATAAGTGTACGGATTTCTGAAACATTACCAAAGAGTTACAGGCAAAGTGAAATCATCTTTGTGAATGCATAACACCAAGTCTAAGAAAGATCTGTAGGAGTTACTGTTTACTTTCTAAATCTCTTCATTTAAAGTATCGAGAAATGGGTTTGTTTTTATTTTT
>NC_138370.1:68655539-68699385 GCF_054177405.1 Leptonychotes weddellii
TTTTTTTTAAAGATTTTATTTATTTATTTGAGAGACAGAATGAGACAGAGAGAGAGAGCATGAGATGGAGGGTCAGAGGGAGAAGCAGACTCCCCGCCGAGCAGGGAGCCCGATGCGGGACTCGATCCCGGGACTCCAGGATCATGACCTGAGCCGAAGGCAGTCGCTTAACCAACTGAGCCACCCAGGCGCCCTTAGAAATGGGTTTGTTTTACGTAATTCTTTTTTTAAAAAGATTTTATTTTTATTTATTTGAGAGAGAGAGAATGAGAGAGAGAGAACACCTGAGAGGGGATAGGGTCAGAGGACGAAGCAGACTCCCTGCCGAGCAGGAAGCCCGATGTGGGACTCGATCCAGGGACTCCAGGATCATGACCTGAGCTGAAGGCAGTCGCTTAACCAACTGAGCCACCCAGGCGCCCTACGTAATTCTTTTAAAATAGTCATTTTAAAGCTATTCTAAAATGAATAAGGATGAAAAGGAACCCCTTGCCTTAAGCTGAAGAACTAGCCAGAACATATTTTTCTTCCCTTATCCCATTGTTGTTCTGTCTTCCCTCTTTGCTTTAGCTGGTCTGCCATTACTACCCAGCTTTATAGTGAGATTTGAATAGTTACTGATACTGTTACAGTTGCTGAAAGAAAAGAAATTTCAAACACAAATGTTATGTTTTAATAACTTAGGATGTATGTTTACCACCATGTTTTATTCTTCATTTCTTGTACAAAAATATACTCAGTTTCGGTTAGCATGGTCAGAGAGGAAGCACATTTACTTTGTTATCCATGGATTGCTGTGCAACACTGCTTTTTAAAAAATCAGAGTAAGAATCTCAAACAGGTTAATGAAGAGGGTTAAGGGTTGTAACCAGAGAAGACTCAATTGTTATATTAGCTTTGTTTTCACCTTAATCTAAGATGTCAATTTTTAATTTTGTTTATGTTTATGGAATACTCATTTTGTGTAAAACTATGCTGATTTTTTTTTTCTGAGTTTGCTAAAAATCTAACCAGCCCAAATTATTCAGTTGAGATGTTGGTTTTCCCCCAAAAGTTGATGACTTGTTTATAAAACAGGTTTTTATTTTCATTGAGCTTACATGCCAAAAAACAAAACCAACAAAACTGAGTTTTTAAGCAGTTTTCAGTACAACCTTATAAGATGTTATTTCAAGTTCATCCATTTACTGCTAAGGACTCGATAAAACCAGTATTTAAAATAACCTCTTTTAGGCTTTAAAATACCTCATGAACTATGTGCAGACAATGGGAAACTGGTTTCTCTCTTTATAAAATGGAACCCATCATCATGCTATATATTTCATTGAATCACCTTTTTGGGCAAATGAATATCAGAAAAGCTGGATTGCTGAGAACAAACAAAATGCAGTTGGTTCGGTTAGCAGTATGGCACAAAATAGAAAAATAGGATATAAATTAACACATATATACTCAGAGTCCATTAGATTCTAAGTACTTATCTATGAAGCAAATACACGAAACATAAATACATGAAAAAAGTAACAATCAAAGATTTAAGAAAGAGGGAAGACAAGAACTGCCTTCAAGGCAATGTATTCCAAATTTTAGGCACCTTTATGACTTTTGCCATCTTGACATATTATTTGTATTATTAAGTTAAAACTCCCTTTTTTGTTAAAGATTTTATTTTTTTAAAGTAATATCTACACCCAAGTAGGGCTTGAATCTACAACCCCGAGATCAAGAGTCACATGCCCCACCCACTGAGCCAGACTGGCACCTCTGAAACTCACTTGTATAATTTAACTTTATTTTAAAGCACAACTTGACATCAACACATAAACAATCTTGTCATGAATAGAAGGTAACTGAAATGAAATCAAATGGAAAAAAGCTATTATTAACTTGTAGCTAAACTCTGCTGCCTACACAAGGCTCTCAGTCCGAAGCCTGCCCTCGTTTTGATAAAAAGTAAAATTAGCACTGGTACCAAACCAAGAACAATCCTGTGATCTAAAAGATTGAAAAGAGAGCAAGTTTTATCACTATTCTCTGCTTATGTGTCCTTTAAGCCATCTTGCTTTGACTTTCACTTTGGGCAGCACTGTTCTCTCAGGTCATTCCTCAATCATTTCATCACAGAGGTGAATTAAAACCATCTGGGGAGGTCAAATGAAGAAACCCCCAGAATCAGGGACTCTAGCAACCTGAACATGTTATTGTTTCTTTCCTCAGAGTTATTTTCCCACATAACATTTGTCCAGAAAAGCAGTATGCATGTGTGCCAAACATGTTTGTAGAGGTAAAAATATGCTGTAATGCCCGAGGTAGGAAAACCCTTTGATAGCTACATTTGGGTTTGTTTCTAAAACAGACTCTTGTTTGAAGTGCAGTCATTGTGAATAAAAATGGTCTTTTTACTTAATAAAAATGTATAGAATCCTTACCTACTCCATTTTAGCTATGTCTGTGTCGTCTGACAGGACTTGTGTAGCAAGTAAATACATTAGTCACGGTGACCATTTTTCTTGCAAATTTGTGACATAGATTTAATTATAGGAATGACCAGCAACTTACAAATCTAATTTTGGTGGAGGCTGAGGCAACTTTTTTTTTTTTATTTTAATAATGATGGATTTTTTTTAAAGCAATGATTTCATTACTATTTAAAGAAATCTACTGGTGTAGAACTAGCCAATTGACTGAAGTTATTTTATTACCCTTTAACAAATGCCATGTACTTTCATTTCTAGTTTATTAATTTTTAAAGTATCATCATTCTGGAAAATACTTGCTCCTATACACATTTAGATAAAAATAAATATAAATGGAGGGGGGCTAGGATACTTGTAAAGAGTCTCCTACAAAACGTGATCCGAGTGGTTGGTTAAAATGACTAAATTTCCTTAATTTAAATCCAGCCTATTGTAGAACTGCTTAGTTTATGGCCTTTAGTAGGAGATACCCACTTACAAGTCATTGACAATAATGTGGTAGATAGTTCTCATTTCTCTACACTAAAAGTTTACCATGATTAATCTATTTATTGAGCTAATAATTGGGAGATCTGGGGATAATAATGTGGTGAGCCAAACAAGGTTTCTGTCTTCATCTGCCTTACAGATTCTCAAGGTGAGAATACCAAATCCCATGACAGGCAGGGGAGAGGAGGTAATAATTTTTCATTGACTCAGACCCCACTGCTATTCCAAAGTAAATTTGGACATATGGAGAGAAGTAGGAGGGCATCTGAGCTTGCATAAATTGTATTAATTTTTGGATTCTACCAGCCAAAAAGAATCTTTTATTTAATTACTGGTCTTTATGATAAAGCAATGCTAGACATCTAAATTCCATCGAGGACTCAGGTTTTTGAGTAAACATTTAGCACTTCTCAATAACAATAGTCTGTGTTATTGGAAATGGCAGACTGTAGTTTGAAATAAAAAAACATCAGTTTTTTTAGCTCTAATTCACTTCACGTCACTGTTTGACCTTATATCAATTTTATTTAATGAAACATTTGTGGACTTCCTACTATGTGCTAAGCTCTGGGCAAGGTTCTAGAACTCAAAAGAAGAAGAAGAAAGGAATATATGATTCTTGGCATCAAGGAATGTAAAAATTTCTGGACTTAAATGGTGTTTTGGGGACACTTGGGTGGCTCAGCCAGTTAAGTGTCTGCCTTTGGCTCAGGTCATAATCCCAGGGTGCTGGGATGGAGTCCTGCATCCAGCTCCTTGATCAACTCAGCAGGGAGTCTGCTTCTCTCTCTGCCTGCCACTCCCCTTGCTTGTGCACTCTCTCCCTCTCTCTCTCTCTCTCTTGCAAATAAATAAATAAAATCTTTAAAAAATAAATAAAAATAAATGGTGTTTTTCACTGTATGATTCCCCAAACTGATTCCTTAGTCACCAACTGATGATTTGGACCCCCAAAGTTTGAGGACCACTTATTTTAATGTAGAACTTCAAGTAAAGTAGTAGATCATCATCTCTAGTTATCACAAAACAAACAAACCATTCCATTTTTATCACAACTTTAAGGAAAACTGGGTTTTAAGTTTGTGTGTCTGCCAACTTAGCTGTTTTTAAAAGCAGTTTGTCAGAGACCAGATTAGTTTCTAAGTATATCAAAAGCTGACTTACAAAAGTATCTTACCAAATATAATTTATTCTGTGGGAACGTTGTGTTAAAAATCAACTTTTTAAAAACTATTATGGTAGTATATGTTTATTATAGAACTTTTGAAAAAGAGAGATAGAATCATCTAGATAAAGCTACTATTAGCATTTTGGTGTATGTCCTATGTGTTTTGTACATGTAGTTAACAAAAGTGACATTGCACTGTATAGATGATTTTATTTTCTGCTTTCCCCTTTAGCAACATATATAAACATTTCCTCATATTCTGATTTCTACCTTGACAACTTGATTTTGCTTTATATAATAAATAATATAATGTATAATATTCTTTTGGATGGGGTATTGATATTTATTTAGTGGTTTCTCCATTGGTAGACATTTGGGTTGTTTATATTCTTTTACTGTTGTTAAAAAAAAAAGCTTCCACAACATTTTTGTGCATAAGTATTTGTGGTTTTCCCTTTTAATTACGCTTTTTAGGAAAAATCCCTAAAGAGCAATAACTGAGTAAAATGCTACAAACTTTTAAGAGATTCTTGATGCTGCTAAATTGCCATCCAGAAATATTGAACAAAATTATCATCCTAATATATGGATATTCAGAAATATTCATTTTTCTTTATCTTCACCAACTCCGGTTATTATTTTTTTTAAGTCTTAACAAACTGATATTTTATCTTAATTATAATTTTTGAGAAGTTGATCTTTTATTATCTGTTTATTGGCCATTTGAGATCCTTCTATTGTCAATTATTTGTTCATATCCTTTGCTCATTTTTCTTATTGGGATGCTTATTTTGGTTTCAAAGTGGTCTTTATATATTGAGGATATGAATATTCTAATACATATATTGCAGTTTATTTGTGTGTATGGGTGAGATGACTTTTGAGTGACAGAAGTTTAAAATTTCTTTAAGTCAGATTTATTGAGATACAGTTTTTATACAGAAAATTGACTGATTTTAGATAGACAGTTCTGAGTTTTGACAAAATGTATACAGTCTTAGAACGACCACCTCACTCAAGATAAAGAATATTGCCATCTCCTCCAAAAGCTCCCTTCTTGCCCCTTTGTAGTCAGTCCCCTCCCCTATCTTTAGCCCTTGGCAGTCACTGGATTTTCTTGTCCTTATAGTTTGGTTTTTCCAGAAGGTCATATGAATGGAATCACACAGTGTGTAGTCTTTCAAGTCTGGCTTCTTTCACTTAGTGTATGCTTTTGTGATTCATCTTTGTTGTTGTACATACTAGTAGCTCACTCCTTTTTATTGCTAAATAATAGTACATTATCAATTGGTTGATGAACTTCATATTGTTTCCTATGTTTGTCAATATGAATAAAGAAAGCTGCTCTAAGTATTTGTGTACAGGTTTTTGTGTAGATGTATGTTTTCATTTCCCCTGAGGAAAATACCTACGTGTAGGCTTGCTGAGTTATATGGTAAGTATATGTTTCATATTGTACAAAGCCACCACACCATTATCCAGAGTGGTTGTACCATTTTACATTCCTCCCAGGAATGTACAAGGAGTCCAGTCTCCACATCCTGGCCAGCCCAAGGTATTAGTGATACTTTTTATTTTCAATAGTCTAAAAGGTATATGGTCACTTGGCATCATAGCTTTCAGTTTTATTTCCCTAATGGCTAATGATGTTGGACATCTTTTTATATGCTTATTTGCCATCCGTATATCTTCTTGGGGGAGTATTTCTTCAGATCTCTGGCCCATTTTTTATGGGGTTGTTTTCTTATCATTAGATTGTGAATTTTTAAATATATTTTGGACAGCAGGCATTTAGGGGTATGTATTTGCAAATGTTTTCTCCCAGTCTGTGGCTTTCCACTTTCTTAACAGTATCTCTCAAAGAGCAGAAGTTTCAAATTTTTATTAAATTCAATTTATCTGTTTTTTTTTCTTTTATGGCTTATGGTTTCTGTGTCCTTGCTAAGAAATCCTTGTTTAACCCAAAGTCACAAAGGCTTTTCTCCTATGTTTTCTTCTAGATGTTTTAGAGTTTTCATTTTTACATTTAGGTCTTTGCTCTAATTTGAGTTAATGTTTGTATATGGTGCCACATATAAGTTGGGATTCATTACTTGGCATATGGTTGTAGAAGTTTAAAGTTTTTACATCTGTCAAATGTATCCATCTTTCCCTTTACGGATTTTTTCATAGCCTTTAAACTTATTAAAGCCCCTTTCTACTCACAATGTCAGATAAAATTTCACATGTATTTTCTTTTGGTTTTATAGATACAATGTATATCTACTATGTTAAAAAGCAAAGCCTATTATGTGAGAGTTCAGTAAATACAAGTAAGTTTGAAAGCACTTCACCTGATTATGGTGTCATTAGCTAAAGAAGTCAATTTATGTCATTATTGTCCTTACTGGCTTTTTTTTTTTTTTCCATGTAAGTCCAGCTTTGTGGTATTACTTTCATATCTACATAGTGACATATGCTTGTCCCTGAAAATAATTAGATCAGTATTCATGACTGTTAGAAATTGTTTCTCTATCTTAGGATATTATACATGACATTAGTACAGTTACTTAAGACAAAATTATTTGTTTGAAGTGTAAATGGGTATGTACATAGAAGAGTGAAAATTATAGAAACCTCATTTTGATCTTTATCAGTTAAGCTGCAAATAGTCACACAAATTAACAGTAAAATGTTTCTATTTGGAAGATTGTAGAGTAAGGTGAATAGCTCTCTTACTAACAGTTTTGAGTAATAGAGGACTTCTCAAAAATAAATTTATAGTTTAAAAAACCTGATCAATTTGACTTTAACTTTTATAATTGAACAGGCTCTACTGATTAGGGGAAAAAATCTCATGATATGAATATGATGTCTTGGACATTAACATCAAAACATCACAGATCTCCACGAGATGAACATTGATTCATATTTTACATGTCTACTGATGGTTATACTGTGAGTTTACAGTGTATATGTTTTCTTTCTCTTTTGACAGGGCCACATACTCATGTACTTCTTCTGGGTAGCTTTTTCTGTGATGTTTTTAATAAGTAGGGTAATTAAATTAAAAATGTCCACAGTGTGTATAGTCTTAATTTATAGTGAAGGTTGGTCTAATGGTCATTATTTATGGTTTAGTTTTTTAACTTTCAGGCAATTCTCTTGTAAGTAGTTATTTTCTAAAATGTTCCTAGGTTTTTACTTGAAAGCTTATGCTATTCTTTTTATCCCTTCGTCTCGGAGAGAGAATGTTTATTAACATTATTATGCTTTTGGTAATTTCCAAAAGCCAAGGTGATAACATTCTATCTTCTTTCTCACCACCATCCTTACATTGTTGTGAGGTTAACTGTCTTCACCCCTATGACTTTTTTATGTCACTTCAATGCTCCAGTGCCTTTAGTGGCTCTTACTTGCCCACTACCTTGCTGGCCGTTCAGCAGTCCTCCCAGTACAGCACAGTCTCGCCCTCTCCTCCCTCCCCGCCGGGCACTCTTCTTCCATTCCGTGTTCACTGTTGATTCACTCTTCTCCACCCTCTCCTCTCACCTCTTTGCTTACACTCTTCTCATCCTTTCCATATCATGTCCATCTCTTGAAAGACTGCCCCTTGAAGACTGCCTCCAGCATTTTTTGTTAATGGTTATTTAGCTCTTAGGAAGACTTTCCATCAAGATTGTAACTGGTTGGTAGAATTAGTTTAAAATTCTGACCTTCTCTCCTACCTCTGGCAGTTTTTATCATCCTCTTTTTAAAATTTTTTTTTCTAAAATATGTCTTTTCTAACATATTATATACTTATTTATTATGTTTACTGTCTGTCTCCCTTTATTCAAATGAAAGCCTCCATAAAGACAGGTATTGGCTTTGGTTGGTTTGGTTGGTTTGGTTCCCTGCTCTCTCCATAGCCCCTGTAGTACCTGGCATATGGTAAGCCCTCAAAAAATATTTGTTAAGTGAATAAATAGAAATCATTCAATGAATGCTATTTTAACCTCTCTTCTTCTTATATCTAAGATTGTAAAATATCTTGTATATGATATGCAGTTAAATGTATGTTAATTATTACAATTAAGTGTTGAATTAATTTGACAAAAATCCCGGTAGTTGGTAGTTGGTTATCTACCAAATTTTTCTTACTTATATTGAAATGATTTTAAATTGTAAGTTTTTAGTTTCAACAAAACACATGCTACAGCCAAAATGTGTATTGCTTTATAGTCACCATGTTGATTTAGATTGGGAGTGAAAACTCATTATTACATCTAAATTTGATGTTGAGTAATTTGCAAGACTATCTTCTTACAATAACTCTCTGTGAGTAGATTATGGCAGATTATCCCTGTATAATAGATTAACAGCCTGTATGCTGTTATCATTGAAATATGTCAGAAAGTTTTCCAGGAAAAATTCCTCCATGTATGATTACTACATATATAAAGAGCTGGAGATTTATAAATAAGAGGGTATAATAAATGATGGCCATTATGGCATCGTAGAGAATTGTTGCACTTAAGGAAAAGCATTTTACCATTAAAGTTTATTTTTTAACAACTTGTGAAATATATAATATAATAAAATTGATAAGTGAAAACTGAATTACTAGACAATGCTGAAAAATTATACAGTATCCTAGAGGAAAGATAAAAATATATCTGAAAAATAGAAGAACCAAATCAATGGTATGTAAAAACTAGATCAGATACGTATCTGAAAGTCATTTAAAGTGCTTAGAAAATAGAAATGACCAAAAAAGAAAAAGAAAGAAAAGAAGAAAGCCAAGATGATAATGAGGAAGTGGGTAACTTGAACTTGGCAACATAATATGACAGTTTTGAAAGCTAATGCAATTCCTTCTTTAGAAGCATCATGTTACAGCCCTCTACATTTGAGTTTCGTAGGTTCAGAATATTGCTTTGACTTTGGTCTTATCATCTTGTTAGGGGTTAAAGTTTGTTAAATGAGGTATAGAAAATAGAGATGTGACTTGGGCTGGAGGAGGTTTGGAGGGTGACGTAT
This sequence comes from Leptonychotes weddellii, assembly GCF_054177405.1. Classification (NCBI taxonomy): domain Eukaryota; kingdom Metazoa; phylum Chordata; class Mammalia; order Carnivora; family Phocidae; genus Leptonychotes; species Leptonychotes weddellii. Next base: position 68,664,675 of record NC_138370.1, read on the forward strand.
CTCTATATAATGGAGAAACAATTTTAAGATACTCCAAGACAGAATTTTAAGATACTCCAAGAAGGTATGTGTAGTTAATCAGACATGATTTTTTAATGGGAGAGTTGATCCCGTTTTCCTATGATAACCTAAAAAATACACTTGTGCCATCTATATTTGTTATAGCAGCCTAGTAAGCCATTCAGAATTCCTGATCAGTAACTGCTGAGGTGTACAGACTTGGAGCAGAACAGCTTTTCAGTCTTTTCAGTAACTAAAATCAGCAAGAAGAAAGGTTATTTCTTGTTTACAAAAAAAAAAAAAAAGGTAGATTGACATGTTACCTTTTTCTTTTGTTTACTTCTACTTCTTTAAACTGAAGAAGACAATGAGTAGAGATTATGAAAAACATGAAAGAAATATAAAGGCTTCCTGCCTTTTGTCCTTTAGTTCATGAGCATTTTCTCTCAAAATACTTGAATCCTGATTCTGTATCATTAAATGTCTCTTTAGGATTTTGGATTCATATCTCATGTAGTTTCAAGCCAAACAGTTGTTGAAGTCAGAAGGTTAAATTTCCAGCTCTAAAAAAAAAAAAATTGAATAGAAACTCCCACTGGTGTAGACAAGTGGTTGAAAAGAAAAGGTTTAAGACAGTGGATAATACCTACATCAGGAAGAATACTTCCTCTTTTAACAGAATGTTGTTGTTCTTTTTTGTATGAATTTCCAGGATATATTTGAAAAGTAACATTGAGATGTCCCTAAGGAACAATCTCAACAAACAGCCCTTAATCTTGAAACAAATCTTCCATCATGTCTGGCTTCTTTTTTTTTTTTCAAATTCTATCAACCTGGTACCGTAATCACTATGAGTTTTCTAGTGACAAAATTATTGTCAACTAATGAAACTCTCAAATAGCCTTGTGCATCTCTGTTAGTTTTTCTAGATGATGCTGGCCTTCATGTCTATATGGGAACTGTAAGTAGTGAGTCATCTAAAATACATATTTTGATATGTGTTTTTAAGAATACAAACAAATTAGAAGGGGAAGTTTTTCTCCTTAAAGAAGAAGTTGGGTGCCACATAGTTCTTAAGGAAGTTTTTCTTTCTCTGCTGGAAATCACTCTTGGTACCCCCAAGATCTGAGATTTCTTTTCTTGGCTTCAGTCTTTTCTTGGCATGATGTCACCCCTAAGCAAAATCAGTAATATTACTGTTTTTTTTTTCTTTGACTATTTGAATCATCCATTTTTAAGATATTGAGCTTCTCATGGCCAGGGATGTAGGTGGCATATACTTTGTAAATTTACCGTGGTCCTGTTTCAGAAACTGATTCTGTGTCTCCATCTCACAGGGATGGACTCACATTGATCATATTACAGATAATAACATATAGAGCAATCAGTTAGGAGTGGGAAAAATAATTATGAGAAACTCTTAGACAGTTGGGTTGATGCCTTCTATCCTCATGATTAAATCCACATGAGAAGATACTTTAATAAGGAGTTCATTTGGTAGGAATGGAATTAGAGGAGAGGTAGGGAAATAATTCCGCAGTTTGATTCTATCAGGCGATTGTAAGTAAATGTGTCTGGCTCCACGACAAGGGTACGTTGCCCTTGGAAACAGACAGGTTTACCATTTGGACCAGGGATCTTCTTTCCTAGATGGTGTTTAGATATGTGTTCTTAATAGTTGCTTTTAGGTATTTTCTCACTGGTTTCATTGCTGACTGGTTTGCCCTTTTATTGCTTCACCATACCTTAAGGTGAGGTCTTGCTGACATTGAAACCATTCTAATGTTTTAAAGTGATTTTACTTGTCTTCATTGCAAAGGCATTTCCTTTATCGCCAAGTTCAGAGATAGGGAAGATATGTTAATCTTTCCATTTTGTATTATCTATATAGCTGAACTGACCAACACAGTAGCCACAAGCCACATGGGCCATTTAAAATTTAATTAATTAAAATTAAATAAAATTAAACATTCAGTTCCTCAGTCACAATACTCACATTTCACATATTCAGCAGCAGCACATGTGACTGCTGGTTGCTGTATCGGACAATACAGAATGTTGAACATTTTTTTCATTGGAGAAAGTTCTGTTGAACAGCACTGGAGAGAGATGTTTAATTGGCATACTATTTTGCAGTTATCTATTTTAATATAATTTGGGGTCTAATATGTTCATGTCTTCACCGTGATATATATATTTCAAGTAATAGCCCAACTTACTATTCCAATCTTTTCCAGTGAGTTTGAAGTCAGTCATATACACATGTTCAGTTGGACAGGGATTTTGTTGTTAAAGTACTGGTTGTTTAAGTATCTAGCACTTATGCATTTTACTTTACTTACGACAAAGTTCTCATGAATTTCATTTGCAATTCTTTCTAGTTACTGAGAGGGTTATTTACTTTGATGTATTAGAAAAAACTAGTACACAGTGAAAACACTTTTTAATGGTTATAATTTTCATAATTTTGACTTCCTATAATTGTAAATTTCTTGCTTTTTCCAACACTGGACTATTTTAATAAATTAATAATACTCCTTCAGAAATGCTGACATTGCCAGGAAAATAAATGCAACCTTCTATGTGTAAGAGCTGCCCTTCAGAAAATAGTATACTGTTATACTAGAAGTGCCTGAAAGTCAGTTCGTTTTCAGAGTCTGGATATGATTTTATTATTAACTTGTGTGCCTTCCTCTGCATTTAACAACTGTTCTCATGGGACTATTATAATTTTTTATCTGCTTTCACATTTGAAAGATTATTTTCAGTAAGACTGGTCTTTCTTGCATGGTAGTTTAACTAGGTCAGTGATTTTCTAACATTTGAATTTCACTGAACAGTAAAATTTCAAAAGAAATTTTGGGAAGTGCCTAATGTTTTTAGTTTTTCATTTTACTAAATAAGAACTACCACTTCTTATCATCATTATTTTATGAAAGTGTGGACATTTAAACATGAAACCCAAAAGGGTGGGTTTTATTGTGTTAATTTATCCTTGAATAAATTTAACCTGATGATAGTTATACTACATTCTTCTTATTTTGCCCCATTTATTCCTTTAAAGTTTTGACTAGTCCCAAGCCTAAACTCTTCACTGTGGAAATTATCAACCTTTGTTGGTTTTCTTCTTCATTGATATTTTTACCACCTCTATTTGGTGTTTTGAATTATAATTTTGATGTAGGTTTTATGCTGTTAGTTAGGCAAAGACTGTCACTATTTAAGGAAATCCTATAATGTGATTAGACCAGTTACAGCATTTGATACATGATAGAGATGTATCAAAAAGTTATTTGACAGTTTTAACTATGCCATCTGTTAACCAAATAGTCATTTGTCTAATTCATATTCTGAGTTAAGTTGGTCCAAGTTATACTCTGTAGGGGCTCAGAAGAAATAGATATCTCTTCCAGAATTGGAGGAAGATGAAAACAAAAGAATAAAGGCAAAATGACTTAACGAGGCCTGAGAATTCAGTTTCAAAGAAAAGCCACTTTGGGGAATATTTGGATAATATAGCTCACTTGTTAAGAACTTAGAATTTTAGAAAAAAAATATGTAGTTTGGAAAAATATGTCTTTAAGGTAACATTAAATATACATTTATTTATTTATTTATTTATTTATTTATTATGTATTCTATATATATAATATCTGCTTGTGGACTTTTTATGTGTTTGGTGGACTCATGAAAGAGCTCCTTGGAATGTTTTTATATACACTCAAATATATATTTATTCATCCATATTCTTATACACATTTGTTCTTATATTAGGAAAGGTCACTTTTCACGGAGTACTTTAAAGATAGTGGGTTCAGTGTAGCTGCTGGGAGGAGTGCAGAGGTGTCCAGGCACAGCTCCTCCTCTCAGAGCTCTCACTGCACAGCTAAGGTATGGGCAATAGGGAATACCTCCCACAAGGGATGCGTGAGAAGAAGCTTTGCAGAATAAATAGAATTTGGGGAAATACTGATGTTTATTGCAGACTGGGGCTAAGGGGATCTTACTATTACTGATTCTTTATTCAAAAATCTGTCTAGCAGGGTTAGTCTTTCATGAGTTATAATGTTAATGTCTTATAGACGGAATCTGGCATAGTCCAAAAATGGACAAGTAATACATAGAAGGAGGCCTGGTCTGCTATTTGTGATAGCTGAATTTCTGCAAGGAAGGTGTATTTGACATGAAAAGCCTGCCAATTAATTTATTAGATTTTTTAGTTGTACTTTTATACATGATTAAATTATAGTAATGTTCTTTTTAGATAAATGTAAAAGATGTGTGTGTGTGTGTAGTCTCTATATATAGAATATTAATCTTTACTTCTGTTGAAAAATAATTTTTCTTTTAAAAAAGTTAAATAAGTAAAGACTTCATTTACTTTTATCAATATTATTGACATCTTAGCAGAGCCCTATTAAATTTGGCCTATGGTATGGTCTCAATTATGTGCTATAAAATAAAAGAATTAAAGAAAAAGACTGATGTTTAAATTAAAAAAATTAAAGAAAAAGATGTTATAATACATATAACATATATAATATAACAAAATATGTGTTAATTGACTGTGTATGTTATCAGTAAGACTTCTGGTCAATAGTAGACTATTAGTATATTTTTATTTATATATAATATATATTAGCAATAGTAGACTATTAGTAATAGGAGACTCTTAGTAAAGTTTTTGGGGAGTCAAAAGTTATAACTCGGATTTGCACCTGCAAGGGGGGTTGGTGCCTTTAGCCCTCACGTTGTTCGAGGGCCAACTATATTATACGTGATTGGGAGACACTTAAACCATACAGCAGAAATTTTACTTTTTGTTCCTTTTGTTTCCATTTGCATAACTATACCTTTCATATACATCTTTTTCCCCTAGAGATTTTTTGTGTCTCTATTTTTGAAGATAAATTTGGCCTTGGCCTATTGTTAGTTTGACTTAATGTTCCAAACTCTTTTCAGTACCAAAAGCTATTTATTAAAGACATGGTGTATATGTATCATTGAATTCAGTTGACCCACATTCAGTGGGTGATGAAGATTATAAGACACAATTTCTTTGTAAGAGACTTAGTATAATTGAGGAAATGAGCTATGCCTAAGTTAAACACTTGGAGAAAAACAAGAAAAAATATAATCAAGTGCTTAAATGTGTGGTATCATCAATTAAGAAAAGGAGAGCAAGACAAGGTAAAATGACCAGGAAAGGATTCTTGGAGGATGTTAAATGTAAGATCTGGAAAATCAGAAACAGCCCAAGTGTCGTGGATCAACCTGAGAGTGGATATAGTCCAACAAAGGCAGGGACCGTACTTGCTATACTCATCATTACCTCTCTCTGTATAGGTATCATGGCAATATAGTGCCTGGCACATGGTAGTCAATATATAATGAGTAAATGGGTGGATGGGCAGCCACAGTCAAGAGACAATGAAAGGAGGGATGTTTCCTGGAGTAAGCCAATTCTTGTTGACTGGTGGAAATTATGTGAGACTGTGTTATGAAGAACCTTGAATGGGAGGCTAAACTTGAGCTTGGTACCATATGAGGCATTATTGAGGAGTTTTCAAGGAGTGTATCATGCCAGAAGTGGTGTCTTAGGAGAAGTGTCCTGACAATAATGAGTTTATTGGTGAGATTGTGCACGAAAAACTGGGAAGTAGGCTATTCTGAGCCTAGACAAACAATGATGAATGCCCTGGCTACCGCCTTTCAATTTTTTTTTTTTTACAAAGAAAGAACCACAAGCACAAAAGAAAAAGGAAAAGCTTTCTTAGTCATTTATTCAGTTATTTAGAAAGCTAATATTAACCTTGTGCCTACTGTATGGGAGGCCCTGTACAGAAGGAGTCTCACTACCAAGCTCTGAACGAGGGATACCTGCCTACCAGTGCTGTTAAAGAGATTCAATAAGTTTGAGTCTCAGAGATGCTTAGCAGAGTGTCTGGCACATTAACAAGACTTCATAAGTGGTTGCTGCTAATATGAGTCAGCTTATTTTAGAAATGATGCCAAGAGGGGTGCCTGGATGGCTCATTCGGTTGAGCTTCAGACTCTTGGTTTTGGCTCAGGTCATGATCCTCATGGTCCTGGGATCGAGCCCCAGGTTGGGCTCCGTGCTTAGTGCAGAGTCTGCTTCAAGTTCTCTCTCCCTCCACTTCTGCCCCTCCCCCGGTTTGTATGTGTGTATTCTCTCTCTCTCTCTCTCAATAAATAAATAAAATCTTTTTAAAGAAAAGAAATGATGCCAAGACCCTCTCCATCGCTATGGCCCTGTACTTTTTACCTACTCCCTAGATACAGTATTTTCCATAGAGGCAACAACATTTTTTTCTATTAGAGATTTTGAAATTTCTAGAAAGCAGATCAAGTAATATTAGTGAACCTTGTGTACCCATCTCTCAGCTTTAACAATTAACTCACTCCAGTCTTGTTTCCTCTATACTCCATCCACTTTGGTATTATTTTGAAGCAAACCCTAGCCATCTTTTCATTTTCACAGGAATCTAATAGATAAGCGTTCTTGTTTTTAAAATATAACTATAATGTTGTTTTCCTACTTAGAGACTTTTACTAGCCAAGTTTTTCATGAAAGAGTCTGGGATATCTTTATGTAGAAAAGCCAGGAAATGCAAGGAACATAAACAGACTGGAGACCCAAAGGTCTTAGGATTAATAACTGTGGTGTCATGAACAAAACCAGGGGGTTTAAGCAAAAGAATAATTTTGAGTGAGATGATTAATTTTGATTCGATAGGTATTAGTTACATGGTGGTTCAGGGACATCCAGTGGCAGATACCCAGGAATGGACATGTTTGGTATCTTAAACCAATATAGATCCTTTTAGGTTGACTATTAATTTCCTTCCCTCTTCTTCTTCTTCTTTTTTTTTTTTTTTTGAACTTCTGATCTCGTCCTTTCTGTGTCCAACCCTCTAACTCTCTACTGCTAGTCCGCTCCATTCCCATTCACTTTGGGGGCATACTAGGGAACCTTACTTTCTATTAATTATGTTTGTTTGAGTTCATTCTGTTAAAATGTTTATTTTCTCCTTAAAAATAATTTTGGTCTTTCTGATAGTACTTAGAGTCAATGATGATTAGGTGATGAATGAATATTCATTAGAATGGATGATAGCTTCAATTTTGATTTTATAGTAATTTCAGCTGAAGATATTTTTCAAAGTGAAAGTGTAAAATAATATTATAGACAAAATTCCACCCATCAAAGGAGAACAGAAATAAATGCCCCTGAGTCCTGAAATTAAATTAGAACTCAAAATGCTCTTAAGTTAATAACTTTAATTATTTTTTTAAAAGTTCTTAGCTTTCAGGGTCACCTGGGTGGCTCAGTCAGTTAAGCATCTGCCTTCGGCTCAGGTCATGATCTCAGGGTCCTGGGATCGAGTCCCGCATCAGGCTCCCTGCTCCATGGGGAGCCTGCTTCTCCCTCTCTCTCTGCCTACCGCTCCCCCCTGCTTGTGCTCTCTCTCTCTCTCTCTGTCAAATAAAGAAATAAAATCTTTAAGGAAAAAAAAGTTTTTAGCTTTCAAAAGATCTCCTCCTATTTCACTTTGACAATAGTGTAAGCAATTTAGCTTATAGGCCAAAACAAAGATCTTACTCTTTTTGATGCCTGGGTGTCATCACATTAATGCTAATTTGGATTATGTGTATTCATCAAGAGTAAAAATCAGGCCCATTTTAGCACCTGATTTAAGCCTGCAGCAAACATTCACATTAGAATTGTAAACCCTAAATGTTAGAAGTTTCTATAGAAAGTAGAGATGTAGTAGGCTAGGACCTACTTCAGCTTTAGAGCACACTCATAATTATTGCAGTGGGATCCACGCTGTTAACATTGGACACTGTTTGAATGTTTTCTGATAATTTATACGGTTGATTACTCCAGCCTCAAGTGGAACCTTATGAAGAAGAGCAGCAAATAGTAAATCTTTGTGATGGTCCCTGGGGCAGTGGTTCAGTTTGAGGCTCTGAGTTATGTGGTTCTCAACCTCTTTTCCTCCCCAGCCCTTCCTGTGGCTCAGTGTCATCATCATCATCTGTTCAGATAATGCCTGTTCAGAAATCACAGGTCCCCAGGGAGGAGAGAAAGGAGAGAGTCCTGTTATAAGCACACTCGCTGCAAACCTTTCACCTTGCTGTCAAGGTGACAAATGTTTGTCCTTAAGGGAACACTAGAGGTTAAATCACCAGTGTTTTTCTCACTTATCTTCTTTCCCATACTATCCAAGCTCTTAGCCAAATTTATAGCTAAGAGAATCTCAGAAAATTAGGCTACTCATGACCTTTATGAATCTTGTTCAGGGATATGTTTTGTACAAGCTCAGAGTACTGATTACATTATGAATTGGGGTCTTAGTAATAAGAATTTGCTAAAAGTCGTTATGTCAGTACATTTTCCTTTCAGGGATTACTCGGAAGAAAAAAAGATTTGGCAAAGAAACATTTAAATTTTGAGAGATAGTATTGGGAACTGTGCAAACACAATTGTGATAAGGTGAACAAAGACTTATTTTTACATCAGTATGTATTAATGGTGTGTATACATCCTTGCATAGAGAAACACCAAAAAGTGCATTAATCATGACAATGGCAGTTGCTCTGGATTTCTTCTTTTTTGGCCCATTCCATTCCATTCTCCATTTAGCATTGAGAATGATCTTGAAGGATGTAAATTGATCATGCCATTTTTCCTGCTTAAAATCCTTCAATTTTTCCTGGGATAAATAAATACCAAAATCCCTTATATGGCTTATAAGGTCCTGCATGATCTAATCCGTGCCTTCTCTCCAGCCTCCTGCCGTGCCACTTCTTCTTTACCCACAAGGCAGCTGCCATTTGGGCATACCTGCAGTTTCTCTAGTTCATTCATTCAACAAAAACTTCATTGACCCTGTACTGAGGCTACAAAAATGTACAAAACAGACAAAAACTCACGGAGCTTATATTCTAGTTGAGGGGATATAACAACTATAAAATATATAGATTTGCAACTGAAATGTATATAATATGTATCAAATATGTATTTAATGCCATATATATGTCTCGCCCCTTTCCCTCCCTCCCTCTCCCACATAAATAAATAAATAAATAAATAAATAAATAAATAAATAAATAAATATCTCTCCCTCTGTGTGTGTGTATCTATATGTATATACATACATATATATGGAGGAAAAATGAAGCAGGAAAGGGAGGAAGATAAGGAGGAAGCTAGAGGGTTGCAGTTTTCTTTTTTTAAGGTGATAAGTGACAGTCTTTCTTAGAATGTTTGAGCAGAGACTCGAAGGAGGTAGGGGAGCAAGCCATGAGGATAATTGGGGAAATAATGTTCTGTATAGAGAGACACCACACTGCAAAGTACTCAGATAGGAGAAAGGCCACAACAAGGTGGGCAATAGAGATAAATTCAGGTATGTAACAAGGGGCCAGATTATACAGGTAGGGCCTTGTGGGCCATTGAAAGGTCTTTGGTTTTAAATCTGAGTGAGATAGTGAGTGTATTAGCCAGCTTGAGCTGCCATAACAAAATGCCACGGACTAGGTGGCTTAAACAATAGAAATGTATTTCTCTCAGTTTTCTGGAGGCTGGGAAGTCCAAGTTAAGATATTAGCCAACTCAGTTCCTGCTGAGGGATCTCTTCCTGGCATGTGGACAGTGGCTTGTTTACCACGCCTGACATGGGGGAGGGGGAGGATGTGTAGAGAGAGATATGGATGGAGTCCTTCTCTTCTAGTAAGGCACTAACCTCCTTTGGATCAGGGCCCCACACCACCCTTTTGATCTCATTTAGCCACAATTACCTCCTAGAGGCCCTATCTCCAAATACGGTCACAATGGGGGTTAGGGTTTCAACATGGAAATTTGGCCAGGGGCACACAATTCAGTTCATAGCAGATGGGAAGACATTTCAGAGTTCTAAGCAAAGCAGGAACATGATCTCACTTAATGACCACCCTGTGGAGAATGGACAGCAGAATTAAAGGTAGGAGCAAGGAGACCAGTTTAGGAAATGATTGCAGTAATTCAGCCAGGAGATCATAGTGATTCCAACCAGGGTGGTAGCTGCTGAGCCAAGCTCATTAAAATCTCAGGGCACTTTCATAGGTTGTTCCCTGGATTGCTTATATATGTATAGCATCTTCTAGGTTTCAAAGCTCTTTCACATCTCTTTTCTCAGGCAAGCCCCACACCTCTCCTGGGAGGTGGGCACAGTATTGTGAGACTTGGGTTTCAAATGGGACTGATTCTGGAGTCCTACTGCCTGGGTTTGTAGTCCCTCACTGTGCCTCCCATTCCTAGGGACAGCAACTATGCCAACCTTGTGTAGTGTTGGGCAGGGTAGATGAAATAGTCTGTGTTAAATGTTTGGTTGAGTATCTGGCACATTAGTAAATAATAAATATTAGCTGTCATTATTTCTATCACTTAATAAATAATGAAATACAGAGTCAAAAAGATCAATTGGTTTGTCCAGGCTTATTTAGCTAGTAATAAGAAGAACCACAGCTAGAATCCAGTTCCTGTTATTTCTCATATGCTCTCCTTTCCATTATATCATTTGCTGAAGGAGTTCCATTTTAAAACATAGGATAACTCGAGTTACAGAAAGCAGTAAAAGTTTTTCTTTCAAAATAGTCTGTAAATTGAACTTTTCAGTACTCCATCCTGACTCGCACTCTTTTTATCCTCTTAAGAGGGTCTGTTTATTCGTAAAGGTTAGCTTTTTGTTTCCTTGAAGATCCAGAAGTTTAAATCTCCTTTGAATTGTTAAATTAATCCTTCTCTAGAAATTGCTTAATTTCTGTTGTTTCCTCAACAGTTCACTGTTTAGTGTTTTCATTAGGAATGATTTAGAGACTATTAAATTAAGGCTTTATGGAGGAATCTGCTCCCATATCTCACTTTTGCTTCTGTCTTTGCCTGGCCTCCACTGTTGGGTATTTTATTCATGAGTAGTACATAGATTCCTATAGAAAGTCATGGCCAATGTCTCTGCAGTTTCTCAGTTCATAGGCATTTTCTCAGTGAGTCCTGAGCACTGATGAACTTGATGTCAGCCTCTGGCGGAATTTTGAAATAGGCTAGAAGGATTGTAAAAAGCCTTATGATTAGTTCTGGGTTGCCATGTATTTCAAATGGCACCTTGGTGTCTCCCTGCTGGGGCTTATGGGCGTGTCTAGATTCCTTGTGCAGGAGCTGGAGTTCCTGTTCACTTACCAATAGACACCTCCTTTTAGCACTGCTGCCCTATTATTTCCTAGTCATGTTGGGACTTCCCAGGAGTTTGTACCTTCCACAGAGCAAATCCTGAGCAAGCTGTTGATTAGCTCCTGGGTTCTGGGTTCTGGATATTTCTATTTCACCATCTCTTACAAGCAAGGACCTTGGTATCTGACCTCGCCATCCTTTTCTTCCTCCATATCTCTCTGAATTTTCCTTCCTGCAGTTCTAGAAGTATGGCCCACTTGCTCCCTGGGCCATGAAGAATTCCATTGCATCACATACTGAATTTTCTCTCCATGTTTGTGTAAGGATTGCTGTTTAACTCTACTGGGTTTAACCCTTAATCTCTAATCGAAATTTATAGACTTTAGAAAATCCTGAGTAATAAATTGTAACTTATTAGGAGAGAAACGTGTAGTGAAGAGAGGTAGGTAGGTACTGAAAATTGAAAGCAAGAAAAGAGACAACAAAATCATTAAAAATGAGAATCTGTTGATATATCCCCATGTTTAGGGATACATAGCTTTACCTACTTTACTAACATCAAGAAACCACTATATTATATGGTGAAATATAAGGAGTTTTAATATATAACTTTGGTTATAAGGCATCAGAAATGATTAAACTTTGTGAAATTTACTTTTTTAAAACAAGGTAGAAAATAAATAATAATGTATGCTTGAATGACTCATATTTAAAAGACATGGGAATTAAATTGTCTTAAAGTTATCTTAAACGGATCTTCTTTGGCTGAGAAGATCAGTGTAAATAGAAAATATTCTCCAATTATGATCCAAACTTGAGGGATTTTTTCTTATATATATGTAGAGCATATATATTTTTTAAGAAAATAGAAATTTAAATAGTCTTTCAGATCCCAGTTCAATCTGGTAGAAGATCTAAAAATTCATTTGTTTAAAATATATTTCCTGAGTGTTTACTGTGTGGCTGGAACTAAGCTAGACATTAGAAAGAGTGGTGAGCAAGCCAGGCACCATCCTTGCCCAGATGGAGTTGACATTCAAATAGCGAAATGGACAATATATAAAATAATTACATTCTAATTAAGTGCTATGATGGAAATAAACAGAATGATGGTAAACCAGAAATTGTCCCATTTAGTACAGTTCTTTTCCCAACTATTCTCCATTTTTCCTCATTTCCTGAGATAATCTCTTAAATCAAAGAATCTCAGCCTTTAAGTGTTTGGCTTAAGTCCTCTTTAAAAAGCTGTTACGTAGGACAAATAGGACATAGGACAAATAATATGAGTCATTGAGGGTAGATTGGCTTACAGTCAAAACTTAGCTAATGTTTATGTTGATATACATAAAACTTGAACATAGGTTGTGTTAGGCAGGCAAAGCTAGAAGAGCATCATTTTAATAACAGCACAATAATAACAAATTTAGAAGAGAGATTTGTGTACTTTACGAATGGTACTAGTCATTGCCTTTAATTTTTTACTTTCCTTTGCTCCTAAAATAGATCCTCATTGCAGAGGAGTGTAGATGCTGTTATTTTCGCTGTACAAAGTTAGTATCAGTGTTTGAAAGAGACATACGTGATAAAGAGTGACAACATTAATTGTAATTTGTTTTAAAATTACCTTTTGATAAAATAAAGGAAAATACCTTTCAGAAGATCATGTGAATTACTCTCTCTTTTAGGACAAGTAATTATATTGTATAATGTAATTTTTTTGTGTTTTGGATGGACAGAGTAAAGATAAAAGGCGACCATAGAGAGAACAGCCTACTTCACAGCTGACTGAAGCAGGTGTTAGAAATGCAGATGAAGGGTACTGACTAAAGACTGTACAAATTTGAAGTGAAAATGCCACTGGTCTGCATGCAGCGTTCTGCACATATGAAGTTTCAGGTAGTTAAATTATTCATTTTATTGTGTGAACTAGTTCAGGAATTAGGGAAAAGGTGCCTTTTACATTTAAACTGTTTCTTTCCCCTCTTCCTTTCATCTGCACTTGGCAAGCAAAATGAACTTCGTTTTGTAAGTTTTATTCCAGCAAGTGAATGACTTACATCTCTATATGGGAGAAAAAATACACCTAGGAACAGATAACTCCCAGGTTTATGTGACATTGTAAAACAATAAAAACTCGAAATTAGTTTTTCCCTCACTTTTGTTATCATGAAAGCCACTAAAGACAAATCAATGTAAAAGTAGCTATCTAATAATCATCATTATGATGAACCTCACCGTGAAATATTTCTCAAATGCCTGCATGGGCATTATTCTGTGCTGGATAAAAAGATTTAAAAAAATAAGCCATTCCTTCTATAATCTTAATAATTAAGAATCTTGATTTTTTTATTTTTTTTTTTATTTTTTAAGATTTTATTTATTTATTTGAGAGAGAGAGAGAGTGCGCAAGAGTGCACAAGCAGTAGGGAGGAGAAGAGAGAGAAGCAGACTCCTTGCTGAACAAGGAACCCGACATAGGGCTTGATCCCAGGACCGCAGGATCATGACCTGAGCCTAAGGCAGACGCTTAACTGACTGAGCCACCCAGGCACTCCAAGACTCTTGATTTTTTTAAAGGCAAAACTGAGATATTTTTAAACATTTAATGTGTAGTTTTATTTTATTTTTTTTAAAGATTTATTTATTCATTTGAGAGACAGAGAGAGTACAAAGGGGAGGGGCAGAGGAAGAAGGAGAGAGAATCCCAAGCAGACTCCTCGCTGAGTGTGGAGGCCGTGCAAGGCTCAGTCTCACAACCCTGAGATCAGGACCTGAGCCGAAACCAAGAGTTGGATGCTCAACCAACCACGCCACCCAGGTGCCCCTTCAATGTGTAATTTTAAAGCAGAGTTACATTTTAAGGAAAATGTCAGAATTCCTGGAATTATTTCTACTCTCATTTTGGCTTATTTTGCTTTTTGATCTCAAGCGCTGGCTGACCTTGCTACAGGGCACCACACTGGTATCCAGAGGTTGCAGTAGTATTGAAGCACCTGTTTTTGGTGAACTCAGATCATTTCAGGAGAGTCAAAGAGGTTTTATATATGTGTAGGAGGAAAAAACAAACACTTATTCCACATTTTAAAGGTGAAGAAAATATGAACAAAGCGTGCCTTGATTGATTGATTGATTGTTTGGGATTCAAAATTATGGAACTACTGACATTTTGACTTGGTCTGTACCAATGTGTAGGTTTAAAATATCTTCCTTTGTCTCCTAAGACAAAGGGCTTCAGCATCTAACAGATTTGTATTTGGATCCTGTTTCTCTCCCTTATGAGCTGTGTGACTCTGGCAACAAAATTAATATCTTTGGACCCAGGTTTCTTTAAATGTGAAATGGGGATAATAATAATACAACTTCTAAAGATTGTTATAAGATTAAATATGAAATAGTGGGCCTGGCATATCATAGGAACTCACTGTGTGTCTACTTCCTTTTTCACTGGAGCAGTAGCTTGCCTCTGCTATATTCTCATTTTAATTTTAAAGAACCATTTAAGAAGCTGTAGTGTGTTTGAGGGTTGATACAGCTTTTTTCAGGTTTTAGTTGACTTTGTAGTTAGAGATTTGGGGAATAGTTTTGAGATATGTTCCTTTTAATTGGCCAGATGATTTATGGAGAAACGTATTAGATTTGGAGTCAGAATATCTTGGTTCATTTTCTGACTCTATATGTACTAACCTCAGGACTGCAGACAAGTCATCTAACCCATCTGGCCTCATTTTCTCACCTGTCTAGTGGGGAAAATATAATACCGCACCTATTAAGCTTTCCTGAATTACTGTGAGAATCAGATGAGGCAGTGTGTATAAGATACTTTGTAAAACATGAAATGTTCTTAAATTTAAGTAAGCTCTTATCATCTGTAATTTATCATTATCAAATTTATCATTTTTGCCCTTCTTCCCATTGGAAGGCACAATTATGCTATGAAATATTAAGATTAATTGCTTATTTCCACAGCAGTGGATTTCACTTTTTGTGATCCCTTACTGGTAAATTAAATCTAATAATTTGATATATAATTCAGACGTTAAGTTTGTCCCATCATAAAAGTCTTGAACACATAGGATGGTATCCTGCAACACAAGATTCTTTCTGCCACAGATGTTTATAGCTTAAAAATTCACATAGAACGTGGGTGACTGTTGTATTTCTAGAGTTCTTGATTGGCTACCGCAGTGTGGATTAACTGAGCACAGAGTAACCCTTTGTTTCATATTGCTCCACAAATGGGCCATTTTCTCCCATTAAAAAATTAAGGTATGTTTTACAGATAGTAAAATTCATTATTTTTAGTGTGCAGTTCTATGAGTTTTGACAAATGCTTGTAGTCATATAAGTACCACCATAATCAAGATGTAGAACATTCTATCACCCCTAAAGTTTCCCTGTGCCCCTTTGGAGGCAATGCCTCCACCCACCCTCCCAGCTCCTGGCAACTACTGATCTGTTTTCTGTCCCCGTAATTTTGACTTTTTCAGAACACTGCATAAATTGAATCATACATCATGTAGTGCGTTGAGCTTGACAAATGTGGCATTTTTGTTAATGTACATTTTTAAACACCATTTTTTTCTATATGGGAACAAAAGTGTTATTGCATGTATTTTTAAAAAGAGATTTCCAAAGTTGTATTTTTGCAGTGTGCTTTTCATTTATTGAAAAGTACTGGTTGATGTTTTGGCTCATAGATAGGTTGAGAGTATCTAAATATTCCTGAGCTTTTGCCTATACATACCTATTTAAAAATTCCTTTCTCTGTGTCCCATATATTGGAAAAGAAATGGTTAAATTATCTTTCAGAATGTGTGGAAAGATATTTGCTCCCAGGTTGTTGGTTCAGAGTTTTTGGATTTGTTGTTTTTTAACCCAAGCCCTGCATAGTGGAATGTATTGTGTCCCTCCCAAAATTCCTATGTTGAAGTCCTAAGCTCCAATGTGACTATATTGGGACTAGGGCCTTTAAGGAAATTAAGGTTAAATGAGACCCCAAGGGTTGGGCCCTAACCCAATAGGCCTGATGTATTTATAAGAGCAGGAGACACCAAGGGGTGCTCACTTACTTGGAGGAAAGACTAATGAGGTTACAGTGAAAAGGCTGCTCTTTGTGAACTGAGGACAGAGGCCCCTGCAGACAAAGTCTGTTGGCACTCTGGGATCAGACTTCCAGCCTCCAATATGTAGAAAATAAGTTTCTGTTGTTTAAGCCACCCGGTCTGTGGTATTTTGTTATGGCAGCCTAAGCAAACTAATGCATCCTGAATTTAAGAATCTGTAGTGGCTCTAAGAATTTCCACATAGCTGCAGAATTACACACAGTATTGCCATAATGTACTAAAATTTCTAGGAGACTTGAAGTTCTGAGCTATAAAGAGTCCAGTAGAAATTAATAGCATTAAATCTGGCATCATCCTAGTCAGACTCAAAGTGGTGACTCAAAATGGCAAAGGCATTAATAGATGATAAGGCAGTAGATAACTGGGAGAAGCAGAAGGGCTGATATTCCTACCAAGTGAGAAATAGAGGATGCTTCAGAGGGAAAAAAAAAAATGACTTGAAATCTCCCATCCACTAGTATGCTTCAGTCAACTGTAAGTAATATAGACATTTTTTTATCCCCATTGATAAGAAGATGGGAAGTAGACAATTGCTGATCTTGGTTCTGATGTTCAACAACATAATCAAGTTCCAAACTCTTTCCATCTCTTTGCTCTGCTCTACTTAGCTGTTGGTCTTTTACCCTCGTGCTTTGTTGCCGTCTTGGTAGCAAGATGGCTGCTATAGCTTCAGGCATTGTGTCCTTGTTCGAGGTATGATGGAAGAGAAAAGGCATTGCTAGAAAGCTTTCCTCTCATCATTGTCCTTAAAATAAGTAAGACAAGCATTCACAAGAGGCTTTCAGCAGACTTTCTCTAATACTTCATTGACTAGAACTCAACCAGAAGGTTATTGCTAGCTGTAAGGAAAGGAGACAGGTTGAGTGTCTATCAAAGGGAACAGAATTCTCCTTTGCTTCTTGACCTTCTTCCTTTCTTGGCACACATAGGAAATGTAACATTTGTTATACATCATGGGAGTGAAGAGAAAGCTCCTACTGCTCCAAGCCCTGCCCATCTGCCCCAAGGGTTAGGGAGAATCAATATCTTGTCTATCTGTGGTGCATTTCAGGCTCATATTAGTTGGAAATGACTAGTGGACTAGTCATGAGTCATATCCTAGGTTGGACATACTGTTGCTTCAAAGAAAGCAGGGCTTTGTTAGCATATAAGATGGGTATGGCTATTGGGTAGGCAATCCATAGAATCAGGCCCAGTAGCTGTTTGCTTAAAAAAAAATTATGCTTGAACTCAGAATATTCTGTATTTGGATTTGAATAAATGTGGATCTGTTACTCTCAGAAGTCACCTCCCCCCACCTTTAATAGTGAAATTATTATATACTGTGAAAGGCTGGGAGCTGGAAAGTTGACTTCTTTTTTCAGATATACTTTCAGCCTCACTGTGGTAGTCTGACTTCTATATACTTTAGGCTATCCAGTAGATGATAAAGGGAAAGCGAGGGGGCGGGAAAGGGTCCATCACCAAAGTGAATCAGGTTGATATGTGAGAGACCAGAGTTGCATAGTCAGCTTGTGAAGAAGAACCCTAGGAACCAGGCACCAAGCAGATTAGTGGTAGTTGTCTTCTAATGTGTCATATTGCTAAGGGTGCTCTGGCACATCATTAGATCTCCAGTATAGTCAGTCAGGATGCTCCTCTTGCTCCTCTCCATAGCAGAGTGGAGATCCAATAGGAGCTGCATCAGCAGTGCGTTCCAAGAGTTGTCAAGGCTTTACTCTGCAAAGCGTGGATGAAGAGCTTATAGATGAATGTGTGAAACGTTAACTCTTCTGTGCTCCAAAATAAATAAATGGAGTGCCTAAGGTAGAGAAGGGAGATTAGTTCATATATTAGGTGTTTAGTGATAGCCTTAAAAACAATATTTCCTCTGGAGTAATAGTTTCTGAGCCTGGAGGCTTGGGATCCTAGTAAATTCTGAAAATTTATATTCAAAATGTATTCTATAATTGTATATGGATTTTTCTGGAAAGGCCATGGCTTTCATCTAATTTTCAAAGATTAAGAACAGAGAATATGCCGAATGTTTAAATAACACAGACTTGAAGCAGTTTTTCAGGTCTCATTAAAGTTATTTTAAGAGAACTGTGGCTTCTAATTGTTCTGTAACCTGATAATCTGTTTAAACATTAATTTCTCTTTGATGTATAAGGTTTTACAGTATGTGAAGTATGTAGCCTAAGTGGCTTTATGGAAAAGATATACTTTTTTCCAAAATATTCATCAGTCCTGAGACCACAAAATTTAGTTTTTTTCTTGAGGAAGATAAAACCCATTGTATGGGGTGACCCTAATTATCCATAGTCTTTTTTTCTTTGTGAAAAAATTTATATTTAGATTTAGTCAGCTGGACTCAGTTTAGATGATTCCAATTTTGTTGGCAACATCCAAAGCATCATAGTCAGGAGCCAGTCGAACATATGCCTTCTTCTCTCCATCAGGCCTGATCAAGGTGTTGACCTTGGCCATGTCAATGTCGTAGAGCTTCTTCACAGCCTGTCTGATCTGGTGCTTATTGGCCTTGACATCCACAATGAACACAAGTGTGTTGTTGTCTTCTATTTTCTTCATGGCTGACTCAGTAGTCAGGGGGAACTTGATGATGGCATAGTGATCAAGCTTGTTTCTCCTGGGGGCGCTCTTTTGAGGATATTTGGGCTGCCTCCGCAGACGCAGTGTCTTGGGTCATCAGAATGTAGGTGACATGCAGATCTTCTTTTTTTTTTGTGACTGTGGACGCCTTTCAGCACCACTTTCTTGGCCTTCAAAGCCTTTGCTTTGGCTTCGGCTTTGGGAGGGGCAGAGGCTTCCTTCTTAGCCTTCGGTGCCATCTTCGTAAAAGGGTATACATAGTCTTTTGTAAGTGGTATTGCTAAGGAGTCATAAAACTTCTCCTTCTACCACCAAGATTATTTAGAGTTAAGGGTAAATTACTTACAATTGTCAGATACTTAATTATTTACTAGTTTTTGCAGAATTGGACAAGGTAGTTAGATATTTACCAAGTTAGACTTTTAATCATAGCAAAATAGTGGTAGATGATAGATAGATAGGTAGAGAGATAGGTAGGTAGATAGGTAGATATAGGTAAATAAAGAAAGAGTGAGCTTTCTCTGTTATAAAACAATTGTCAGTTCTTCATTGCCTTCAAACTTATTTCTGTCCTTTAGATGTGTGTGTTTAAATAATTTTTCCCTTGTGGATGAAGCTGACAGCATTTTCCAAATTGATTTTCTATCTGTAATATTCCAACCATATTTCAAACCTCATTAAAGCCCTTTTCATCATTTCTCTGACTCCATTAGTTATGGCAGCATCTCAAAATTTAGTTTTCTCAGTAAATTTCATTATTGTGGTTACCAATTCATTATAAAATGATCAGAGGAGTAGGAGGGAGAGAAAAGGAATTGACATATGAGGACAAAGTGAAAGATGAGGACTCTTTGGCCAGTAAAGTAGAAATCTATCAAATCATGAATGGCATATGTAAGGTGAACATGCACCAAGATGGTGGATCTGGAAATAGAGGAAAGGGCATTCTTAAAACTCCCGAAAAATAACAAGGAGAGGTACTTAACACAGGCAGAAAAGTAATTTTAAAGGGGTTTTGGTGAATTTATTTCAGAACCAATGAGAAACTAAATTGTAGTAAATCTGCCTATAAACTCTGAACAGATCCTAAATAATTGCAAGTAGTATTATGCTACACATGGTCTCTTATTTTTTTATCATGTTCTCTGGGACATCCTTTAGGAACAGAACTTTGCAATGTTTGGGCAAGATGGGGTCTGATCTAGAAAGATAATCCCTATGCTGTTTTCATGTGAAGTTGGCAAACAAGACTAGTAATAACCAAAATTACCGCAGCAAATCAGTAAAGACTACATCTGCAGTTTATTCTGACAATGAATTCATCCTTTATAAAGGAAGTGCTTTCATATCTGAAGTTTACTCTAACAAAGAAGCAAAATATAGATGAGGATGTTTTTATCTTTAATAAATAAACAGTTCTTACAGATGAAGCAAATACATATGTCAGTGGAGAAATGAGCAAAGATCTTAAGCTGGCCATTCACAGAGGAACAAACATGGATGAGCAATAAAATTAGGAAGAGATGTACAACTGCACTGCTGATCGTATCAGTACAAATAAAATTGAGATATTTTCCATTTATGAAATCAGCAAAGTTTAACAAGATTGACTGATTGATGAGAATGGAAAGACTTAGAAATACACACTGTTGGTAGGTCTATAAATAAGATTTGATCTTTGTAGATGGTACTTTCACTATGTGGATCAAAACTGGAAATGCTTAGAATAGTAACAACAATAATAGCATCTATCAAAGCTACCATGGACTTGGTGCTGTGCCAAATACTTAGCCTGTGTTATATTTTTTATTTTTAGTAACTGTTATTACTCTTGTATTGTAAGTGAGGAAACCATAACTAAAAAGAGTTTGATGATAACAGCTATTAAGTGATATGAACTTGTATCTTTCTAACTCCAGATTCCACAACGATGACTACCATGTTGTTCAGCCTGTTCATGCTGGGTCAGTTGCACTTCTAGGAATTTGCGTTAAAAAGACAATTGTCAAATGCCTGAGTGGTACACATAAGAACGCTGTATACCTTCATAGGTGCTAAGTATCCATGCAGCTATATGAAATGCATTTTGGGCATATTCCAAGCAGTGAGCTAGAACCGAGACTGCTGAATAAATGTGGGAATCGGAAAGGTGCCCCTCTCAGTGAAAAGAGTACTAGAAAAACTCTTCTCGTTGGCCATGATAAGTGATAGTGTTGTCTCAGCCTGAGATCTGAATGGAAGAAAATAAGTCTCCTGTGAAAAGTGCACACTCCAACCCTGTGCTAAGAGGTGGTTAGAGAGTATAAATTTATACCATTTTCATGGGGCCAGAAACTCTGAGCATAGAAATTAATATAAAAACTAGTACCAGACAGGAGTTTCAGAGAGAATAGAGAGAGTAGCTGAGAATTAGTAAAACATGAATTCCTAGATTGAAGAAGTTCACCAACTCCCAAGCAGGATAAGTATGAATAAATCCACCCCTGTGTATCAGAATAAAACTTTGATACAACAAAAACAACTACAGCTGCAACCACTACTAACAGTAAAATGGCAAACCCTTATATACTGGTTACTTTGTGCCAGGTAATCTCCTAAGTGAGATATATGCACACAAACGTGTACACACATACATGTGCACACACTCACACACTCACTGATTTATAGATAGTGACTATTATCCCCATTTTTTTTTAAGAGGAAGTAAGGCACAGAGAAGTTACCAAATCTTCCCAAGATTACACAGCTAGTACGTGGCCAAGCTGAGATTTGAATCCAGATCATCTACTTCCCAGGTCTGTGCTCTTGACCATTACACATTGTGCTCGAAGAGAATATTTCCAAACTAACCAGAGAGAAAAAGCAACTTCCCAAAACAATAATTAGCCTGGCAGCTGACTTCTCTAAGTCAGAAATAGAGGCCAAATTAAAATGGAATATCTTCTAGTGCTGTAGGAAGATGGCTGCCAGCTGAGAAGATCAATCACAAATTATCATTCAAGGGTGAAGCTGAGTTCTTCTTCCTGTCCCCTTCCTGTCCTCCTCCCCTTCTTTTCCTTATCTTTTCTTTAAAAAAATAATTTTGGTTCCCTTACCTCCCCTTGAGGTAGCTGAAGTTGGGGTAGCCTGCCGGTCCAGGGCTAAGGAGGTGACTGGCACCTGGTCCGGGGAGGCAGTCAGGGCCGACAATGCCAGCCGGCTGGTTATATACAGGACATATGAGGAAATAAGTAAATTAAAGATAATTAGTGCTCAAAAGTGATGAGGACATGTCAGAAAATGTCAGAAGCTTGAAGGGACTTGCACTGGCCAAATCTGCAATTATTTGAACATCCAAATTAGTAAGATACCAAAAGATTATAACCCAGTGAATAAGATAGGAATGCATGAGTCCATACTAATATAAATAAGTAAATGAATAAACAAATCATTGGGAGGGAATTTTAGGCAAGAAAGATATGAGGAATGCTGGAGTTAGAAAAATCACTGGCAACTAGTATTCTCCAAGTATTTTAATTACAAAGGGAGAAATAGTAATTTCACTGAGAACCTAGAAGACATCACCTTAACCAAGCGGTCAAAGTGAATATCCCCAGTAATGGGGCAAATGGACATCATTGCCTCCTGATGTGATAATTGGAAGGCGTAGCATCACTTCTGTGGCATTCCTGTCAAAAATCATAACCTGAATTTAATCATGAGAACAACACAGACAAACCCAAACAGACTCTCTGTGAAATAAGTGGCCTGTACTCTTCAAAAATAACCAAGATTATGGAAGGCAAGGAAAGATTAAGGAATTGTTCCAGATAAAGAGACATGACAATTAACTGCAAAACATGATTCTAGATTAAAAAAACAGAGGTGTTGTAACGAGTACTGGGTGTTATACGCAAACAATGAATCATTGGACACTACATCAAAAACTAATGATGTACTACTGTATGGTGACTAACATAACATAATTAAAAAAAAAAAAGAAAAAGATTGGGACAGTTGGTGAAATTTTGGATGGGACTGTGGATTTGATGGTAGATGGTAGTATCATTATTAAGATAATTTCCCAATAAGCAGGTTTTACTGTGGTGGTATAGGAGAGTGTCCTTGTCTTTTAGGAAATACACACTGTCAAATTAATGGTGTATCATGGCTATAACTTACTCTCAGTTCTGAAGACAATGATTGTAAGTGTGTGTTTATATACCTCTTTTGTGGTAGTTGTACAGATGTAAATTTTTATTCCATTCCAAACAGATCTACGTAGCACCTAATTATACCCTTTAATCTGGTTTCTAAAAATGTTTCATAAAGTTTATTTTGATCTAGTTTTTAGCTTAGTTGACCTTTGCAATCTCAACAAAAATGCTAATTCAGAGCACCCCGAATCACAAATTCACTGCATTCATGTATTTTTTACTTACTAATTTTATGTAATTTCTTCTTGATTTAATATATTGTAAACATAGGTAACCAACTCCTTGGTGTTTATTTATAATGAGAAGAGACTGGTATTTAGAGTTGGACAGACTTGGTTTCAGACTCCAGTTCTGTTTCTCTCTGGCTGTGTAAATTGGGACAAAATCCTCATCTTTTTTTCCTTTTTTCTCATGGTTTCCTCATCCGTAGGCAACTCAGGATTGTTGTCAGGAACAAACATGGAAACCTGAGAAGCCTAAGCACAATTTCTGGCATGTAAGAGGCATGCAGTAAGCGTTACCTTCTCTCACTTCATTCTTTCTTCCTTCTCTCACCAGAAGTGTCCTTGCAGATCCCCTGGGCATAAGGAAATACAAAGCTTATTAATATGGGGCCAGAGGAAAAGGACTCTATCCCTGTCCTTTTGTTCATATTTGGCTTCCCTCCTTCTATCTGACTCTTGCCTTTATTTCTGTAAGTCATCCATCATCATCCAGAAGATGAACCAGGCCAGATGGTGATCCCAGTTTGGGGGGGAGGATGGGAGTAGAGCACAGAGGGTGAGGGGATTGCCAGACCACCAAAGATTCCTAGGGGACCAGTAGCCAGGGGAAGTGAGGAATCTTGAACAGGTCTTTCTACCCTAAAGACTTTTACCGTCTGCTGCTGGAGTAGCTTATGATCTCTAGGAAAAATACTGATTGATCATGGCTGAATGACTGTCCGATGCTTCTTTCTGACTTGTTACTCAGCAACCCAATTTTAGCTATTATGAGTCCTGGGGCCATTCAGCACTTGCAGCTTCTTTCCTTTCATATTTCATATTTTCTTTTCCTTCATATTTTCTTTGTTCTTTTTTGGGTGTTTTTCTTGTTGCTCACCTTCTTTATACTTTATACATAAATGTATATTCCCTAACACTCAATATACATTTTGTGCCATCTTTATTACATGTTAATTTATTTCTGTTTCTTTTGTCTTCTTCTTTTAATATCCACAAGGGGGTGGAGGCATGGGTGAAATAAGTGCAGGTGGTCAAATGGTACAAACTTCCCACTGAAAAAACTAAAGAAAAAAATATATATCTGCAGGGCCAAACTGATAAACATGGTATGTGTGTGGAAAGTAGGAGCTCTTATTGACAACCTGTCCATTCATCTGTCATCTCATCGGTCAGATGTGAACTACAATAAAAGTCCAGTGGGACCTGAAGCTTAGCCTACTTTTTTTGCTTCCTTGGAACCAACTTCCACAAGTTTACAATTAGTGTTCTGCTCCCTGGCAAGAGCTCAAGTGCTGAAAATCTGAGCCCATATCCTTAGTTCTATTCTGATTCCTACCACTGTGCTTTGCATCTAGTAGGTGTTCAATAAATGTTTCAATAAGTGTTGATTATATCTGTGACTCAAAAAAAAAAAACAAAAACAAAAAAACAAACCCTCAAGATCCTGCTTTCTACCGCAGATATTAGTAGTAAGCCAAGAAACCAGAATAGGATTGAGTGTGGGCCTCTACTGGGCCATGCTCTTATAACCTTCCAACTTCCCTTCCAGCCACTGCCGCATTTCACTGCTATTCTTCCAAGCAAACAATTTTTTAAAGTTTTTATTTAAATTCCAGTTAGTTAACATACAGTGTTATATTAGTTTCCGGTGTACAATATAGTGATTCACCACTTCCCTACGTCACCCAGTGCTCATCACAACAAGTACACTCCTTGATCTTCATCACCTATTTTACCCACCCCCCCACCTACCATCAGTTTGTTCTCTATAGTTAAGAGCCTGTTTCTTGGTTTGCCTCCCCCTTTCTCTTTTACCCATTGCTCGTTTGTTTTGTTTCTTCAATTCCACATATGAGTGAAATCATATGGTATCTGTCTTTCTCTGACTGACTTATTTGGCTTAGCACAATACTCTCTACCTCCATCCATGTCGTTGCAAATGGCAAGATTTCATTCTTTTCTATGGCTCAGTAATATTTTACAGTAATGCTCAGTAATATTGGCTATTGGAGATAAAATGCTGCTGTAAACATAGGGCTCCATGTATCCCTTTGAATTAGTATTTTTGTATTCTTTGGGTAAATACTCAGTAGTTTGATTACTAGATTGCAGGGTATTTTTAATTTTTTGAGGAACCTCATGTTTTCCAGAGTGGCTGCACCGGTTTACATTCCCACCAACAGTGCAGGAGGGTTCCCCTTTCTCTGCATCCTCACCAACAGCTCTTGTTTCTTGTGTTGTTGATTTTAGCCATTCTGACAGGTGTGAGGTGATATCTCATTGTAGTTTTCATTTGCATTTCTCTGATGATAAGTAACATTGAGCATCTTTTCATGTGTCTCTAGGCCATTTGTAGGTCTTCTTTGGAAAAATGTCTATTCCTGTCTTCTGCCCATGTTTAAATTGGGTTATTTGTTTTTTGGGTATTGAGCTTTGTAATTTCTTTATATATTTTGGATACTAACCCTTCATCAGATATGTCCTTTACAAATATCTTCTCCCATTCTGTAGATTGCCTTTTACTTTTGTTGTTTCCTTCACTGTGCAGAAGCTTTTTTTCTTTTGATATAGTCCCAATAGTTTATTGTTGCCTTTGTTTTCCTTGCCCCAGGAGATATCTAAAATGAAGTTGCTATGGCCTATGTCAAAGAACTTACTACCTGTGTTCCCTTCTAGGATTTTTGTGATTTCAGGATTCACATTAAGGTCTTTAATCCATTTTGAATTTATTTTTGTGTATGGTGTAAGAAAGTGGTCCAGTTTCATTCTTTTGCATGTTGCTGTCCAGTTTTCCTAACACCATTTGTTGAAGAGACATTATTTTTCCCATTGGATATTCTTTCCTGCTTTTTTGAAGATTAATTGACCATATAGTTCTGGGTTCATTTTTGGGTATTCTGTTCTGTTCTATTGATCTGTGTGTCTGTTTGTTTTTTTTTTAAAGATTGTGTTTATTCATTTGAGAGAGAGAGCGGGGGTTGGGGGAGGAACAGAGGGAGAGGGACAAGCCGACTCCACGCTGAGCACAGAGCCCAATGTGGGGCTTAATCCCATGACCCTGAGGTG
This sequence comes from Leptonychotes weddellii, assembly GCF_054177405.1. Classification (NCBI taxonomy): domain Eukaryota; kingdom Metazoa; phylum Chordata; class Mammalia; order Carnivora; family Phocidae; genus Leptonychotes; species Leptonychotes weddellii. The sequence continues at coordinate 68,691,112 of NC_138370.1, forward strand.
ATAACCTGAGCCAAAATCAAGAGTCGGACACTTAACCCACTGAGCCATCCAGGTGCCCCTTATCTATGCGTCTGTGTTTGTGCCAGTTCCATAATGTTTTGGTTATTACAGCTTGTAATATAACTTGAAGTTCAAATTGTGATGCCTTCAGCTTTGCTTTTCTTTTTCAAGTTGCTTTGGCTATTCGGGATCTTTTGTGGTTCCACACAAATTTTAGGATTGTTTCTTCTAGCTCTGTGAAAAATGTTGGTGATATTTTGATAGAGATTGCATTAAATGTTTAGACTGCTTTGGGTAGTATAGAATTTTAACAATATTTGTTCTTCCAGTCCATGAACATGGAAGGTCTTTCCATTTCTTTGTGTCATCTTCAATTTCTTTCATCAGTGTTTTATGGTTTTCAGAGTACAGGTCTTTTACTTCTTTGGTTAGATTTATTCCTATCTTAATTTTCTTGGTGCAGTTGTAAATGGGATTGATTCCTTAATTTCTTTCCATTGCTTCATTATTGGTGTAAAGAAATGCAACACATTTCTGTACATTGATTTTGTCTCCTGTGACTTTACTGAATTCGTTTATCAGTTCTAGCAGTTTTTTGATAGGAGTCTTCCAGGTTTTCTATATAGAGTATCATGTCATCTGCAAACAGTGAAAGTTTGACTTCTTCCTTGCTGATTGGGATGCCTTTTTTCTTTTTGTTGTCTGATTGCTGTGGCCAGGACTTCCAATCTATTGTAAATAAATGTGATGAGAGCGGACATCCCTGTAGTGTTCCCGACCTTATGGGAGAAGCTCTCAGTTTTTCCCTGTTGAGGATGATATTAGCTGTGGGTTTTGGAAACAGCTGTTCCAGGCTTCATTCCTTATAGCACTTCGCCTCTTCAGTTTACTCTAATCAAGTATCTCTGACACTCTACTAAGAACTTAACTTGGCTCTTATCGAGGTTACCAGTCATCTCCATCTTTCCAAAGCCAGTGGTGGTTTCTTTGTTCTTGTCTTACTCAAGCACTTGGGAATAGTGGACACAATTGATCACTCCCTCTTTGAAACATGTTTTCCTCTTCATTTCCGTGATACGTATCTCTCCTGGGATTCCATCTGTTTTGCCAACCACCCCTTCTCAGTTTCCTATGTGGGTTCTTTGCTTTGCTTAACTTCTAAATGTTAGAGTGTCTCAGTGCTTGGTCATGGGTCCTGGTCTTTTCTCTGTCTACAGTAACTCCCTAGAAAAGTTCACCCAATTCCATGGTTGTTTTGTTTTGTTTTGTTTTGGGGGATGGGTAGGGCAGAGAGAGGGAGAGAGAGAATCTCAAGTAGATTCCACGCTCAATGTGGAGCCCAACACTCGGCTCAATCTCATGACCCTGAAATCATGACCTGAGCCAAAATCAAGAGTTGGACACTCAACGAACTGAGCCACCCAGGAGCCCCAATTCCATGGTTTTATGTAACATCAAAATGCATCTGCTACCAGATTGATATCTTCAGGTCTAACTTCTTCCCCAAATGCCAGACTCATATATATCAAAAAACCTATTTGATGTCTCATCTTGGATATCTAATAAAAGTCTCAAGTTTATCATATGCAAAATAGAATTTTTGATCCCCCTTCCCATCCTTAGATTGCTTCTCCCTCAGTTTTTCTCATTTCAGTAAATGGCTCTACTCATTATTTGAATATAAGACTGTTCCTGGATTTCTTTCCACCATCTCCCTCTCCCCATATCTGACTTATCAGTAAATCCCATTGGATCTACCTTCAAAATAGATCTTGAGTTCATCAACTTCTCTTCATCTTCACTGTCACTACTCAAATACCAGATGCCATCAACCCTTGCCTCCTACCCTATAAATTATTCCCTAATTGGTCTTGCCTGCTTCTGTTCTGATCTCCCTAAAATTCTGACTTCACTCATCAGCTAAAGTAATCTTTTTAGAATATAAACCTCACATTATATTACCATACTTTCTCCAGACTCTTCCTAGTTTTAAAACCTCTGTTGTCTTCTGTTGCCCTTAGGAAAAAATTTATAGATTCATTATCCCAACCAATAAGGTCCTATTAGCTAGCCCTGTCTTCCTCCTTGGCCCCACCTAATACCACACCACATACTCAGCACACTCCAGCAACACAAAGTTTCTCTCCTCAAACACACCAAGGCTGTTTTTTTCCTCAGGGCCTTTGCACTAGCCCTCCCCTCTGTCTGGAACATTCTGGTCTTCACTGGATTGGCTGCTTGTCACTCAGGTGTCAGCTGAAGTGACCCTTCCTCAGTGGCCTTCCATAAGTACCTCCCCAGTACTTTCTAACACATCAACTTTTTTATTTCTTCAAAGCCATTATCATTATCAAAAGTTATCTCGTTCTTTTGTCCATTGTGTGTCAATCCCCACTAGAGCTCTAAGAGAGGAGGGACCTTGCCTGTCTTTTTCACTCTAATATCCCTGCTGTTCATATAGTACCTGGCACCTAGTCTGTGCCGGTCTAAATAGCTATAGAATAAATTAACCATTTTCCAGGCAGGACTGAGGATAAAACAAAAAGCCTTGGGATTTGTGAGTCTTATAATTAGTGGTTATGATACATATTCACATGCAAGGTTTCACTTTGCCCACCTTGGCTGTTTTTTCTCTCTTTTCTCTTTCTTCAGAATGGACTTGTCTGTGTTACCATCTCTAAACAAGTTTTACAAAGCCATGCTTTATCCTTCTTGTCTTTTGACATCACCCAGAGATTCTTTTCTGAAGAAGACTAATTCTAGCATGCTGTGGTCCATAAAACTCTTTCTTATTATATCAAATTAAATGGCTTCCTGATCACTGGTCCAAGGCTTGTCTACTTTTCTTATAACAAATGTTCCACTGTTGTTACAAACTGTAATTTTGTATAGATTCTCCTTTGGAGTTTCTGATTTTCTTGATCTAAATTTGTCTTCTTCTTTTGTGATAAAGAATCTTCTTGATACTTCTTCTCTTACTATACTTTAAACAGAAAGAAATAAAATATTTAAGTTTTGATGGATGCCACACATTCATTGTGTACGTGTGTGTATAAGTATATATAACTATTACCTTTATTCCATGAAAGGAAGGTATATGCAAAATGACCTCCAAAGGCTGAAGGAGCCATAAGACCAAAGAGAAAGGCCAGCAAGTCTAGCCTGATGAAAAGTGGTTTATTAAGGGGAATTATGGAAAGAAGCCTGTCTTGGGTGACCACAAGATGAGTAGATCTCCAAAATCCCACCTCCCTTAAGACTTGTTTTTATAGCCCTAGAGACTGGGAATACTGAGGGACCACTCAAGAGAATCTTTAAGAATAGTGTGTGTCATAGCTATATCTCCAGGGCAGATCAAGGACATTATGCCCTGAGGGTGTGCTTAAGGATGTGGTAAACAAGAGGAAAGAAGTGGTCAGGGGGTGACCGTGGAGAGGGGCTGTGCTCAAGAAGGTTTCAGGTCACAGAACAGTCATCATGGCAGATTTGTCTAAAATGACATTAGTCTGGCTCACACAACCTTTTTTCACATGGCTCTTCCTTATATCCTAATTGCTATTTCATTGCCAAAATAAATATCAAATTATGTAAGGAGATTTATCTATTTTTTCTCCAGTACAGAATAATTTTTTTTTTTTTTAAATTGAGTGTGTAGCAGAAGAGGTACTCATTCCCAGGTATTTGCTCATGTACACACACAGTCACATGCTTCCAGAAATCTCAAGGTGTTCCTAGGAGTTACTGTGTTCTGCAATATGATGTTGCAGAAAATACCAATGCTCTATCAATAACACTTTGAACACTTGTGACATTATATGCATGTGCACTGCCCGAAGAGCTAACTGTACTTAAACTCTGTTCCCCAGAGTCTCTGCCCGAAACGAACAACTTCTTTTGTTATTGCTTTATCCATTTTTTCTTTTATCTTTAGTTTCCACTTTTATTTTGTATTGTTTAATTATACTCCAGAGAATTCTTAAAGGTGTTTCTTCTGCTGTCCTGTTTTGATGCTAGCCCAGATCTACTCACTTTACAAGGACTACATACATCCATGCCCGGCTGTAGTCTTTTGTTTGCTTTTGAGCAAACCCACAGACTTACATTTCAACACCACTTTAGCATGAGTGGACTGGCCATACTGAAGGACTCATGTTGAATGATGTCTTTTTGTGACTTGAAGTTCACAAGTGGTATTACTGAGAAGCTCCATTAAGCAGGGTGTAAAGGAACGGTCAAGCTGTCCAATTGCTAAAAATCCTAAACTGTTGTGCCATGCAGATTCCTTAAAACTAAAGACTGGAACATAGTCATGGTATTTTCCAGCTAAAGGTTATAGTCCCACGGCAAAGACAGAACAGTTACCTGTGATCAACTGTATATGTTTTTGGGATGGTATTTCAAAAGCAGATCTATCTTATACTGAAATTCCTGGATGACTTCTGTGTTGCTTTGTAGTGCAGTTGGAAGAAATTCTCAGATGTCTAAAAACTTTTCTGACATTATTTTAGTTGACAAATAGTGTACAAGTGGTCCTGTTTTTAAATGAGTATTATTTAATCCACATTAAACCATCTTTGAGTTCTTACATGAATCTAAACTTTATTAAAGTCAAAAGTAATGTTTAGGGAGGGTAAAATCATAAATATGATTCATAATACTTAAAAAATCAACAACAGAGCTCCTAGTTGAATAGAAATCTCACTTAGAATTGTAGTTAAATCTTTGAAAGAAAAACTTCTGGGATTAAGAGTAAACCAGTTTTAGAAAAGAAATCAAATATTATGGAATTTGAAAATCTAATTTGGCATATATTAGATTAATGCCCTGTAAAATCCTAGAGTCTGAATTCAGTTTACAGAGTATTTGACTTAATTCTCTTATTTCTTTTTCTCATTTTTCCTTTGTTATTTATGTTTAAATCTTGGTGACTTTTCCTTGTATGGGTTTAAACATTTAGTACTGAATTCTTAAGGAGCAGGCCCCTCCCTGCCTTTTTTCAGTGAACTTTTGAGGAAACAGTGGCCAGGAATTCGTGTGTGTGTGAAATTACTCTTTTTATGAATATATAATCCCACAATTTCACCAAATACATATTTTTTGCTTGCAAATAAGTAGGGATTTAAAAATTTGGCACATAAAAAGCAAGGTTAATAAAGACCTTTTCATATACTTGTATCCCTAATATGTTTTTATTTTTTAAAAATATGCTGCAGCTGATTGAACTAAATTTGATTTTGACTTGTGCCACACAACTATAATTCCTTCAAAAACATGTCAATATGCAGTATATTTAAGGTGATGTCAGCAACAATTCCTTCTTTATTTAGAGTAATGTAATCTGAAACTATCAACTTTTTCTACTTTCATGAGCTTTTGACTTTCATACCATAATGCATGAAATAATGCATGTTATTTAAAGCTTTTGGTAAAATGTCCATCATTGGAGGGAAAATTTTTATTTAAATATGTTCTTCCATTGAAATGGGCTTTTCTACCAGTATCTTTCAACATTTGAAGCCCTTTGAGTTACTTTGGTTTAATTAGTTATCTCCTCATTTAAAAGTTAACATAATGATCCCTCTTCATAGTCAAAGAATTGAACTAATCAGGGTGATTAGGGTGAGGAAGAAAATATCCAATGATATCACAGCTAGTTACCTTATCGATTCTCTTCAGATAGACATGATTATGCAACATGACGGATAGTAGATCTGGACCAGAGAGAAGAAGGAATAATACTGGAAGTATGTGGAGAGAAAAAACTTTGTAGGTTGACCTAATAATGAGAACAATCCATGATGCATAGCAAAGAGAAGAATGACCAGTGGTTTGAGTTCAAGGGCCAATGTGGCTTACTTTAATAAGGATATCTTATCGATCTTTATGAATGTTAAGTTCTATAAAGTCCAAATTGAGCAAAGAAAAATGAATGACATACATAATTATCTACAAGTACAGGGTGGCGGGGGGACTTCAGTGGATAGAAACTACATTGAAATATCGAATAACCAAAGTAGAAACCCTCTTGTAGTAAGATATTTGTGCTGTGCATTTTACATATACTTGTTATTTTTGGTTTTCATTTAAGTTATTACATGTTAGCACTAGAGAGCATGTCTGCTGTTAGTATTGTTGGGAGCAAAGATATATTAGCACCTGACTCCACATCACTCACAGACAACCATGTTCATTTATTTGTGGAGTGAATTGTTCTATCTTTTATGTGCATATATTATGACAAGTGCTATTGCGGGGAAGGAGGGTGCAAAATTTAATCAGATAAAAAACCTACCCTGAATGAGCTTCTACTTTAAAAAGAGAGATATGTACACATAAATATATGAAATTTAAGGTAGTAGAAACTGTGTGCTTTAACAGGGAAGTATGTACGTGAGAGACAGCTGAATGATTACAAGGAGTGAGAGCTCAGATTTAGGGGGGAAGGTAGAAATGATCAGGTAAGGCTTCGTGGAAGAAGTAGAACTGTTGATCAGAGAACATGATTCCCTTTAAACATTTCTGATAGCTGAACAAAGCTCATGTATATCTAATAAGGCATGGCTTTTGAAAAATACAGATTATTCATTTTAAATAAAATTCATTTTATTCTTATGAATAAGAATATGGAGGAATGTGATCCATATCTGCAGGTCCTCCATATTTTCATTTGTTCATATTTCTTGTGTTTGTACATGGTAGGCTCTGTATGCTCTCTAAATAGGTATATTGCTAAAGATAAAGTTACAGACTTGTCTTGCTGTACTTGTAAATGCTCATCTAGTATAATAGTCCTTTATAATTTATAACTTAAAGTATAATATTTGTACTCCTTGAAATTTTTTTTTAAGATTTTATTTATTTATTATTTGAGAGAGAGAGAGAGAGAAACAGCATGAGAGGGGAGAGGGTCAGAGGGAGAGGCAGGCTCCCTGCTGAGCCAGGAGCTGTATGTGGGACTCGATCTCAGGACTCCGGGATCATGACCTAAGCTGAAGGCAGTCACTTAACCAACTGAGCCACCCAGGCACCCTCCTTGAAATTTTTTTTATGGCAAGCTGCCTCATATCTTTGGCCATGTCAGTGTTCATGAACCACTTTGTTACAGAAAAGTAGAAAAGAAGAATATAAAACAAGACCTATTTATTTTGTTCATCAGTTGTAACACTGGTAGATAAAAAATTTAATGAGGTAGGATGTTGAAATAAATACTTAAATCAGGCTTTCATTCATGATATAACCATGAATTATGAGAATTTGAAATCTAGAGCTGACCTTGACCAGTCCCCAGAGTCAGTGGAATTGGCCTTACATATTAAGTTCAGAAAAACTTGCAGTCATTCTGATTAGATTTCCCAGTATCATACAGAGTAATACTGACTGTTTAGATGCAAGGATTAGCTGTATTAATTGAGATAGATCTTCTATGGGTCTTTGAAACAATTTTACTGTAATTATCTGTAATATTTCATTGTGATTTTAAATGTGTTTATACTTTGAAACTGGACTTGAGAGCTATCTAGCCTACTCTGAAATTTATAGAGAACTGAATTTTCAGAAAGTGCTCTGAGTAATTGCTTTTATCAGTAGGTTCCAGTATAGAGTTAGATATGCACACAGAATTGCCTTTCCCTAAAGACACACTGCATACATTTCCTATTCAGATTATATTTACTATGAACCTCATTGGACTACATATAGTACTTAATAATAACTTATGCCTATTTCAGCTTTCCAAATTTAGTGCTTGAATTGGATAGGTAATGACTTATGGTGAGTATTTTTAATTAGCCTTTCTTTTCTTTGTGCTAGAAATGACTCAGTGTATCATGCACTCATTTGTTCAACAAGAGATGTTTCTTGACCCCTGTGTTCCCAGCATCATCACAACGATATTTTAGTGAACAAGGTAGATGCCCTATCTGCATTTATAGAGGTTACATTCTAATGTGGAAAGCAAACATTAAGCAACTGATTATATGGTAAGCATTACCGAAGAGTATACATGTGAAGAGAGAATGTATCAGGGGGACCATCTCAGTGAAATCCTCTTCCCCCATTTATAAGCAGTGTGATTTTCCATACATTTCTTAAGATTTCTGGGATCCATTTTCACATGTGTAAGTGGAGATAATAATGCTAACTTCATGGGTTTGTTTTGAAACTAAATAAAAAAATGCATGTAAAAAGTTGGGTACATTGCCTACTATAGGAACATTTAGTAATTATTGCCTATTAGGCTTTTTTAAAAAACTTTTTATTGTTATGTTAATCACC
>NC_138370.1:68699885-68837205 GCF_054177405.1 Leptonychotes weddellii
CTGTAACTCTCAGTTTGATTCCCAGAGTCCAGAGTCTCTCCTGGTACAATCTAGCTTAAAAAAAAAAAAGAAGAAGAAGAAAAAGAAAGAAACATAAATGGCCAATGAACACATCAAAAGGTATTAGGCTTTAAAGGAAGAGGGTAGGGGAAGCCTTCTCTGAGCAACTGACTTTTAAGCTGAGATCTGAACAATGGTAGGAATTTGCTAAATGGAGAACATTACATAAGAGAAAACACCATGTTCAAAGGCCCTGAGGCAGGATTGCCCATGATGTTCTCAAAGAATTGAAAGAAGGCCATTGTGCCTGGAGCTCAGAAAATGAAGTGGAAAATGGCTTGAAGTGAGGCTGAGGTAGGCTGGGGTAGCTAGATCACACAGGGTCTCCTAGGCCTTGTTAAAGAGGATTTAGGGCTTTATTCTAAGGGCAATAGGAAGAATTTCCACAGGGAAATGACATGATTAGATTTGAGTTTTGGAAAGATTGTCCTGGCCTTAATATTGAGAATGGTTTGAAATCTTTTATCAAGAATTAAGGGTCTGGGTAGTCTCTAAAGGGACCTCATGGGGAATAATATTGGTGGATATTTTCGCTAGTGTCATCTTCTTAGGTGTTGTTTCCAGAACAACAGTCAGTGATGTAACTGACATTGTCAATTTCTAGTTTTTAAGTAAATCTGGGGATCATAGGTATGTGAGTATGTATATGTGTAAGTATGTACATATATACAAAATATATATAAACACACTATGTGTGTGTATATACAAATATGTACATACGTATAAATATACACACATGTATGTTTGTGTATACACACACACACACATTCTGTCTCTCTGTCTCCCAATAGGGAGAGAGCCCAACATGTTTTCTCATTTTTTCCATCTAACCGTTCAGTCTCAATGTTTTTTGAATTATGGCATATATGTTTAAGAGATGAGGGAAATAAAATGTATTTACCAGTCCTTTTAATTTATAAGGTGTAATGACCTATCATGATTATTACTCTTCAAGTGAGATTGGGAATTATTATGTTATACATAACAACTTTATAATATACATTCCAAAATTTCGATTGCAGAGATACAGGAGAATCCTGTGTTTTTCTCTGTGTCATGATGAATGTAGCAGTTGTGCATATATAGAAGAATGGATCATACTGAGCATCCCCTGAGCTCTGTTTGCAGACAAGTCGTATCTCCACCATGACAAAATTCCCACAAGATTTTGAATTATTAATGTCTTGGAATCTGCGGGATGCAGCAGATATGCTCAGTGTTATTGATGGCAGCAAACTTTCTCTCTTTCATTTCTGAGACACATAATGAAATGGGGAGTCCCTCAAATAACCACAGTTAGTGTTTAGGTTAATTTTGTAGGGGCCAGTGGGCTTTTGCCTTAATGTGTATAAATAGGATTTTCTCTCTCGCAGCAGATTGCACGGTAGGTAGAGGGTGAGTGAAATGGCGCTAATTTATGAACCCTTCCAGCCTTCTCGGTACTGTACACCCTGTGAGGGCAAGATGCTCTAATGACACTTCCTTCACGTAATGAGAGTTTTTAATGACAATTACTGATTAGAGTTAGGGATGTTTGGGGACCTTACAGAGGATGTATTGACTCTTAGAAGAGGACTTCATGTGCCTTTTGTGTGGCTCAGTCCCTAAGAACTGACCAGCTAATTAAAGAAATACAGCTCCACAGCCCCAAATATTTGAGTGGACTATGAACTGAGGGGTAAGGTATACTTTATTTTTCAACTCAAAATAGGTCAAAGAGTCAAGAATTCTGTTTGCTTTTAGCAGTGTTTTTACGCTTTTTTTTTTCTTGGTCACACAGGCACTGACCGTTTTTCTTTTTTGGTAACAAGAATAACCCATAGTCCAGACTGTTCTTCTTGGAGACATTGATTTGCACAGTCACAAATGGGTACTTGACATTGTTTTCCTCTTCACACATTTTGCAATGTTCAAGTTTGAGGGGCCAATATTTAAAAGCTCTGGTATACTTTGTATTAATATGTATATGATAATTGTAATAAAGATTTAAAAATAGAGATAATTACTACTTATTGTACTGAGGACATGAGTTTATATGGTCTGTATATCCTTTTTTGAATAAAGCAGAAATTTTCTTTATAAGTGAAGATGACATATTATGTTACATCTTTGTAAACACTTAGAAATTTTAATCACACATAAACATTAAACTAGCAGGATGATAGCACCCCTTTTGAACTTCAGTATCTCTCTCTTTGAAGAAAATGGATCAAGAAAATTGTCTCTTTTTGCCTTCCAAGTTGCTCTGAGCCTTAGTTTTCCCAAAGTCCCTCTTGCTTTTTTATCGTCTCTATATTTACAACCATTTATTTTCATTTTTTGCATTTTGAATTTTCTGTCTTTATGCCTGCTAAATCTGAAGTTACAATTAAAAGCAAAAAGTACTTGCCATACAGGCACATTTAAACTCAGTAAATTTAAATAACTTACATGTAATCTAATTGATAAAGTAGAAGGGGAAAAGGCTCATGTTTTCTTGGCTTCTCCTGCTCAGAACCTTCCCAGATCTAGGATTCTGATTTAAATAACTATTTTTTACACATTCTATATCCTTTTCCCATAACTTCCCAATGCCTAGCTTGGGAAGCCCTTAAGCCCTTAATAACTATTGCCTTTTGTCAATTTGAATACAGCTTCTTATGAGCAGGTATGCTTATAACCCCAAAACCTATTTTCTGTATTCATTTATATATTCAGTGAATAAGTAAATCAGTACACATTTGTTGATTGATTTTTCTGGATAAGGTATAAAATATGACAAAATTTAGTCCTTCAAATAGCAGAATCTAGGATGTCTTCAACAAATCTTACCATTAAAAGATTAAAACTCAAACACTCAAACTTTAATGGTGTCTTATACTATCACACTTTTCATTATCATAATCTCTAAAAAAATATGATTTGAGACCCCATAGGTTGCATTTATTAACATTTATTGAGCATTTATAAAGCGAGATAAGTGCTTTTATATCCATTATATCACAAATCCTAACAGTTGCCCAATGGAAGAATGGTCATCTACATTTATAGCTGAGGACTCTGAGGCTCATAGAGGCTGGGAAAGTGATTTGCTGAGAGTCTCATAGCCTGGAGGCCAGCCTGCCAGGCCTCCTAATTCCAAATCTGGAGATCATATCTATATAACAGTCAGCTCCTTTCCCCCACTGTTATAATAGAAGCTGATCCTCTGACCTTGGCCACAGAGACTCTGAGACTGCATCAGTGAGGCTGAAGTTCTCTCTGGTTGTGTTGGTCTACTACTTGTCTTGGCACTGCTTACTCTTTTTAAATGAGTTAATAGATTTCATTAAGAGTATGTGTTTAAGGGGCGCCTGGCTGGCTCAGTCGATGGAGCATGCAACTCTTGATCTCGGAGTTGTGAGCTTGAGCCCCATATTGGATCTAGAGATTACTTAAAAAAATAAAATCAAGAAAAAAAGAAGTAGGTGTTTAAAACTAAACACAATGGTGGTTTGGGAGAATGTCTATATAATTCAGGGAAACAAAATTTGATAAAAGTTGGTTATGCACTAACTTTTTTTCTTTTTTGGTCTCAAGGTCAAAGCCTATCAGTAACTTTGGTGTCAGACTTTTAAGACAACTGAAATTATAGTTTTAAGACAACTGAAATTATAGCCCAGTTATTTCAAGTCCCACAGCCCTGTTCAGCCAGAAAAGTTGTATTTGCCTGGTAAGGCTCAGACCTGTGAGAGCTGGGAGCCAGATCCCTGTTTGATAGCAGAGGCCCTGACATTGGACTCTTGGCCTGAGCTTTTTCCAAGGTAATATAAAATGTTTAATAGAGAAGTCACAGATTCCCACCTGCAGGATTTTGGTGGAATTGCCAATTATAAAAGCAGCTGAAAATCACCTAGCTCATCACCACAACCCCCAAAAGAAAAAGCCCCTTAATTTTGCATGTGTTCTAAGCACGTGCCTCTCTGAGTATTGCTGGATTCATGATAAATCAAAAAGTTAAAAGCTAAATCAACCTATTATAGAGTTCCAAAGATTATTATGTCAGTTTTGCATATAACATAAAATATCAACTTTTCTTTAATTATCTATTATTGTGATTTATTTTTCTGTTTTGGTTTGGGTTTTGTTTTTTCTTTTTGGCTAAATAGCATTAGTCATTGAATTCATATATCTCTAAGTAGGCACAAACACCCAATTTTAAACAAGTCATTTTACAACTACAGGTGAAATGAGCAATACAAACAATAAGAAGATAAACGTGACAAAAATCATAGACCAATACCCTACCTGCATGGACATGTTACTAGATCTCGCTACACTTCTGTTTACTTGTAATATGGTAATGATGTCTACCTCATAAGGCTGTTGTGGTGATTGAGTGACACAGTAAACAACATATATAAAGTGCCTGGTCTTGAAAAAAATAAAAGAGCTATTATTTTATAATCAATATTATCACTGCTAGAGTTAAAGTGATTTGTAGAAAATCACAAATAATTGTTGAAAGGATGGGAAATAGAATCTTTTTTTTTAAGATTTATTTATTTATTTATTTGAGAGAGAAAGAGAGTGAGCAGGAGAGAGAGAGAGAGAATGCACATGAGCCAGGGGACGGGCAGAGAAGCAGGCTCGCCGCTGAGAAGGGAGCCCGATGTGGGCCTAGATCCCAGGACTCTGGGATCATGACCTGAGCCAAAGGCAGATGCTTAACTGACTGAGTCACCCAGTGCCCTAGAAATAGAATCTTAATTTCTCTCTGATTTTCTCACAAACATACATTTACTCAGTGATTTTGCTGGTTGATTTTTGCAGATACTTACTGAGTGTCTCCTATTTGCAAGTTGCTGTGCTAAGATCTATGGAAAATATAAGTTACTGTTGGACACACTTAAGTGCTTGTGATTGTTAGGGATGTGAGACATATACGTAAATAATGGTGGTGCCAAGAAGAAAGCAATAAGTGGTATGTAATTGCACAGGCAACAAAAGGAAAATTGAGAAGGGAAGGCTTCATGGATCAAGGGACGTCTGAGTTGGACCTTGAAGGATGGATAAGATTTGGATATATGGAAAATGGCAGAAATATATTCCAAGGAGAGGAAACAGTAAATGTATGATACAAGAAGTTGTGGGAATTCATTAGGCTGGAGAAAGGATCTATGAAAGGCTAGGGTCGCAGAAAGTATGACGAGGCACAGAATACATGCTGAAGTATTTAGATGAGAAGTGTCACAATGTTGGGAAGTCTACTGGTGTGAGAGAGAGTTTGGGGGTAGAGGGTTGAAAGAGAGGTGGCAAAATGTTAACAATTGGTAATTGGTGAATATAGGTGAATAGTATATAGATGTTCATTATATTGTTTTTGATAATTTTAACATAGGTTTGAAATTTAAAAAAAAAAAAAGATTGAGGGGAAAAAGATCCAAAATGCGTGAGAAACTACTATAGTCAATAAGCAAAGGACAAACCACCCAGCTAAAAAATGGCAAAACATATGACAGGGAATGCTGCAGGACAATATAATGGCCAATAAATGAATAAAAATATGTTCAACCTTTTAGGAGTTAGAGAAATTTAAATTCAAACAACGAGACACTGCTTTTCACCCCACCCGATTACACCATTTTTTAGGTGTAATCACATTGTGGGTATCCAGAAAAATGAGATGGTAATACCAATCTTCTGTGATTGCTGTAGGGATTAGAAAGCAGAATCTGTGAAGTACCTGCCACATAGAACTCAGTAACAACATCTCCTTGTACTATTACTGTTGTCTTATGAATGATAATGAATACCTGAGCCAGGGTCCTGACAGTGCAAATGGAGGAGCATCAGCTGGATTTGGCAGCTGAGTGCCTCTAAGGGAACAAGGAGGGAAGAACGTTCAGGACAAACTCAGTGTTGTTTGTTTGTAAAAGAGAAATTGCTGAAGAAAAAGATACTCCTATGGAGAGGAAGAAATGTTAGCTTCATTGAATTGTTTGCCATACTGATTGTTGATTATTCAGTCTTTTCAGGAAGGGTAGTTGATTCTTAGAAATTAAAGACAGACCCATAATTTAAAGACTTTTTATGTAAATGCTCTGTTTTTAAGAATTATAGTCTTAAATATATATTGTAGGCACACACACCAAAATAGAACAGTAAATGAAAGTATCCCTCTCCAACATCTTCTTTTGGAAAACCATTGTTAAATTTCTCTTGTTTTCTACCAGAAGAATATGTATGACAATAACAATAGAGTGTGTGTGTATGTGTGTGTGTTTGCACGCACATGTGTGTATGCTCATGCATGTGTGTATGCTTTTAAAAATTCACAGCAATGGTAATATATAAAAGTCTGGGCCTTGCTTTCCCTCCACCCCCTTAACTCAATGCCGTCTGATTTAACATCTGCATAAGAGTCTGTTGACAAGGTATATCATAATGGATTGAACTAATCCTCCATGAAAGAACCTATAAGATTGTTTTTAGTTTTCTACTGTTATAAACAACTGGTCATGAACATTAGTGTTCATTTATCTTGATGTTTGTTTTTGGAGTATATTGGTTAGCATCAGTCCCTAGAAGTAGAACTGCTGGGCCATAAGTACTTATATTTTTAATTTCGATAAATAACTTCCCTCTTAAAAGACGCTACCATTTTTCTGTCCTCATCAACAGTAGGTATTACCAACTTGTAAATTTATTAAGAGAAATATAATCTTATTTAGATATGTATATATCTGATATAGTATTACTTATGTATTGTCAATTACGTGTGAGGTTGAGTAGTTTTTAATATGTTCACTGGCTTTTACATACCTTTTTTGTTTTTAATATAATATTCTGATTTTATATTTCTATAAAATTCTGTAATAAGTCTATAAAATTAACATACTGTTGTCTAAATCCCTGTATTTATATAGGTTGTGTGCTTTAAAAAAACTAATAAAAATAAAATTACATAATTTATATATTTAGTTCAATTAATCATTAGCTATCTCTCTCAAGGAATGGGACTAGGCACCAAGGATACAAACATGTTCATATCTTTTTACCAATTTTCCCATTAATCTTTTACATTGGTTTTATAAGTTATTCATATAGTAATCTATTTCTGTTACATGTGTTGCAAATATTTTTTTGGTTATCTTTTGACCGTATAATTGTTTTTGTCATATAAAGTTTTTTTTTTAATATACAATTAAATTCAGCAATTTTTTCCTTTATAGCTTCTAGGATTTTTTTTTTCTTTAATTACTCTTAGCTTGTTTGGGCTGCCATTAACAAAGTACCATAGACTGGGTGGCTTAAACAATAGAAATTTATTTCTCCCAGTGGCTAAGAAGTCCAAAATCAAGGTGCAGGGTGTCAGTTCTTGGTAAAGGATCTATTTCTGGCTTGTGTATGGCTTCCTTCTAGTTGTGTTCTCACACGGTGGAGAAAGAGAGATTGAAATCTCTAGTGTCTCCTCCTCTTCTTAAAGATACCAGCCCTATTGTTAGAGCCCTAACCTTATGACCTCATTTAACCTTAATTACCTCCAAAAGGCCCTATCACCACATACAGTCACAGTATGAGCTAGTGCTTCAACATATGGGGTGAAGGGGCATAATTCAGCACAGCAATTACCAAATTTTATTTTGTATTCTGTATTAATCCACCAAATAGCGGTTTTGAGTACCAGGTGAAGTCTTCGTTGGTCCTCAATCATTGATATTGTTTGACTTAGTATACACATTTCTTGAGAGAAGAATATAATTTTATTCTAATACCCCTGCACTTTTCTCAAGGGCCTCTTCCATTGGTTTATTCTGAGTGGGCAGACGATAAATATAATATTAAACTCAAGAGATCAGGTGGTACAGTAACTTCAGTGTGTATCTGTGGAAAACGAGACCCAAAGTGGTTGAAGTGACTTCCTCCAAATTTTACAGTTAATCAGTACCAGGATCTGGAGTGGAATCCTGGTCTTTTAGACTTCAGTCTAGTGTTGTTTCTTCAGAACGTGAATGAATATCTATCAAGTACTTAGACTATACCTGGCACCTAATAAGTGCTCCTAACTTATAGTATTAACACTTTGCTGATGTCATCGGTATCATCACCATTATTCATAAAGAGCTCAGATTCAGAGTACCGAAGCTAAACGGAGATTGAATCTCAGTGACAGTAGCAGTTACTTGTTAGCCTTTCTGAGCCTCGGCTTTCTTGACTATAAAAGGGGACAATAATGGAACCTGTCTTATAGGGAGTTGGGAGAAATAGTTGTTTAATTGTTTGTTTGTTTAATATATACAAAGTGCTTGGAGCAGTACTTGGACTGAAATAATCATTATGTAAAATATTTACCGTGATTATTATAGAAATACCCAGTCTCCTTCAGCTTGAACCAGTTAAGCTTGTCTAGTTGCTTCCCATTATCTTCCGAATTCATGACTGTAAGCACACTCTAAAGTGGTCACTGAAATTATAAAAAATGCTCGCTTATGATATGTGATGAGGAGGCAGAGCACAGCGGAGAAAGAGACAGGTTGAACGGTCAATTTGTTTCAGAGGCCTGCATGCAAAAAGAACACGTGGGAGCTGTGCAAGAAGGAGGTGGTGACGAGAGGAGGTTAGAAGGTACCAAGGAAGGTTTCACCAGTATTTATGAGATTTAATCCTTCTCTTTCCCTCCTCCCAATGCTGATATAAAGGTATAACTCATTTTATTATGCTTCACCTATTGCACTTCAGAGATACTGTGTCTTTTCACAAATTGAAGGTTTGTGACAACCCTGCACTGAGCAAGTCTATTGGTGCCATTTTTTCAACAGCATTTGTTTTCTTCATGTCCCTGTGTCTCATTTTGGTAATTCTCACAATATTTCAAACTTTTTCATTGTTATTATATTTGTTATGGTGGTCTACAATCAGTGACCTTTGATATTACTATTGTAATTGTTTTGGGGTGCCACGAACTGTATCCATGTAAGACGGTGAACTGAACTGATAAATGTTGCGTGTGTTTTGACTGCTCCACTGACTGGCCGTTCCCCCGTCTCTCTCCTCTTCTCGGGTCTTGCTATTCCCTGAGACACAGCAATATTGAAATTAGACCAATTAATAACCCTACAGTGCCTCGAAGTGTTCAGGTGAGAGGAAGAGTCACATGTCTCTCCCTTTAAATCAAAAGCTAGAGACGATTAAGCTTAGCAAGGAAGACATGTCAAAAGCCAAGATAAGCCAATAAGCTTGGCGTCTTGTGCCAAACAGCCAAGTTGTGAGTGCAAAGGAAAAGTTCTTGAAGGAGATAAAAAATGCTACTCCAGTGAACACACAAATACTAAGAAAGAGAAACAGCCTTATTGCTGATATGGAGAGAGTTGGCGTGGTCTGGATAGAAGATCAAATCAGCCACAACATTCCCTTAAGCCAAAGCCTAATTGAGAGCAAGGCCCTAACTCTATTCAGTTCTTTGAAGGCTGAGAGAGGTGAGGAAGCTGCAGAAGAAAAGTCTGAAGCTAGCAGAGGTGGGTTCATGTAGTTTGAGGAAAGACGCCGTCTCTAGGACATCGAAGTGCAAGGTGAAGGAGCAGGCTCAGGTGGAGAAGCTGCAGCAAGTTCTCTGGAAGGCCCAGCTAAGATAACTCATGAAGGTGGCTACACTAAACAACAGATTTTCAATGTAGACAAAACAGCCTTATATTGGAAGGAGATGCCATCTAGGACTTTCATAGCTGGAGAAGGGAAATCAATGCCTGGCTTCAAAGCTTCAAAGGACAGGCTTACTCTTTCGTTAGAGGCTAATGCAGATGATAACTTTAAGTTGAAACCAATGCTTGTTTATCATTCTGAAAATCCTAGCACCCTTAAGATTTATGCTAAAACATCTATCAATGTAGCAACAAAGCCTGGATGACAGCATATCTCTTTATGACATGGTTTATTGAATATTTTAAGCCCACAGTTGAGACCTACTGCTCAAAAAAAAAAAAAAGAATTCCTTTCAAAATATGACTGCTCATTGACAATACACCTAGTCACCCAAGAGCTCTGATGGAGATGGACAAAGAGATGAATGTTGTTTTCATGCCTGTTAACACAGCACCAAATCTGCAGCCTATGGGTCAAGGACTAATTTTGACTCTCAAGTCTTATTATTGAGGAAATATATTTCATAAGGCTATAGCTGCCATAGGTAGTGATTCCTCTCATGGATTTGTGAAAAGTAAATTTAAAACTTTCTGGAAAGGATTCACCATTTTAGATTCCATTAAGAACATTTGTGATTTATGGGAAGAGGTCAAAATAACAAACAGGAGCTGGGAAAATGTTGATGCCAGCCCTCATGAGGGGTTCAAGACTTCAGTGGAGGAAGTATCTGATGATATGGTAGAAATGGCAAGAGAACTAGAATTAGAAATGGAACCTGAAGATAGGACTGAATTGCTATAATCTTGTGATAGAACTGGAATGGATGAGGAGTTGCTTCCTATGAATGAGCAAAGAAAGTGGTTTCTTGAGATGGCATCTATTCTGTGAAGATGCTGTGAAGATTGTTGAAATGACAACCAAGGATTGAGAATATTACATAAAGTTGGTTTATAAAGAAGTGACAGGGTTTGAGAAGACAGACTCCAATTTTGGAAGAAGTTCTCCTATGGGTAATATGCTCTCAAACAGCATTTCATGTTGCCCAGAAATCATTCATGAAAGGAAGAGTCAATCAATGCAGCAGACTTCATTGTTTTATTTTAAGAAATTGCCACAGCCACCCAGATCTTCAGCAACCACCTGATCAGTCAGCAGCCATCAAAGTTAAGACCCTCCACCAGAAAAAGATTATGGCTCTCTGAAAGCGCAGATGATATGATTAACATTTCTTAGTAGTAAAACATTTTTTATTTAAATTCAAATTAGTTGGGCGCCTGGGTGGCTCAGTTGGTTAAGCGACTGCCTTCGGCTCAGGTCACGATCCTGGAGTCCTGGGATCGAGTCCCGCATCGGGCTCCCTGCTCAGCAGGGAGTCTGCTTCTCCCTCTGACCCTCCCCCGTCTCATGCTCTCTCTCTCTCTCTATCTCATTCTCTCTCTCAAATAAATAAATAAAATCTTTAAAAAAAAAAAAAATTCAAATTAGTTAAGGTATAATGTAGTACTGGTTTCGGGAGTAGAATTTAGTGATTCATCACTTACATATAACACCCAGTGCTCATCCCAACAAGTGCCCTTTTTAATGCCCATCACCCATTTAGCTCATCTCCTCCCCTCCCCTCAGCAGCCCTCAGTTTGTTCTCTATACTTAAAAATCTCTTATGGTTTACCTCCCTCTCTGTTTTCATCTTATTTTATTTTTTCTTCCCTTCCCCTATCTTCATCTGAGTTCCACATATGAGTGAAATCATAGGATATTTGTCTTTCTCTGACTTATTTCGCTTAGCATAATACACTCTAGCTCCATCCACGTTGTTTCAAAAGGCAAGATTTCATTCTTTTTGATGGCTGAATAATATTCCATTGTATATATACACTACATCTTCTTTATCTATTCATCAGTTGATGGACATCTGAGCTCTTTGCATAATTTGGTTACTGTGGACATTGCTGCTATAAACATTGGGGTGCATGAGCCTCTTCAAATCACTATTTTTGTATCCTTTGGATAAACACCTAGTAGTGCAATTGCTGAGTCATAGGGTAGTTCTATTTTTAACTTTTTGAGGAACCTCCATACTGTTTTCCACAGTGGCTGCACCAGTTTGCATCCCCACCAACAGTGTAAAGGTTTCCCCATTCTCTGCATCCTTGCCGACATTTGTTGTTTCCTGAGTTGTTAATTTTAGCCATTCTGACAGGTGTGAGGTGGTATCTCATTGTGGTTTTGATTGTATTTCCCTGATGATGAGTGAATGTTGTCATGTGTCTGTTAGCCGTCTGTATGTCTTCTTTGGAGAATTGTCTGTTCATGTCTTCTACCCATTTCTTAACTGGATTATTTATTTTGGAGTGTTGATTTTGATGAGTTCTTTATAGATTCTGGATACTAACACTGTATCTGATACATCATTTGCAAATATCTTCTCCCATTCCGTAGCAGTACTTTTAAACTAAGGTATATACATTGTTTTTTAGACAGAATGCTATTGCCCACTTAATAGGCTATAGGACAGTGTAAACATAATGTTTATATGCACTAGGAAATAAAAAAATTCATTTGACTCACTTTATTGTGATTTTTGCTCTATTGCAGTGGTCTGGACCCAAACCCACAATATCTCTGAGGTGTTCCTGTAATTATATCTTGAAATATTTTGGGCTCATAATAGAGGAGAGTTTCATAAGTCAAGACTGAGTTTTATATTTTTCTTATGTGCAAAAATATAAATGTTATGAAAAGGAAAGCCAGGAAATAAGGTTAAAATCTTATAAGAAATTTGAAATAAATGATGTGATTTTAAACACATCTGGAATATTTTTAATCTCTGGGTTGTGAAATGTTGTTCTGGAAGGAAATATCACTATGTATTAAGAATCACTTCATTTTTGGGGCGCCTGGGTGGCTCAGTCGTTAAGCGTCTGCCTTCGGCTCAGGTCATGATCACAGGGTCCTGGGATCGAGCCCCGCATCGGGCTCCCTGCTCAGCCAGGAGCCTGCTTCTCCCTCTCCCACTCCCCCTGCTTGTGTTCCCTCTCTCTCTGTCAACTAAATAAATAAGAATTAAAAAAAAAAAAAAAGAATCACTTTATTCTTAGCACTGCTTGGTTCCATTGTGAGCATCTTTATACAGTAGCTTTTAGAAATTTTCAATATGCCATGTTAATTCCTAGACTGTTAGGCCCCCTGCCATTCCCATTTAATTGAAGAGCACAATTCAAAGTCAATTTTTAAAATATATAAATCTCACCATTTAATATTATCCATTTCACGTCTCTTCAGTAAATCCACTTATTGAGTGCCTACTAGGTATCATCACTAAGGTCACAAAAATGAAAACAGCCCCAGTGCTCCCGCCACCCCCCCCCCACCCAAGGCCCCAGGAGTTTATAGTCTATTGGGTGAAACAGTCCTGAGAACAAGTAAATAAATGCTCTGTCATTTAAGTGCAATGAGCACAGAGTGCAGTGATAGTACAGAGGAAGAAATGACTGATGGGAAATAAACCACTTCATACAGTCCTTGAGCAAATTTAGTCCCTCCATGGGAGAGTAAACAATTACCGAAATGGCAGTGTAACTAGAAATCTTGACCCATTCGTAGATGTTATTTTATACTACTGCTGTAGAAGCACATGTGTGTAATCTCTGTATCATGAGAGCAGTACTTAGACTTCTTAGATTTTTTTTGCAAAGATAAAAACACAACCTTTGCAACAAAGCCTTTTGTTGGATTAGAATTTTTTCTTATCCCATGAATTTAGAGATCAGTGCCTTCTCCATGTTAAGAGGCATTACTCTTTGTAGGTTTAGAAATCATTATTTTCTATGTAGTCTTCTGTAAACTACTGATACCACACATGCTTCTTAAAGAGTAATTGAATGTCTTTTTTTTTTGCAGATTTTAGATTCTAGGGCTAAGCAGTCTTGGGACATGTAGACAGCAGGGATAGAAAAAAAGTATAAACGCTGTCTGCGTGATTGATAATATGGTTGTCTGTCTCAGGGGCTAGCTTCTGGAAAGGGCCTTCCAAGGGTAGTTTTAAGAAGAGTTGCCTAGGGCTGTCTTGGGCTGAATGTGTGTTAGAAACAGAACTTGCTCCTTGGGGGGAAGGGAAAAGAAGGCTTTGCATCCCAGAAGACTTATGACTTCTTTTTGTCTGATGAAAGAGTGGCATTGATGGAGTACAGAGAGGATGATAGCAAATCTTGCTTTTCTCTACTGAAGATTTTTCTTTAGCAGGGTGGAGGGATTCAAATTGTGAAGTCTATCTGGAATGAGTTATCTTGCAATCTCTCCCTATCCCTGGGGAGAATGAGAATGACTAATTGAAGCCTCCCATAACAGTAATAGAGACAGATTGAAAAGGGAAATGAGTGATTAACCTTGAGCCTCCTCCTGATGCTGTGCATGGTAATGTTAGAGTAGGTTTCTGGGGGGTGCCTTAGGAGCTCATTTTCACAAAAGTCCACATAGCTCCTATAATTAAGTTTCAGAGAAATACATTTCCGCCCCAATTTAAGTTTCAGATACTTGTTGCTCTGTTTTACATCATGTTGTTAATGAAAGCTTGTTACTGATGGCTGCAAACCAGAGATGGATTTGTCTAGAAGCTAATGAAGCTGAAGCTTTAGGGCTCCTCCATTGCGTGGACCCCTTTGAAGGCCCTCGAATTAATTTTGCATTCCTTTCTTACGGAAGAGCCCCTACATTGTGTAGCCTTCAGGTCCCACAAAATCTGGATCTGCTGATAAAATTCCAATTATAAAAGAGTGATCTGGCATAAATTGAAAAGTTCTCCAAATGAAGGCCAACATTTCTTCACTTTTTAGGGATTCTGGAACTGTTTAAATTAAATAAATGCATCGATCTTTATCTGTTTACATTATCTAGTTTTTGGAATTCTGGGACTTGAGATGAACAATGTATTAGCCAATTACATGTTTTTGTAGTGTATCGATTACTTTATTCCCTAAATATAGTTGTTACTACTGCTAAAAAAGGGAAAGTAGGGAAAAAAACCTATGATATAATAATATAAAATTACCAGTTTATATATTTCTGTGTACTGTTATAATAATTATAAAGAAGAATCAAATGGACTTTAAAAAGACAGATTTTCTAATATCGAAAATTGATGCAATTCATCATTGTACTCTTAAGCAATAACTAATTTAATGCTCCGCACATTGTAGGTGCTCAAAAGTATTTGTTGAATTGAAGCTAAGTATATGTTATAAATTGAATTGCTTTAAAACTAAAAAGAAATGCTAGCAGAATCTGTCTGGTTTGAAAATAATAAAACACATAACGTAAATATAGTGGTTTACCTATTAACATCAAGTAACTTTTATAGAGCAAACACTCTACTTTCCCAGAAATTACATAATCACCCTTTGGCAAGTATAATTAACATGCCATCACAAACCTGCTACCATTTTGTTACTTATCAGTGAGGACATGGTTAACTTAGGCTTCCTATGTGCCTTGTCTGAAAAATTCACATATGCTTGAAAGATCTAGGGTCTGTTTTTTATTATTGCTGGTGATTTTGTTTTTCTGCTGTTGATAGGATTGTAGATTGACCTGGAGAAATGATAACTGATGGAGTATATTTTTATTTGACCAGTTACATACTTGTATCTGAAACTTACACCTTTTGGATGGTTTTCTTCCCATGGATATCAAAGTTTGCTCCAGCTGCTTTCTAAAACATAAGAGGTTAGCTCTCTTTTGCTTACTCATATTTTTGTACACACACCACACACACACACATAGACAGTTATTTGGCAAGCAGGTATTTGTGTAGTATGAATCACTGAGTGAACTCCAAACTGCAGAGAACTGGGGCCAGTCCTCAAGCTATCAGATCTTTACATCTCTCACCTAGGAGTAATATATCTGACTCAACACTCAGTGGTAGGGATGGTTTGGAGATACCAGTGTAAAAGTACGGTCTCTTATTGCCACGCTCTTTGGAGAGAATAAAAAATGTGCACAAGAATAAACTGGTTTAGAACAAAGTACTTAATTGCTAGTTTCAACATTGTCCGTTTCAGATTTTTTCTTCTGACTGAGAGGTTGTCAAGATTGGGGTTTCCGTCTCCGAAGAAGCAAGTTTCTCATTTTTCCGAGCTTCTCAGCTATTCGGGCAGTTTCACAGGCAACTGAATGAAATAAAATATTTCCTCTGTTTTAGGCCAGCTATCCTAGTTTTAAGTATACGTTTATTGTGCAAGCAACAGCAATTACAATATTAAGGTTACTAGAGGTCTGGTTTCTCAAAGACCTGTTTATGACTCTGATCTTGCTGAGGCTTCTGATAAATCTGCATCAATAAAGATGTGGTATTCATTAATTAGGCACAGAGCTAAAGCTGCAAACACATGTATTACACGTTTTAAAATAAAGATTGTCACTTTTGATAGAAGAGGTAAGTAATTTTTGAGAACGTCATAGCCGTCTGTGTGACAAACACTAATATGAACTGTTTTGAGCTGTTTCACCAACATATATCTGAACAAATAGGATCCTAATGGTTTTGTGAGCTAGAAGGTAGATTGAAAGTAATGTGGGCAGCATTCCTAAATCTGCAATTCTGTTAGACCAGTTCAGACACTCTCCACAGGAAGCGGACATTGAGGTCAGAAGTTGGGTCAAAGCCTTTTAATTGTGAGCCTCCATGATGCCTCTGGGCTCGGGTCAATAACCTGAGAGGCTCTGTTTGTGGGCCTGGAAAGGGTATATTATGGGGGCTCAGGTGGCCTACTAGACTGTTCTAATACTCAATTGTGAGAAGCAGATTATCTGCTTTGCAGATTATCTGATCTTCTATCATCAACCTTCCCATTGGGCTTTCAGTTGCCAAGGATGGGGCTAAAATGTGAAGTGCAAGAAGTTAGGCACAGTGGACTCTGTGTGCAATCCCATTACAAAACCAAATATAAATCAATCAACAGGCATTGCTTTGTTAAATGACTTTAGGCTTATTTGGTTTGGCATTTTTTTCTATCTTAATCTGTATTCTCTAGAGTTGCCTAAACCCCATTTATTTTACTCTTATCTCCAGGAAATCTTTAGGCTAGAAAACAAACGTATCATGAAATCCATGCAAAATGGAATTACTGAAACACCTTTCCTTTTTTCATGTACTCTATAGTGTAGATACAGCATTACAATGTAATTGAATTTCTTCTCTGGAAATTCATGAAGTCGTTCCAGCCTAGGCTGTCCTTGGTGCCTCAGTAATCTTGCTTGATTGCGCCCTTCAAGGCAGCTGGGTTCACTCAAAACAAAGATTGGTCATCTCTGTGAGTCACAGTTTCTGTGGATTAGGAAATCAGGCTGGATTGCGAATTATGTTTTTATCAAAGACCAGAATATTATCATCATTCTCCCATGTTTTCTGAAACGAAGAGAGAAAGGGACAAAAGGAGGAGGGGGAGGGAGGGGGAGGGAAAGAGAGAGAGAACATTAATGGCATTTTGGCCAGATATAAATTATTATAATCTCTTCTATGACTAAGCAGATAGTATCCCTAATAAATTGTTGGTAAGAAAGTGCATTTTTATGCCCTTCTTTGGCATAAGAAAGCATCTCTACATGCTTCAAAGCAAAATAGCAGACTCTTAAATCCAGATCTTTGTTCTCATCACCAGATCATACCTCACTACCAAAGTACCTACTTCCAAAGCCAGTCTTTTCCCCCTAAAACACATACTCTTTCTTGTGCTCCAATAGTCCTGGCGCAGATGCTCTAGAAATAGAGAAAGCGTTGATGAGTACCAGTGAATAGGAATTTTTGGTTTCAACAACCACTTTGATTAGACTTTTTTTTCCCCTGGTCAGTTTTGATGACTAGGTTTTATATTAGTAGCATGCTTACTCAGCAATACTGGCATATACAACCATGAATTTTGAATTGTGTTGGCAATTGAAAAATTTTTCATTATTCAACAGATACTCATTTCATACCTACTTTGTGCTAGGCACTATTCTAGGTACTTGGCATAATAATAACAAATAAATAACAAAACAGTCTTAGATCTCTGACCTGATAGAGTTTATATCCTCTTGGGAAGAGACAGACAATAAAAAACAAAATAAATAGTGAATTGTACAGTTTGTTAAAAAGAGATAAGTGCTAAGGAACAAAGGAAAAAAAAAAAACAAAAAAAACAGAAGAAGAGTTAGATGGGTTAAAGGGGCCAGTAGTTCTGGGCAGGAGTGGGGAGGTTGCAGTCTAAGGCAGGTGATCAAGTCGGCCTCATTTAGGAGGAGCAAAAACTTAAGGGCCATGAGGGAGTTGGTCATGAAGATTTCTGGGCAACATGTGAGGCAAAGGGAAGAGCCAATGCAAGGTGAGAACAAGTTCAGAGACCCTCTTCTCATGAATTGAAACTAGGATACTTTTCCTAAGATCAACCTTTCATTATGAAGTTCCTATCTACCCTTACTGTTTGTTTTTGAAATACATTAGAAGCAGAGGGCTTCTCTGAATTTATCTGTGTTTCTAGAAATAGTAACATACTAATATTCAATGTCCAAGACATCCTTTTAAATGTCTTGCATCTCCTGAGAAGTATAAATCATAATATTTGTTAAATACTATGTTAAAATAATATCATGGGTTGAAACAAATTTAGTTCCTTTAGGAATTTAAATGAGTATACCTTACTTTTCATATAGCTACACCTGGAGTAGCTGTGTTATAAGATAGAGGGGGAGAATATGTATTGAACACCTATTATGTAATATGATAGACACTGTACTATGTCCTTTAAATCTGTTATCTCATATAATCTCTTTACTAGTTCTGTGAAGTATTATTGTCTCCATTTTGTGTAAATTTCAGAGAGATTAAGTAATTTGCCCAAAGCCTCAAAATAGAAAATGGAGAAGCCAGATCCAAACCCAGGTCCATTAGAATTCAAGGCCCATGAATAACACCAGTTTGCCTATTTTTCTAGGGAGAACCTTGTGGAAATTTTTGCTTCATGTGTTGCCCCCACTTTCCACAGGTAACCAATCCGTACATCCTGTTGATTTTATCACCTGAGTATCTGTCACCACAAGTATAGCTCCCATCTGTCACCATACAAGGCTATTACAATACCATTGACTATATTCCCTATGCTGTGCCTTTTATTCCCCTGACTCACTTATTCCATGACTGGAAGAGTGTACCTCCCTCTCCCCTTCCCCCATTTTGCTTATCCTTCTATTCCCCTCTTCTCTGGCAACCATCAGTTTGTTTTCTGTATTTGTAGGTCTGATTCTGCTTTTTGTTTGTTTGTTTCTTCATTTGTTTTGTTTGTTAGATTCCAAATATGTAAATTTTACCATTAAAATCCCCAAATAGCTCCTCTTCCCTCTTAGGATAAAGTCCACAAAGTTTTAATACGGCACTTCTTGACCTGGTCTTACCTTGCCAGCCCTTATGTTTTGTCCTGCCCTTGAATTTATTTATAAATAACATAAAATTACTCTTGTATTATAACCTCAGGGATGTTTATTTGTATTTCTAATCAGCCTTTTGCTTAAAATGTTCTTCCTCTCGGACTTCCTATCAAATAATGATCAGCAAACTCTTAGGTACGCTAAGAAGCTATAAATGATTTTAATAAAATAAACAACTACTTTGTGAAGCAAACGGAACTCTCTGAGATGATTGATTGATATTCTTTAAGACAGACTTCCTGAAAGAACCACGGACTCTGGCAAAATTAAAATTTAGATCTTCCTAGTAATGATATCGAAACCGAGATGAATTACTTGGATTTCTCACTCATCATTTGCATTGCTAAATGTAACTGAGAATAGAGTAAACGATGGTAAAACAACTTATTTTGGCAGTGTTGTAATGTTTAATCCCAGCAAGTAATACTTCCTTTTTTAATGTTTGATGAAAAGTTAACTTGCCTCTCTGTGTTTCCTTGCTCTGTTATGCCATTATCCTCGCAAAATGCTCTAGTAACTAATTAAGAAAGAAGTTATAATCTTACTAATGCCTTCTTTGAATGAATTGGTTTTTTTTTAATTAAAAGTAAAAGGGAGGCTAGTGCTTTTATGAATCTGTTATTTAGTGGGTAAATAAGAAAAACATATTGACCTGGCTTCTGAGTAGACTACAATAGAAGTTTTCAAATTTGGCTGTTCGTAAGAATCACTGGGGAAGCTTTTTTAAAAATGTAGGTTTCTCAGCTCCACTTAAAAATTTAAGGAGGGGCGCCTGGGTGGCTCAGTCGGTTGGGCGTCTGCCTTCGGCTCGGGTCATGGTCCCAGAGTTCTGGGATCGAGCCCCGCATCGGGCTCCCTGTTTGGCGGGAAGCCTGCTTCTCCTTCTCCCTCTCCCACTCCTCCTGCTTGTGTTCCCTCTCTCGCTGTGTCTCTCTCTGTCAAATAAATCAATAAAATCTTAAAAAAAAAAAAATTTAAGGAGTAGGAATTGAATTCTTGAGTAAGAATCTCTAGGTTTAGACCCAAGAGATGCTGTTTCTTATCAGACCGGGGGTCCTGATGCACACCCAGGTTTAAGAGCCACTGGACCAGAATATATTTAGCAGTGGGAAGAGATATAGAGTAGTCTGATCAAAGTAACCCAGTCACCTATTTGAGGTAAAATACTACATCCAGAGTACTAACTAACTAGATACTGAATCAAAAGGCAGAAGAGAAATACCACTCTGAAAACCCACACTTCTCCCATTTTCCTTATATTTGAGCCATCCTCAACCTCAAGACTAGCGAGAACATTTATTATGCATGAGTCCCTATTTATAGATATGTAATCTCCATTTAATCCTCAATACCCACTATGACTTGGGTACTGTTATGTGGGCAAAATACAAGAAAAGTGACCTGCTGGATAAACAAGTTATTGTGACCCTGGTAGGCAACATGATCCCAGCTCGGTCAGGCTGACCTCGTAATTCCAACTGTTAACCACTACGATCTGCTTCCTCTGAATACACCGTGTACTTATTTTTTTTTAACCATGTACTTTTTATAGCTTCATTTTTTCCTCATGATGCTTCCTTTGCTAAGAATCCCTTACTTCCCATTCTTCTCTAGTGAAACCCAACTTGTTCTACAAAGCCCAGCTTCAACTCTGCCCTTTCTTTGGCTCCTTCTCCCATTCTTCATTGCCCTTAGACCAAAGAATTGTTCTTGATTTGTATACAAAGAGGGAAACAAACTCTTAACCATCTATCAAGGGCACCCTGTAAGGTAAATAATACTATGTCTATATTTTATGCAGCTGAAATGAAGCTCAAGAAGGTGGGTGCCTTTTCCAAGAGTCCCCCAATACACAGAGAAAGGCATCTGAGCCCCAGTCTGTCTAACTTGAACGCTCTTTATGCCATGACGTGTTGTTCTGTCCTTTGACAGGTTATTCATGTCCTATCACAGCACATATTACGCTGTAAAATAGTGAATTGTGAATTCCCTGAGGGCAAGCACATTGGATCCATCTTTGAAACCTAGTTCCAGAAAAAGCGCTGCACATATTATGTGCTCTGGAAGGTGTGTGATGAATGAATTTTGAGGTTCTTCCTATAAACCAGTTCTAGGGAATTTTTATGGTGCTAAGGACACAGCAGGCAAATGTGGTTAACTTTATTTTCTCCTTCGTCAAGTGTACAGACTACCTCACAAGTCATCAGGAAAATGGAAAATTAACCTTTGAGGGTAGTTACTAGATCCTTTCTCCCTAGCAATGATGTGATTTCATGACTTTATTTGCATTATGATTTCTCTCATTTTGGAGTAACCTTTTGGAAAGATAAATAAGTGAGAGAAAAGAAAGAGTAAGAAGAAAGTGCAGAGTGTAAGAAGAATGGTTTAAAATAATTTTTGTTTCTACAAAGCTAGGTTTTTTTTACCATGAAAAGTGGTAAAGAGCCCTTCGAGCTCTGTGGGTAAAGATAAAAACAAAAACGGGTGAATGCTGGTATTCGTTTTGCATGCTTGAGAGTTCTACATTCTTCTTTGTGCCCTTGCAGTTTTAATATAGAAACAGACAATTCTGACTTGACCTTAAGTGCCTTACCAATCTGCTCAGGGGACTCCCTTTAGGAATAGAAGCTGACACCACCTTGCCTGAGCTTCTTTCAATCAATAACATGGTGGAGTACACATGATACGAATAGGCAGACCGATAAGAAATAAAAGCATATCTGTTGATACAAATGGAGCGATAAATGGACTGGTTTCTATTCAAGGACTTTGAAGGGGAAATCAAGGAGGGAAAAGATGGCCAAATGTGAATAGATAGCAAAAATTAATTTTTTTCTGAGGGATGAGTTCTCTTTCATTATTATATTCAGAAGAAAACGGTCAAGTTGTTCTGTCTAAAAGAAATTTGTTACTCTGATTCTTGGAACAAGCCTCTTGGGAGTGTGTATTTTGTGACTGTAAATCTACAGTGGCAAAATTGTGTTAATCTGACTGACTAGAATTATTAACCATATTATATCAAATAACTGCCAGAAATAATTCTCTACCGTGCCCTGTGACTTTATTTTAATTGATTTTTTTTTTACTTTCTGCTTCTGTGATTTTTGTTTATTCTGACACATGTTTATTAAATGCATGAGGAAAATTGTTTTGCAAATTATTTTTAGTGTTTTTATCTTGTTTAAATTGGTGGGTTAACTCTTTTTCTTCAGAGCTCCAACCTCTTTTACTTTCATACTCGATACTGCTGATTTAGCTTTTTGGGCCCCACTAATGGCATTATGGTCCACATCAGCAGCCTATACAATTAAGCTGGATACTTAACAGTATCATTTGATGTTTCCCAAAGATTTGAAAGTCAAAATTGAATATGATTGATTACTGTGAGATATGTTAATATTGGGATCCCTGAGCTATAAATCATTCGCTATAATAACAAAGATAATGCCTCTAACATTATGCATTTTATGTTCTATCGGTAATCGGGCCTTAGGAATAAGCCTCATTTGTCTGCTGTGGAGCCCTCATGTTATATGAATCACATGGTGAAGGTTCATAGAAACATCATTTAGGATGGAAGAATTTAGCTCTCTATATTACCAGCAAAGATATATTCCAAAGAGGATAACCCTGTTTCCTTTATCAACCTTTCTTCTCTCTATTTACCTTGATATCTGATGTTTAAAAATGAAGCTATTTTGTTACTCTTAAACTGTATCTGTTCAAAAAAACTGATAATAATATGTTAACCAACATTTTTTGAATGCTTACCAACTACCAGGAACTGTACTGTGCATTTAGCATGTATAAATATATTTAATCCTCGCAATAACACTAAAGTATGTAGGTACTGTGGCTATCCTTTTGCTGGAAACTGAGGCCCAGGGAGATTAGATAGCTTGGATACCGTCACACAGGTATCAGGTGGCAGAGCAGCATTTGAACTCAGGATGTCTGGCACCAGGGCCCATGCTCTTAACTAATATAGCATACCTGCTGGAGGAATATGTGAGAGATGTAGTTCTTCTCTCCAGTGGCTTGCTTTCTCATTTTGGTAATAATAATTATGAATAGTAAGTCTTGATAGAAAATACTGCTGAGTGGCAGAATAAGTGCCCCCTGATAGGTTCTGCAGGTATGCAAGACAAGACAAGGACTAGTATAGGCTGGGTAGCTTTCAAAATAACTTGTCATTATTTACCTAAAACTGAGATGCCTAAGAAAAGCTTTAGAGCTCCAAAACAACTGAATGTTAGTAATGGAAGTAATTTTATAGACTGAAGTATCTTTATATTTACGTATTATTCTAGACACTAGAAGGAGTTATCTCTTACCGACTCTAATTTATTCCCGGATCATTTTGAGTATTCATACTTTTGGGGGAAACTTTCCTTTTAGAGATCTCTCACCTGTGACATAAGTTAATTTGCACTTGATAAAAATGTTACACAATCCTAACTTAGTACCTAGTGGATTTATTCAAGAAGGAAGGAAGGGGCACAAGTTGTATTTTTTATGGTCTTTAGGTCTTACTCCTTTAAAGTTGTAGGCTGGACAAAACGATCCTTTGTTTTCTTCAGCTAATCAAGTCAGGGCAGGATTACTACCTGTGTAAATATAATAACTTGCTAATTTAATGTCAAAGCCTAGAGTAAATTAATTTCCCATCACTGGTTGTCAACAGCTTTGGAGATTTTTGGCAGTTCTGGTGAAGCAAAGCCCCGTGTAACAGCACCATTGACAGAACATTTGTACCATTAAGCCTTCAAACTCTTACTCAGCTGTCAACACATGGGCACTTTCTGGAGCCAGATTCCCTCATGCTGTGCACTGCCTGCAGCTCGCCGGAAGCTCAACTTTGACTAAAAGGGTTGATTTCTCTTCTCTTACCCTTGTTCTCATTTAGTGTTAAAACTTGCTTAAAGTCTGTCTTTTATTCTGTATAGTACACAGACAAGTGTCACCTCTTAAACCCTTGTGATGTTGAGGTAAGGGGCTCCAAAGAAATGCTAGACATCTTAGTGAATAATTGATTAGAAAGGAGTCTGGCAGTGTTAATTGTGAGCTGCAGTATAATGAATGCCAAAAACAGAAGCTTTCTAGATGTTTCCAAAAATTGGGTAAAGTTTTTAATACTGAGCAATAGGGTCAGTGTACTGAGGTGGAATTTAAAGGGTTTTTTTTTTGGACCGTGAGAGATTTTTATTTTTAATTGGCTTTTGTTACTTGCCTTGTTCTTTGATGGAAGGTTCATTTATTAATTGACTCTGTTGTTCTGTTGTTGTTGGTTTTGTTTTGTTTTGTTTCTAATGGTTGTCTGCCTGATGCCACTTTGGGGATATTTATTAGACATAATTGGTAATGTGGGGTAGATAAAGAACCAGAGAATAGGTACAGACAAGCACAAACATTGAATGAAGTGATAAATTCTTTAGCCAACTACTACCAGCATAGCCCAATGAAACAGAAACTTTCATTCATGGAGGCTCTGACAATTTGATTTTCAATGATTCTTTCCAAGTAAAATTATAGAAAAAAACCTCCCAAATTTCATCATATGGATAACATTACAAATCATTTTAAAATAGAAGTGACAGTCAGTGTCTCCATTAAAAAGTACTGCATGAACAACTGGAGTTTTGTGGCCTGCACTATCTAATACATTAGTAACTAACCACATGTGGCTAATTAAATTTACATTTAAATTAATTAGAAAATTAAATAAAATTTAAAATTTAGGTCCTTGGTTGCACGAGCCACATTTCAAGTGTTTAATAGCTACATGTGGCTGGTGGCTATTGTATTGAACAGTGCAGATTGTGGAACATTTCCATCCTTTGCAGAAAGTTCTATTGGATAACATTGCACTGTACAATAATAGGGAAGTTTTGTTTTGTTCTGTTTTTTTGCCTCGTGTTGTTTGGTTTGGGTTTTTAGTTATAATTTTAAAATATTCTTTATGGAGGCAGAGACTGTAACTGTTAGAATTAATGTGAGAATTTTGGTATTCGTCCTGTTATCTTACTTTTATGATATCCAACAGTTCACAGATCTATAAATACCACTATTCCAGTAACTCAGGAACTGAAGAAATACCTTGTGCATTAGCTAAACCATGTTTTTAGTGTGAGTACCCAAAAATAGTCATGCTTATTCATTGGTCAGAAGAGAAAAAAAAATCTGACTGTGGAGTCAAAGAATAAAGTTTCTTTGCCTCTAATGAATTTATAACCCAAGAACATTTTCAACACAGGAAACGCAGAAGAATTTTTGTCAGTGTGATAGAAGAAAAGGCAAGACGAAGAAAATCTAGAAGGAAATACAGTTACTTCAGAAAGTAAATACTTTTAAATGAAGGCAGGATAAATATTTTCTTAAGTTGTATAAATCTGTTTTATTCTAAAAATAGTAATTGATACTATTACATAGAATTGATAAAATATAGAAAAGTATAGATAACAAGATAAAATTCAGTTGGAATTCCATCAGTCAGCAATCATCACTTTTAACACTTTAATGTATTTTGTAGTTTGTCAAAATTGTAACAATCTTGATGGCAGAGACAACACTGACAGCTAAATATGACTTTAATATGGGCTGTGTGCTCTCCATGTACATTACCATTAAATACTTACCACAGCCCAGGAAGGAGGGATTACAGGTCTTCCACTCCTTGTCCACATTTAGAAACAAAAGCTCTGAAAACCAAGAGCAGAACCAAAAAGAGTTTGGGTCAGAGAAGTATCTGATCTGAAATGACATGAGGCTTTTTTTTTTTTACTTTATTTATTTCACTAAATATGAATGCTAATGTGTTTTGCTGCAGAAATGTATAATGTGTTTGATTATAGAGTGCTTCCTTGGAGCCCACCAGAATGGTTACTTTGTGTGTGTGTGTGTAATATACATTGTATATAGTATATAGAAAAGGTTAATACATGTTCATATATATTATATATAATTAATAATATATAATTAGTATATATTATATATGATATATTATATAGAAACCCATTTGGCTCCAAGATTTTTGGGTAAAGGATGCAAAACTGTACTACCTGAGTTTTACTGAAGAAGACATAGGGACATTAAATAACTTGCTTAAGAACTCATGGCCGGTAGGAAATGGAGCCAAGACTCAATCAAATGGACCTCTCTGACTCTAGAATTTGAGTGCTGAAAGCATTGCTTCATTTAAGTAAAATTGCTCTATATTGAGAAACAGTAACTGTATACCTACCCACCTTAAGGAGCCTGAGCAGAACCTTCAGATATTGATAACTTGGTAACCATTCCACCCTTAACACTAAGTGTAATAATTTTGAAGCATTATTCATCAAGAATAAGAAAATTCTGATCTATTAAACTTTTGAGCCTGAACCTAATGATTTAATTTAACTGTGCTTTAAGTTTAAGAGATAAACTTTAATGGTAAATGTGGTCATAAAATCAGCCACCATCAATTGCAAGGTACTAAATAATATTTTGATGTATACTTTGTAATTTTAAAAATCATATATGTAATATTTACTGTATCTTGCATAGTTAGGCATCCAGATAAAAATTTAAAATAATAATACAAATATAGATCCTTGACAAAAAAGAAGCAAAAATCTGTCTTACTATTGCTTGAATTCAGTGTTTATATAAATATAAAATAGTGTCTTGCTTTGTGCTTTCTAGGAGGTAAAGGATATTAATGAGCCATAATTTTTAGCAAAACTTTTCTATTTTCCATATTTACTGGATATTAAGATATAATAATGTAATGCTAATGAACAATAATCAGAGATAGAATTACAGATTCCCCCGATACTTTGCTCAGTTTATGGATCTCATGACTTTAGTTGCTGCCCAGGATTGGCGGCTGCTTTTTTGGGGGCATCTACCTCCTTGGATACTTACTCTCTGATGAAAGTAGTATTGAAAAAGGAAGTGGAAGCAGCATCCACTGTTTACTGGCTTATTTTTTTTCTTAAACTGTGCACTTGTCAGAATTTTGGGAAAGCAAGCAAGAATCAGTGACCTAATCCTCTTTGTGCTTTTGCTTTAGCAGCCCCATTTTAATTGGGCTCCATCAAAATAATTCTTCTAAAGCCGTCCAAAATCCATTCTTCCAACTTACTTACAAAACACAACTTTGACTTAGCTTGGAAGAAATAGCATACCTTTGACCCACCTAAAAAGAAATCTTTGACTCTGGCAGAAATGCAATAATCTCTCAATCTATCGAGTTAATATTTCTTTTAGGCCGACGATGTGTGAGGCAGCGTGGAAGGAGGTAAAAAGAGAACTAATACATTTGCTTTCAAGAAGTGCAGAGAAGAGAAGGAGTCATTTCACCAGCAGTATTAGCAGTTGTGATGTAAATTGTAGCCGCAGCAGTTACCACAGCGCTTTCCCTATGTCTAACACCAGTCTAATACTTTGTATTAATTCACTGAATCCTTGCACCAGCCCTATGAAATAGGGACAATTGCGATCTCCCTTTTACAGAAGAAGATACTGAGCTATGTAAGGGTTTAATCGTTGCCAAGGTCACATACCTGGTGGAACCAGAATTGGAACACAGGGAGTCTGGCTCCAGAATCCATACCAGTCTGTATTTTCAAATGAGGGGAGGCATGAGCTATGCTTGGAGTGATAGATGGGGAAGGTCATCCGAAGAGAGGCATCTTTGTGAGCAATTCTGTTTGACAGTCATTTAATAAATATACATTGTGTAGAAAGCACCACAGAAATGGTAAGATACAGACACTGCATGCAAGGAACTTAGAGCAAGTTTACAACCTTCCTGATGATCTGATTGAGGGCTCTTTGATAAAAGAGTTATAATACCTATTGGATAGTTTATTTTGCAGTTTTGTGGGTTCATTGTATTTTTCATCAAACAACCGACAAATCAAAAATATCTTGCCAATATTTTTTCCTTTAACTAATATTTGCTGAGCACCTCCTAATATTTGATGAGTGTCAGGTGTTATGTGGGTGTCACAAGAACAGTAATAAGGAAGATAGACCATTCCTCCCCTCACAGAATTTTCATTTAGTGGAGAAGACAGTTAAATAAGCTTTAAAATAAAATGTGAGAAATGCTATGACAGGAGAAGTTAGGGAACTATGAGAGTAGGTAAGTAGAGACTTTAATTCTGAGGGACCTCAGGAATGCTAATGCCTGAAAGATAAGATATCAGTTAGGATAAAGGGGTACGGGGAGTAGAGAGTAGAGAGAATATGTTCCAGGCAGAGGGAGCAGCAGGCACAGAGACCCAGCACAGAGAAATAACCCGGTTCATTCAATGAGCTTGAAGGCAAGTGGAGTGAGTGACCTGATCAGGTTTATAGACTCCTTCCTTACTAAATGACCTTGGGGAAGTTACTCTTCCTCTTTAAGCTTTAGTGACTCCATTTAAACAGAAAGAGAAATAAAATACCTCCCTCTTAGGGTTGTTATAAACATGAAGTGAGATCATGGTTATAAACTACCAAGCACAGAGTAGGTGCTGCAGACAACTTAGCTATTACTAACTTTGAGAGGCCACCTTGACTGAAAGTGGAAAATGGATGGGAGCAGGGCAGGACTGGAGGTCTGGAGACTAATGAGAAGGCTGTGTAGTGATTCAAGGGGAAAAGAACATTGGCCTCAAGTACAGTGGTGGCAGTGGGAATGATGAGAAGCAAAGATATATTGAAGTTATTTTAGAAGTAGAATAGGGAGTCCTTGATGAGTATAGATGTAGTAGGTGAGGGGGAAGGGAGTTAAGGTTGACTCTTAGGTTTCTAGGTTTAGACCACTGGGTGGATGCTGGGTAAAAGATAGATTAGAAATCCAAATCCAGGGTGCCTGAGTGGCTCAGTGGATTAAGAGACCAACTCTTGGTTTTGGTTGAGGTCATGATCTCCTGGTCCGAGAGATCAAGCCCCTGGTCAGGCGGGAGATTGAGCCCCTCGGGCAGGCTCCCTGCTCAGGAGGGATTCTGCTGGGGAGTCTGCTTCCCCTCTCCCACTCCCTCTTCCCCTCTTCCCCTCTTCATGCTCATGCATGCTCTCTCTCTCTAAAAATAAATAAATCTTTAAAAAAAAAAGAAATCCAAATCCAACCTTGTTATATAGTTTTGGAAAATCAACTGTATGGATATAGATGAGCTATCTACTAGATAGTCAGTGACAGGGTAGACTGGAAACATTTCTAAATTTCTGCCCAGAATCTTTTCAATATGACACACAAACTAGGAAAATCAAATTATAAAAGAAACACATCTTGGTGTAGAGTGCCCTAAGGCATCTGATATATATTCACTAATGGAAAGTCTCCTGATTCTGCATGACTATGTCATATCTACGATAAACTTAAGTAATAGATTAGGAGTGTCTAATATACATGCTAGGAGAATTATTCATTTTAAAAAAAAGATATGATATACTTATTCCTCAAATGAATCTTCATAGTCAAATCAAGTATAACTGACTTATTGAATGAGCTGGACTCTGTCAGGTGCAAGCAGAGAGCAGTATTACTGACCCTCATTAGCACACTTTTGCTCTGTAAAATCATTCTTTCCTCTTTTTAGATGGAAATTCAGGATGAGCCCATAGTTCTTCCAGCCACTTTTAGGTACTAAAAAGTCTAGACTGCTAGAAGAAAACATAGGAGAACATTTTCTTAAGTCACAAAAACATAACTATATATGGAAAGATTGATCAGTTGGACTTCATTAAAATTAAAAACACCTGTTCAACAGAAACCACCATTAAGAGAATAAAAGGCAAACCATGAGAGTTGGAGAAGATATTTAGAATAGGCACATTATTTGTCAGATATCCAACTTGTATCCAGACTATATAAGTAGCTCATACAAATCAATAAAAAATATAGGCGACAATAAGAAACAGGCAAATATTTGAATAGACATTTCATAAAAGAAGATATCCAGATCTTCAAAAAGCATATGGAAAAGGACTCATCATTAGTCATTAGGAAAATACAAACTAAAGCCACAATGAGATACCACGGTACATATATCAGAATGGCTAAAATTGGAAAAGATTGTCAGTATCAAGTATTAATGCAGATGTCTAATAACTGAAATCCGCATACATTGCTGGTGGGAGTGAAAAATGCTACAAGTACTTTGAGAAGCTGTTTGGCAATAGCTGCTAATGCTAGACATATGCCTATCCTATGACTTAGCACTTCTACTCTCAGATATTTACTCAACAGAAATGAGTGCATATGTCCACCAGAAGGCAAGTTCAGGAAGGTTTTAGCAACTTTTTTTTTCATAGATCAAAATGGAAAAAGTTCAAATGTCCATCATCAGGAGAATGGGTAAATTCTGATAGAGTGTTCATACAATAGAACACAAAATATGAATGGAAAAGACGAGCTACTGCCCCACCCAAAAACATATTTAATGCTCACAGACATAAGATTGAGCAAATGAAGCCAGACACAAAGAGTTCCTATCTATGCCTTCATGTAAATGAAGTTCAACGTAAGAAAAATTACACTATTGTGATAAAAGTGAAAATAGTGATAACTTTAGCAGGGTAGATATTGACGTGGAAGAAGCATGAGAAATCTTTATTGATAACTAGAAATGTTTTCTATTTGTATCTGTGTGGAGGTTACCCAGGCATATGTATATGTGTGAGATATATGTAAAATTTTATACTATGTCTGTTGTACCTCAATAAACGAAGAAAAAGCCTAGTGCAGTCTAATGTCAAAACTTCAGTCTCATATTCAATTAAAAGCTCTCCCTGCCCCCATCAACTCATAGTCAATAATCTGCGGTAGGGAAGGGAGAATTATAATAGGTTTCTTCTCTTCTCATTGGCCTACCTGCTCTCCCATTCTTGAGCCACTGTTTTTGTTCCCTCTAGGATCAAGCACATAGGGGAAGGAGGGACTAGAGAAGAATGGACAAAGTCTGATGTGTCTTGGGTTGTAATCAGGCTTTGCCCTCTGAATATGGTGCATCTCCAAAGTCTAGCTCTTTCTCTTGCAGGGGTGCTTCTGTGGGTTTTGAGTGATCCTACTTCACTAACATCCTAATCCAACATTGCATGGTATTGACAATGATCCTCTTACAACTCCAGCCACAGCTCTTGGCTTTTAGTGATCTACTTCTCTGGGTGGAATCCTGGGCAGAATGACTCAAGAGCAGTTTTCCTCCGTAGGTCAAGTGACATCTTTGCCTGGCCAGTGGAAAACTGACAGTTTGCTCCCACTGTAGCCTCTCTCCCCTCCCAGCCTCTCAGCTTCAGGCTTCTCTAGGAAGAGAACACCCTCTGGTATTCCCATTTCCCATTCCTCAAAGTCCAGGGGACACATTCTCCATCTGGTTCTCTGAAGATCTCCTCGCTTACCTTGGGCGGGAACCACCTTGGAGAAGCAAGTGGATAATTATTTGGTCCAATGATAACTGTCCTCAAATAAGTTGCTTCTGCCAATCTTACTTCTGCCTTTTGTGTATAGCTTGAAAGTGGACAGTGAACCTATGGTAGAGCACAGTTATTGTTTTAAGCTAGAGGATAAATGAATGGTTCCTGCCCCAAAGGGGAGTCCTCATTTTGTCTGTTCCACCTTCTTTGCCAGTTGCTTGAGTCTTTTTTGAATGAAAAGAAGCATTCTGGAATATTAAATGCTGTGCAGTTGTTTTTGTTTTCTCAGTATTCTACTTCAAAAATATTTCAGGTAGACAAAAAAGATTGAGAAATAAAGATTTTATCATACACATACATTCCCACACACAAAGATTATTGGGACCTTCTTGGGTGACTGTGGGTGACTGTGAATAACTGTGAGCCTCTGTGTCTACATCTAAAAATAACAGGTAAATATTACCTGCTTTGTATTATTGCCATGGGGATTAAATGTAAATGAGTTATACACATACAGAAATAAACATATTCAAATATAGATATGTGCATACATATGTACTATACATGTATTACTCAGAACAAAGTAAGTGCACGATAAATGTTAGCTCCTTTGTTCTTTCTTCCTGGACTGTGTGACCCCACATTCCCTTTCTTTCAGTAAAGCAGCTTTCTTTAGTTATAGGCTTTGGGTAGAGCAGAGAGGCACAGGGCTCTAGGATTCCTTATAAAGAATGTGAGTTTACTCTTCAGAAACTTTTTTTTATTATGTTACGTTAATCACCATACATTACATCATTAGTTTTTGATGTAGTGTTCCATGATTCGTTGTTTGTGTATAACACCCAGTGCTGCATTCAATACGTGCCCTCTTTAATACCCATCACCAGGCTAACCCATCCCCCCACCCCCTCCCCTCTAGAACCCTCAGTTTGTTTCTCAGAGTCCATAGTCTCTCATGGTTCGTCTCCCCCTCCGATCCCCACCCTTCATTTTTTCCTTCCTACTATCTTTTTTTTTTTTTTAACATATAATGTATTATTTGTTTCAGAGGTACAGGTCTGTGATTCATCAGTCTTACACAAGGTGTGCTCTATTTGAAATTAAAATATAACAGATGTGGTAAATTTAGCATCAACCTAGGGTTGGAAATACCTGGATTCAAATCCCAGCTCCACAACTTCTAGCCTTTCATTTATTCAACACATTTATTGAAGGCTTACTTTGTGCCAGGCGCTGTTGTAGTAACTAAGAATATAGGGGGGAAAAAGACAAATGAGATTCCAGTCTTGTGGATCTCAACCTTGGGGAGCTTTGTTGGGCAATGGGGTTGGGTGAATAGCAGGGGAAATAAACAACAAGCAAATAACTATAATGTCAGGTGGTGATGGGTTTTATGAACGAAAATAAAGCCAGATAAAGGATGAAAGGAATAGAACATGGTAGGGAAGGGTAGATATGTGTGAGTGTGAGTGTGTGTGTGTGTGTGTGTGTGTGTGTGTGTGTTGTGTGGATGGTTGTCAGGAAAGGTCTTATAAGAGACCTGAATTGAGGAAGGAAGATCTAGGAGAAGGTAAAGAGGAGTTTGTAGTATTCCAGAAGCCAAAAGAACAAAGTGTTTCGAGAAGGAGGAAGTCAAATGCTACTGAGTGATAGAGTAATATGAGGAGCTTTCAGTAGCCTTTGGACCCCTGGACAGGTTATTTACCTTCTCAGAGCAATAGTCAATAATATATCTGAGGATTAAGTGAGATAACTTATTTTACATAAGCACCTGTCACATAGCAGATAGGTGACTGAAGATTTTCTTCACATATCATGTGTGTAGTAAAATATTTAAAAATTCATAGTGAAAGGTATTTTTAAATAGTCTCAATTGAATTTCCACTGAATTTGCAAAATGTTCAATTAACTGTGTAGGGAAGTCAATATATTAAACCGTAATAGTTGTGCAACTGAGGCTTTGTCTTGTTTAATGAACTGTCTTAGTAATAAGTAGTTAATTTGATGTGTTATGTCATGTGTTTTGTGTCATGTGTCACAGGTCATGTGCATTGCAACGTGTTTAAAGACGTTGGAATTTTTCACATTCAAACTGGCAGAAATCAATTGTGTAAAAAATAAGAGCTAAGAAAATCAAGTATTTCAGCATTCATTAGAGTCTGTTTTGCTAAATTACAGTTTCTATGACTGATCAACAAATTATTCCCATTTTAAGTCTAAGGAATAAGGAAATTGATTTGATTCTCTTCCGTTTTAGGCATTCTCTGATGTCTTTGCATTGATTTTTAAATACGCTTTCAATTTTACAGAATTTGGCTGAATAATATGACATGTGATCTAACCCGTATGGTAATGACAAAAATGAGACCGTTGCACTCTTCAAAGTAATACAAAATTATAGTATCTTTGTCTGGCTACCTCACAATATTTATATGTCACCTAAGTTATTTCATAGAGATGAGGCATTAAAAATTCTACCCAGAAAGTGTTGAAGAATGAGGATATACATTCAAGCATGTGTGTTGAAATTTACATAAATTTAAAGGATATGTTTTTATGCATTGTAGTCCCCTCCAGAAGAAATCTATATGCTTTTTGAAAACATGACTCTTACTCTTAGATGTTTAAAAGCATCTCAGATACCTTACAGTAAAGGAAATAAAGTCATTTTACTTAAAGTAAATCATTTTTCCAAATTTTCTCGAGCACATTTATGTAGGTACTGAGAGAGAATGAGAGTTCTTTTTTCACGTTTTAAATACAAAATACACCAGCTGCTACCCCAGCTATGCACTAGAGAAAGGGAGAATAACTAAATTTCTGCAGCAATGTGTAGAACTAAATTTATTGAAATCCCAGTGAAAGCTTTTGTTGTGTTTGGTATAATAGGGGAAATTCCATAAGATATCTTAGATTGCATTTCATGGTAATCTTCATAGTCCTAGTGCTCCCCGGTCAGTCTGTAAACATGCTTCATTCATTTAGAATGAGAACTCACACCTCAGAAGCCAGCCAGGTTTGGGGATTATAAGACATTTTATTTCAAATAACCTGAGTACTCCTAGATGTAAACACTGAATCCATTGAATTTGGTTCAGAGACGTTGGAGCTTGGTGACCCCCATTAGTTATTTTTCTCAAATATATAAGGAATGGATTTGTATTGTAAAGTATGTGGCTTTGATGAACGATCATCACCCTTTCTTATATCTATTTCTGAGGCTTTTGCTCTAGTTATATTTCTGGTTTCATTTCAAGCACTTTTTTAACATTCATTTTTCACCTATTACAAGAAGTTAATTTATGTTTGGAGGATGACTCACATTTCCTTTCAAAGATCTTCCTCTTGTCACCTAGCTTGTATTTTCTAAAAGAAGACTCAATCAAATGTTTTTGTTCCTCTTAAGAAATCCCTGACAGGCCCGTGACCCTGGCTCCTGCTGTAGCTGTACATTTCTATACATAACTGATGACTTGGGGCCCGGCCGACAGCACTGGTGCATGAGCCACATAGGTTCCCATACAGTGAGGGGTTTTAGGTCTTTGGATTTTCCATTTCTGAACAGAAATAACTCCTTGCTAAATAAGAAGAATTCCAGAAGGAATAAGTTTACCCTAGGAATAAACATTCTTTAGAGAACAAAGCATCTGTCAAAGCAATAGAAGATTTGGACGGTCTTAAGATCCTAACCTTATTACCCTATCCAGCGGTCTCTCCACTTAGCAGCACTGGTCATGTTTGCTTTTGCTGACGTTTTGGTAATAATATTAAAAAAAAAAAAAGTTCAGTGCTAAGGAAAGTTAAATTCCAAATGGCACCCTTTGAGATACTACTTAATCTTTTTTTTTAAAAGATTTATTTATTTATTTGAGAGAGACAGAGAGAGTGCATGAGCAGGGGGAGGGGCAGAGGGAGAGAGAGAGAGAATCTCAAGCAGACTCCCCACTGAGCGGGGATCCCTATGTGGGTCTCGATCTCATGATCCCAAGGTCATGACTTGAGTCAAAACCAAGAGTCAGTTGCCCAACCGACTGAGCCAAGGATTAAGGTATTCCTTAATCTAATTGCCCTTTATGTTTCTTTGATTTACCAGAAAATGACAAGGCTAGCAGTATAACTGGTTATCTTTTCATGAGGAATTTGTGAGATTCTTGTCATGGGAGTGGCATTTGTTATGTCCTGTCACT
Source organism: Leptonychotes weddellii (assembly GCF_054177405.1). NCBI lineage: Eukaryota > Metazoa > Chordata > Mammalia > Carnivora > Phocidae > Leptonychotes > Leptonychotes weddellii. The sequence goes on from NC_138370.1 coordinate 68,735,579, forward strand.
ACATGCTGTCTTTCTTTTCCTCTAAACACTGTGAGAACACTTTCTTGTCTTTAGGTCTTTGTACATGCTTTTCCCCTCTCCGAGACCATTCTTAGGTACCTCCCACCTCTACCCATCTCTTGGCCATTTCTCTTCATCATTCTGGTCTTAGTTTATTTTATTTTTTATTTTTTAAAGATTTTATTTATTTATTTGACAGAGAGAGAGAGACAGCGAGAGAGGGAACACAAGCAGGGGGGAGTGGGAGAGGGGGAAGCAGGCATCCCGCTGAGCAGGGAGCCCGATGTGGGGCTCAATCCCAGGACCCTGGGATCATGACCTGAGCCGAAGGCAGCCGCTTAACAACTGAGCCACCCAGGTGCCCCTGGTCTTAGTTTGGATGTCACCTCTTTGGAATCCCCTGTTCAGTGAAGTGAGGTAAGCAGCCTTTCCTCGCCCCATTATCTGGCCTTTGCCTTTTTACTTTGCCACAACTAGACTGTAAAATCTTTTAAAGTAGAGATTGGGCCACCTTTATCATGGTTTCCCAAATCTCTGGGATATGCCTGGCCTAGAGTAGGTGTCTAATCATTATTTGTTGAATGAAACTACGAAGATTCTAATAATATAAAATTGAACTTAAACATAAAAATGTCAGAATTTGCGGATTCCTAGATTTTCACTTTGTTTTTCCTATAGTAATATATATTGTTAAGAATGCTGGGATAACAAAAAAAAAATAGATTTGAATTGCAATTATGCTTTGCATTTAAAGACTCATGAGACAGTCATTTGTAATTTCAAATGACCAGGTTAATATAAATAAAACCTGCGTTAGTTAAGACATAAACATAACTGAAAATTTTAAGTCAAATTAAACCGAATTGGGAAGAGGGACATTTATCTATTTAATTCTGAAAGTTTGAGCTCATTGCTTTATTTTGATTCACTTCTGTTTTTAAAAATATAATTTCTGAAAAGAGCAAAGAATTTTTTCCAAATTCTAATGTGTATGGGAAGAGAACATCATTTTCATCATTATTTCTTGGACTACCCTTATACTCTCAGAAAACAGAATGCATAAATATCTTTTCCTTTTTTAACCAATGAAATAAATATACTAAAGCTCTAATGTGAAAATGACTTTTTGTTGTTTTTTGAAATTTCTTAATTTGAGGACATATTCCACAGTTCCCCATTAGAATCACTCATCGGTTTGCAAAAGTTCATTTTTTACAGTCTGCTAAATCAGTTGTTGATTTCTCTGGTACATAATTTTTTTTTAAATCCCAACCTTATTAATGGAGATTAAGCCCACAAACTACAGTATAGTGTTACAGGCTCTAGAATCAATGTGCTTTGAGTTCAAATTCTGACCTCAAAAATTACTGTTTTACCTTGGGCAAATTAGCTAACCTCTGTGTGACTTGGTTTCTTCATCCGTAAGTGGGGATAATGATTGTACCTATCCATTGGCTTGTTTTCAAAATTATAAAGCACTTGCAAAGTACATACAACAGTGTCTAGCAGGTATATTTAATAAATGCCACCTATTATAGTTACAATTATTAATCATTCCTTGAAGCAAGAAATCATTTATTCCTTTATTCAAAAATATTAATGGAGCCCCTACTATGTCCCAGGCATTTTACTAGGTACAGGGAATACAAGGTAGCATAAAAATAAGCATGATCCCTACCCTCATAAAACTTACAGCCTAGTAGAGGAAACAAAAACATTAATTAATTTTAAAAAATTAATTAAAAAATCATACCAGTACATGTAAAATTGCAGCTGTGGTTAAGTGCTACAGAGGAGGTCCATGATACGAGGAGATTACATGTTCAGGAGAAATTGATAGTGGCAGGAAAGCGTCCTTGATGACTGAAGGAAACTGAGGTCTGCAGGTGGAAGGGAACATAGCCAGGCCAGGAAATGGACCTAGGGCCAGTGGCTGAAGCATGGAGAGCCAGGTGGGGAACTGGAGATGGAGAGGTAGGCAGGAGGAGATCACACAGGATGTTGTAGGGCATAACTGGTCTTTCAAGACTAGTGGGAAATCAATGAAGGACTGCATTTCAGTTTGGAGACTGGGTTGGAGTCTCCCAAAGTATAAAAGGTAAGAGAAGGTAGAGAAAAACGATGTAGCCTTGGTCCCAGGCTAAATTTTGAAATCAAAGCATTTGCCATTATACCCTCCTGACTCCTTCTGAATCCCCTCTTCTCCCTGGATCATGTCACCTGGGCCCCGATAGCTCTCAGGCCACTGTTTCACCCTCTGCATCAAGCCAGTCAGGCCCACCTTGCCCATGAAAGCGCTTCCTGCTCCAAAATGCTCTACCTTGCCTGCTTCTAATACAGTCTCATTCTGGTAGAAGTTTTAGGTTCATAAAAGTACTTAGAGGAAAGTACACTGATAGAATTGATTGAGACAAAAATGTGAGAGCTTACCTGAAGAACAGTGTTCTCAAAACTTTTGGGGCCTCTTTACATTCTTAAAATCTGAACTATCATATTTGAAATTAAGGCTAGGAAATTATTCATTCATTTGAAAACAACAAACCTGATATAACATGATATGTAAAACATATATTTTTATGAAAACAAAACCCCTATATTTTCCAAAACAAAAAGAAAAACTAGTGAGAAGAGTATCATTGTGTCCCATCTTGCAAATCTCTTTAATGTCTGGCTTGATATAAGACAACTGGAGTCTCCTGTTTCTGTACCAAATCTTTCAATATAACATGTAGCCTCTGGAAAACTACTCTGTACAATTGTGAGAGAATGAGGATGAAAAAGGCAAATAATGACTTAGTATTATCACAAAAGTGTTTTTTTTTTATCTCACCAACCTCCCACAACTGTCTTAGGGACCCCTGGGTCCCTGGACCACACTGGAGGACTGCTGCCTTAGAAGAAGGCCGTCAGTGGGAAAAACAAGATGCTTCTTAGGTCAAAAGACTATCTTCTGAGACAACCTCTCAGGGAGTCTAAAAAGTGAGCTGAAAGAATTCAGGCAGTGTGGCTCCAATCTGTTTCTACTTTTCAGCCACTTCCTCCATGTATCTGTTTGAACCCATTACATTCTTTAAAAATTCCAAATGATTTTTAGTGTTTAGTGGAGACTCTTGTGGGTTTTTAGAGGATATTTGAAATTCCTGAAACGTGATATTTTTGCCTCGGTTACTGGCGAAAGGTTTATTCCCTATTCCAAGTAAATTGTGGTCCCCTCATGGCTTCCTGGAAGCATCAGGTCACTTAGCTTTCTGTGACATAGCCTCGCCTAGAGACTGCAGCTTCACTGTGTTTATCTTTCAAGAAGAAGTGATTTGTGAGGTGTAGCTAGAGTAGCAAGAGGTTTGTTCATCTCTGTGGTCCCTTCCAGTTCAGAAATGACATGATTTTATATTATTTTCTTATGTGGCCCATGAGCTCTTTTCTGAAGACAGCTAGAATGTTTGCAATGATGCATCATTTAAAAATGAGTTTGGCTTCTCTCAGTGACAAACTTGAAGAATAACATTCCTTTAGATGAGTTTTGTTGTATTTGTCAAAAATTCATTTTCATTCCTTTTAATCACATCTTGTACCTACAATGTAAGCTCCACCATCACTATTAGTGAAAATAATTCTGCCCTTTTTTAGTTTAAGCTAATCATCTATTTCTGTCCATGCAATATTAAATACTTCATTTTTGTCCCCCCGCGATCATAAAAGTAGGGAGAGGAAAAACCATGCTGATTGAAAAAGGCTGCTAATAAATCTATGCTTTTCTTTGAATCAGTAGCTCAACAAGGAGAATTGATGCTCTTGATGACTATAGTTTATCTCCTGAATCATTAGGAACTTCTTTCTTTAAGGACATACCTATGTGATTAAGAAAGCATTCCAGAAGAACAACTAAAACATCATTTGCACTCCTTTGTTTGAACTGAAATTCTCGAGTTTTATTTTAAGATGTGTCACTCATAGATGAGTGGTTGGGGACAGCTTGGGGCTTGGTCAGAGGTCACAGATGAGTGGCCCATGTGGGGTCCAAGATGTGCTTTCTTTGACCTGTCTAGTGGGGTGTGTGTGTGTGTGTGTGCGCGCGCGTGCACGCATTTTGGTTTTTTCATCTGAATTTGAATGCATACATTCTTTGTTTTTTCTAGGTTGTCCCCAGTCCTTATTATTTTACATATGGCCTGATTCATACATTTCCCTTGTCAGTCTGGCCGCTTTCAGCATTTGAATTAACATCACTACAACAAGTAGCCACATTTAGGGAGAATTGAAAAATAGAGCCCAAGAAGATTACTCTTCTGTGACGTAAGAAATTGCCTAATAGAAAATTATTTGACAAGAAAAAATAATTGTTGGGTTTTTTATTCTTGGACTTATGAAAAAATAACTTTAAAGACAGGTGAAAATAACAATTGAGAAGCATGCCTCAAAAATGACATTTATTATATAAGGATGTTTTTAATAGTTTAACATAGGAGTTAAGGTATGTAATTATGAAAAGGGTCATGTCTTCCTGAGGTCATCTATCAAAACTTGGTTTTGGCATTATGTTAACGTTTATTACTTACATGGTATTGGTTTATCTAGAAACAATATTTAATGTACATTTAAATATATAGAATCAGCCACACAACTAATTTATCTAGAGCAGAACTTTGTGGCATTGGTTTATCTGGAAGGTCCCACAGCACCACCTAGTGCTTTGTATTTTATTTTGCATAATATTTTTGTAAACTTAAAAATTCTGATCACATTTTAATATCAAATATGGTGCTGAAATAAATATAGGGGTTAAGCAGTATTATAAATAGAATAAGATAAAGTAATTCTTAGATGTTTAATTAAAAATTTTAAGTGGAAATAGAAAATACTGATTTTTATAACAGAAGTATTATAAAAATTTACTAGTAAAAAAATTTACTAATATTTCTAGTTCACAACCAGAGATAGTCTTTAAAAGATTGTTACATTGCATGTGCCCTAATGGAGTTATTGGTATGTTTTTTTTATCCAGAACAGTTGCTGATTCCTTTTTTTTTTTTTAATTTGCTACTCTATAATAAATTAAAGGTCATTTTTCCAGGCTTCTTTTTGAAGTCCATGAATTCCAGTCTTCATAGATGAAACTACACTAATTAACACTACATACCACAGCTCTTATCAATTTCAGACAAAATTGTATAATCTCCTTTAAAACTAGAATTTTGAGGTATTTAGAGATGGAATGTTATAAAATACTTATACATTAAAAAATGAGTCACATAAAAGAATGAGGTACAGTTATATTTTCATGTATGAAAAGCATTCCTAGAAGGACAATGAAGTGAGAAAAATAGAGCTGTGTGCAAAATACTGTGTATAGTATGATTTTCTTAAGAAAATGCATACATTTGAAGAATTTAGGATGGTTTAGATGGATGAATGAGTGGGTAGAGGGATGGATGGGTGGATGGATGGATACTGGTATATTATTTTCTTTTCTGGAGGGAGTCACAAGAAACTTAACATTTCTGGGGCAGAGTGAGGTACTAGAATATTTCACTTTTCATTATTTTTCTATACAATTAAGATTTTTCCAATCAAATTCATGTATTACATTAGCTAAGGTCAACAAGAGTTCTCTGAGTATTAAGATTATGAACCATTTCATTTTTCCATGTAATATTTATCTGTAATAAAAACAAAGCCTTTTTTAATTTTAATTTTTATTTATTTTTTTTAACGATTTTATTTATTTCTTTGACAGAGAGAGAGAGAAAGTAGGAACACAAGCAGGGGGAGTGGGAGAGGGAGAAGCAGGCTTCCCGCCAAGCAGGGAGCCCGATGCGGGGCTCAATCCCAGGACCCCAAGACCCTGGGACCATGACCTGAGCCGGAGGCAGACACTTAACAACTGAGCCACCCAGGCGCCCCATAACAAAACCTTTTTTTAGAAAAAAAAAAAAAGAAACTAGCATTACGAGACACAGCATCTAACTTTCAGATCTATCTTTTCAGAAGGCCTTATGACACATTACTTTTTATTATGGGAAGTATAAGCGTCAAGAAGGCAGAGAATTTTGTCAGGTTTGTCACACTGTATCCTTGACCTCTAGAATGGTATCTGGCACATAATAAATGCTCAGTAAATAAGTGTTGAATGAGTGAATGAATAAGAATGTATCACATTATGTCCAAATCTACATAGTAATGAGATGTTTTATATCTATTTACATATATTTAAGTATATATGTGCAGTTACATTCTTATATCTGATGTCATTTAAAACATGAACACTGATAAGTATTATTTCAAAGTCTGTAATAATGTTGACATTCAGTTGTACCCTGAGATGTTTGTGTTATGGCCTTTTTTTGTGTATTTGTCTTATTAAAGATTTCATGCATTCACATTAGCTGTATTTGGAACTTGGTCATAATGAAATTTAATCAAAGTGTTTACTAAAGAACACTACTCTCATCATCTGCCTTGTATATTTCAGATACTGATAGTTCTATCATAGTGACTGACTTAAATGGTTGCTACTTCTAAGTTTCTGCAATAATACATTAATCATAAAATGCTAATTACTCATTAAATGTACTCAATTCCTAATTACATATTTAAAATTTCATGACATTTTATAGCTACCTGTTAGTGAAAATCCATTCATGGACATAACTGTATTGTTTTATTTTAAACATAACAGTGGTTCTTACTGATGTGGTATGCATAGTTTTTTTTTTTTTTTTAACTGTCAAAGTGTGTAGAAGTTGCCCTCTACTGGGGAACTAGAAAAATTATGTTGACATAGATTCTCAATTTTCCTAAGTTCCTTGGTGTAATTTACCAGATGATCACTTCTTGCCAAAGATATAAAAGTGGTTAGCAGAAGTCATTTAAAAATAAATATCTGATATGAATATCCATCCTTACAGTCATTTCTGAGTGGAAACATTGGCTATTCTTCTTAAAAAACTTTTTTTTAAGATTTTATTTTTTTAAGTAATCTCTACAAATGTGGGGCTTGAACTTACAATCTCAAGATTGAGCTGCATGCTCTACTGACTGAGCCAGCCAGGTGCCCCTCCTTCTTAATAACTCTTTAGTGGCAACACCCAATAGTGCTGACCCAGAAGTAATTGTGTAGGAATGAGTCTTTGCTGAAACATTAAGAGGAATTAGCAATATATAATTATATAACCAAAAATGAGGACACTTTTTAGCAATTTACCCTAGGAATTTGGGGGATAAAAGTCTAAGCACTAAAAAAAAATTTTAAGCTAGCTCCTTTGCATTTTCCTGGGTCATGAGGTGAAATTTGATTATGCAGAAGTGATTTGCTTTTATTGATTATTAAACTTTTTATACCAGAAAAAGCACATGATCATAAAATAACAAAGTCTGTTTACCAGTTGTAATAAGCTGATCACCGCATCACTGTTTTTCCTTCTGCCTCTAGGAATTCTGCAGGTTTTGGGTAGCACTGGCCTAGAGAGGTTCAGGGTCTAGGATCCATCTTATTCAGACCCCAATATCACATTTTTTGTTTTTCCTTTCCTGCCTACTGATATTTAATAAAAATAAACATGTTATTGAGGAGAAACCTGTTTAAAATATATGTTGATGGTGATGGGGTGAGTCGGGGAAGGTGACTCCTAAAGTCAGCCTGAACATCAGAATCCTGCTGCCTCTGCCTTGGAAAGGTTGAGAGGGCTTGTGGACCAAGGATGCTCACGTGAGGACCATTGGTCAGTTCCCCCCTTCTCCCAAATGAAGCCTCTCTGAATCACAAAGCTCAGGGCCAGTTTTCTAAGCTGTAGGAATGGCTTTAGCTAAGGAATGTGATAAAAACCAGAGTAAATCAGACCATTGATATATGAGACAAGGCAAGTGGAGTGCAGCTGTCTCCATTCATTGTGTCCATCTTTGCACTCAGTATTGATCGTCACAGCTAGATCTAACAGCAGTGTGTGCTGTCACTTAGATGCATCCAAAAGGAATGGATGGGCTCTGCCAAACCTATTCATTTCACATGTGTAGACATAGGCTGGTTTTTTGTTTGTTTGTTGTTTGTTTATGGTCAAGGTCTGTCATAACTCTGAACTCTAGTTTTGATTGCACTGTTCTTTTGAATGTCTTATTTAAAAGAAAATCAATTTATAATTATTCCATATGTTTGCTTTAATATCCAGGCCTTCATTAAAAGCCCCTTCCCCAGATCTCCACAGATCACTTCTCATTGCCTCCCTTCTCTGTCCTCATTGACCCTTATACCATCCCCTCTCCTTTATCCTCCACATTGCTACCTTGCTTTCACAAAATTTTGCGCAAATGTTCTCCCATAACCTTGCTGGAAATTCATGAGCCTTTTTGGGAGGAAGGGAGCACCTGGTCTAACTTTATTCTCTATGTCCTTTTTGCTTCAGACATATAGTAAATACAATAGTGCTGAGGAATAGTTTTCAGGTCTTCTATATGTAAGTTTTTCTCTACTCCTCTGGCTTATAGGAGGCAGTATGGTATCAGAAATAAAAAAGTGGGCAGGGAATTTGAGGCACTTACCGTCCTCTTCCAAGTGTTTCCACTAACTCTGAGGCTGTGGGTGAGAGACACAACCTTCTTGGCCTCAACTTTGCAGTCTGTAAAGTGAGACAGCAAACTCGAGATTCCTTTGAGCTAGAATTCTCTGATATCTCTAACTTCTCCAACCACTATATAAACACATGATGGTAGAGACCATGGGTTCTGGAGCCAGGTACATTGCTTGCCTCCCACTCTGGCACTTCTTGCTTGGGAATTTTGTATAATTCGTCTGTCTGTATATCTCCATTTTCTCCTTCATACAGTGGGAATCATAGTAGTACCTTTCTCGGAGGGTTGTGGTGAGGATTGAATGAGTTAGTACATACGAAGAGTATAGAACAGTTCCTGACACATACAGAGTAGGCAGGCATTCAATAAATGTCAGCTAGTCTCATTATGATGACAAACATAGGGTTTTGAAGCATTTCAGAAAGTGTGTGTTTCTTATCAAATGGATATGCTGTTCCCTGAAAGAAGCATTTGTGGATACACACTCATTCATTTATTCAGCAGAAAATGTATTAAGTACCTAGTATGTGCCAAGTGTCCTGTTCTGTTAAAGGCATCAATGAGCAAAAATGGCAGATACACATTAAATCTTTTAAGCCAATGGGTAGTAAATATTCAGTGTTATTCTCATGGCCTGGAGAGAATCCCTTAGTGCATTCTTTTCATATATTCCTACACCACTGGCAGATTGTATTTGTAACCTTTGATCCTATTTTTAATTTATATTACATATTTTATGTTGGTTTCCTACAATCCGTTTTCTGAATATCTTTTTAAGTTTCCTACTTCCTCCTTTGCTCGATTTTTTTTTTTTCCTTTCTAACAACTTTTCCTCCCTTTGGACCATCTCTTGACCTCTCAACCTTTATTTTTATTTCTTTGGCTGGGGTTCTGCCTCCTGGTACTTCCTACAGCCTAGCCATAATCTCTGTAAGCTACACTTTTCTCACCTATAAAATTGGGATAATCAATTTATTATTGGAATTTAAAATTAGATAATGTTTGTGAAGCACAGTTCCTAGTGCATTATGTCCATTTACAAATGTTGACTATTGTTATGAAGCCAGTTAGTATCACTGAAACTACCAGCTCCTATGTATAAGATTCAGACACTTGGCTGACCATTGCGTAACGTGGGGCCATCCTCTTGACATTTTAGGAGAGATGTGCTTCTTGTATATAATATTTGTTGTGCTGCTAATGATCCTTCATGGACTGCTACATGTATTCCCAGGGAAGAGAAAGCCACCACGACACACCAGATTGCAGCCATGTGACCACAGAGGAGGTCTGCAGGCCAAATTGAACCTTGACAAATCATTGCTCAGCTATGAAAGCTCATGTCATCAAAAAAGCAATTTTGACTTAGTTTCCTTTTGCTGCCTCTTTGGTCCAATATATACTCTACAGATAAGCATTTTTAAGAGGCTCCTTTGGAAAATCATTGCATGTTAAATCTGTAAACTTAGAAGACATTTACATGAAAGATTCTTGAAAAATACAGAAAATTCCCACATCCGTCTCGCTTTAGGCTTTAATTGAACTTCAGCTTGTCCTTATCACTCTTAAACTAGATAGAAAAAGCCAAGTTAATAGTTTTAATACAGGTCTATGAGTTTACATAGTCAGAAAAGAAGATTTACTCTTTCAGTTAAAGAATAAAAAGAAAAATCGTGAGTTTGAACACTGTTTTCTCAGCCTTAACATATATCACCATATTCTAAGTAGCAGTGTACATGTTATTTCCCTTTTGTGGTCTTGTGTTTATCCTCTTTCTCATACAGCTCTGGATATTAGGACCCTAAGCTCCATACATTCTGCCCACTATCCAGCATCCTGCTATTCATTCGTCCCCCTTCCCTCCCCCACCCCCGGTCCTTCCCTTTGCTTCCATCATCTTTGGCAAAGAGAATCATCTTCAGATTAGAAATGGTAAAGTAAATATTGGCAAAAGGAAAGTAGGCCCAAGATAAGCAGACTCTATCTTCTGACCCAGACAAATTACTTCATAGGGTCCTGAGAAAACTAACATTTGAGATTGCTGAATTGCTATCTTTGACAAATCATAAAGAAAAGGAGTAGAATCAGCAGCTGGGCATGTGCAAATGTCACTGCAAATATCAAAAAGAGGAAGAAAGTAGATTTTACACACTATTAACTGGTAATTTTGTTTTCAGTCTAGAGAAAAATTAAAGAATGGGTAATTAAGTAGTGTGGTATAAGCAGTTACAAAGGAACATGCTGTGATGTTTGGAAGGCAGTGTGGGTTCACCAAAAACCCAAGTTATTAAAAGTAAAAGTTTGTTACACTTACGCAATTCTTTTTAAAATATAACTGCTAATCCAAAACAACGCTTCAGAGCAGGGGTCCAAACTACAGCCCTTGGGCCAAATTTGACCATGCCCATTTGTTTACTTACTGACTTTGGTTGCTTTTCAGCTACGGTAGCACAGTTGAGTAATTGTAAGAGCCTGTATGGGCCAGCAAACCCTGAAATAATTGTTATCCGGCCCTATACAGAAAAAGTTTGCCTACCCCTGCTCTAGAACTAAATCAGTTCTTTTTGAATTACAGTGTGTTTACAAGTATTCTGGAGATCTTGTTAAAAATGCAGATGATGATACAGTAGGCCTGGGATTGGGTCTGAGATTCAACAATTCCTGATAAGCTTCCCCGCGAGGCCAGTGCTGACGGCCCAGAGACCACAGTTCAATCTAGCAAGGATCTAGATTTCAAACATACATTTAGCAAATTCCCCAATTTAAAAAAAAGAGAGAGAGTGAATTATGAGTTGGAAAGCAGTTCAGTTGGTTAGACTCTTACTTATTTTAATCATAATGTCCAAGGAATGTTAGGGGACCAGTGTCATGTTGGAGAGGTTTTTCTGGTCGCAAAAATGACTATCTAATTATCATTCTCCTGTACAAGTGGGGATATTTGAAGGGAGCAATAATGAGCTTGATAGCTCAAATGTTGAGATAACCAGTATCAGCTGGGTTGGCCTGCTGGACATGTCCTCTGTTGGAAGACAATTCTGCATGTGTCTCTCACATCTCTGTACATCCTGTCGTCGGAGGCACTGATGGCCCTTTGTTCTCAACTGTCTTCTCAGGGATGTTTCTATAGTGAATGGTCTTGAAAGATAGAAATAGTATCTCCCTCCAGAGCAAATGGCAAGTTTGCTTACTGCCTTAGAAATATAAAGATAGTATTTCCCTCTTGATAGGCATGCTTTCTGTCCATTACAAAAGATTTGGATTCCCTAAACTCAGTGTTCCTTTTCTGTAATGCAACCCACCGTAGTTGCAGGCATCCATCTGAGCCCATTTACCCCACCTTGCTTGACTTGGGGGCGAGGGGAACTGATGCTTAGGTTGCTTGCTATCCTGTGAGTGATACAGTCCTGTGGCTATGACCCAGGAGTCTTGTGTTTTCTTCCAGCATCCATGAAGCCATGGCCATCTAACTTGTTAGCTTCACAAGATGGTAAAATCCCAGCCCCTTCACTGTCTTAGACACCTGCTCCCATTAGTTACAGCACGGTTTCCAATCACCAACTTGCCCCTGCCTGAACCTGTCTCCCTTGGCTTAGTAAAACACTTCACCTTCTACTTAATATAGAAAATAAAAGCTCTTAAATGAAAGTCCCTTCAACTTTCTAACATCAGGCACGTACAAGTTTGTCTTCATTTGTACCTAATCTATCCTTTTCTCCCCTTTTTACAATGAAGAGCTGTCAGCCTACCTCCTTCCTGAAGTTAAACCCAGCAGCTGTGCACTGGGACTCCTTCCCTGCTGCCTCCTTAAGGTAGTAAGGATAATCCCTTCTCTTTTCTAAACCTCCAACCCCCTGCCCCCATTGGCTTTTTTTTTTTTTTACTAATGAATTTTGAAAATCCTCAAGTTTCTCCTTTCTAAAGCAAAGCAAACAAACAAGAAAACAAAAGCCAGCAAACTTCCTTTCCCTCCAGTTACGGCTCTATCTCTCCTCCTCTTGATGGCCAGATTTTTTTTTTTTTAAAGATTTTATTTATTTATTTGACAGAGAGAGAGATAGCGAGAGCAGGAACACAAGCAGGGGGAGTGGGAGAGGGAGAAGCAGGCTTCCCGCCAAGCAGGGAGCCCGATGTGGGACTCGATCCCAGGACCCTGGGATCATGATCTGAGCCGAAGGCAGACACTTAACGACTGAGCCACCCAGGCGCCCGATGGCCAGATTTCTTGAAAGAATGTCCAAACTGTCTCTCTCTCTCTCGTCTTCCTTCTTAGCCCTCAATCCAGCTGAACTTCCACACTAGTTATTCCATTGAAACCATTTTCTGCTAGGCCTCCTCTGAGCTTTAATATGTATTCTGTATTCCTGAACGTCTTCCCTTCTCTGTAATAGTAAACCAGCAACTGTATGACGGAGACTCACTCATCTGTAGCCACTGTCCACCCTAGTTTGAGTTTCTGTCCCATCTATCCAACTACTTAAAGTGTCCCCATTGGAGGCCTTGTAGACAGCTCAGATTCATCATCTTCCTGAAGTAAAATTAATCTATGTACATCCCAAGTCTACCATGGCTCAGTAATTGGCTCCACAACCTCCCTATTTGGCCAAAAAATCATTTAATTTAAAAGACTAAGAAGCCCTCCCTCCTTCCTTTTTATCACCATGCCTCCCTCAATATTTAGTTAATCTACCAGTCTACATTTCAAATACTTCTTGAAATGAAGCCACACTCCTCACCATGGATGATTAGGCCTTCCTGCTTTGTCTGGCTTCTAGCTTCATCTCTTACATGGCCCTCCCCACATTCTACCTTTCACCTGCAGTTGGCTGTATGTTCTTCTTGCTTCCAAAGCCTTTGTACAGCCCCTCCACCCTCCCTGTGTTCTCTCCCCACCCGCCTTCTCCGGGGCTGTCCCTTCTTTACATGGCCCGCTCCTACTCTGCTTTCAGTTCTCCTCTGAACTGTTCTCACCTCCCTGTTAAGCACTCTCATAGCATGCTGAGATTGTAATTTTAAACACTCACCATTTTATTGTGGTTGCTTTTCTGTCTTCTGTAAAGCACCAGGGGCATCAGTTGTGCATGTTTCATTCACCACAAGCCCTCATCTAATGGGGCCCGACGCAGTAGTCACCAAGTAGGTATTTGCTGAATTTATCAGTGACAGACCAAAATCTCAGAAGATACTAGGCCAAATCTAAAAAGATGACACTTAATATATGTATATAATATATAACATATATATATTATATAATATATAATGTTTTATATATATGTTATATATTATATAACATACATATATTATATATATATATATATATATATATATATGACCCTTAATTTTGGTCTGAAGAAACGTCACAATCTTTTGGGAATAAGACAGTAGAGGTATTTCTTAACAGACATGTTGAAGTTACAGAAGAATGGGTAGAACTGCTTTCTGTAATGGGAACTCCTCATGGGCAAGGACCATAGTGTAAATTAAAGATCAAGTATGGACATATCATATCAGAGACGTAGCTTGAAAAACCAAAAATTATTCTAAGTGCATTAGTGAGGTAAACAATGCTCACCAGTGGTTGTAGGACAAGAAAAATAGGAAAGAAAGAACAAAGGTCTTCCAAGATAGTCTTCAAAGACAAGCCAGGGACTTCACAGAAACTATTTTCTGGAGTTTTATGTAAAAGTCCACTTCAAAATGCCTGCAGTTTTATGTGCGTAGGAGACTTTGGAATCCTTTTCTCCTCAGCTCCCGTGATGTCTGATACATGGTTAGCACTCAGTAAATGTTTAATTAAATGTATGTCATTGAGACAAGCCAGCTGTCATTCGTGCAAGGCCTCACTGGGTAATGTTGCTCACATGGAGTCCCCACAATCCAGAAATAGATCCTCAGCTTTGCAGGTCCAGAAACTCACTGTGTTTAGCATACCTCAATATGGTTGTGTGTTAGGAGCCTGAGGCCAGCTAGTCAGCGTGCTCTCTTTCTATCAAAAACGCTACTTGGAAAACAAATTATTTTTCGACGTTTTCTTGGCAAACGTGGACTCAGACTAGAGAGAATTGACTGGATGTTTTTAGTGGCTGGTGTTATCTAGCTCCAATAGTCTCATGTCTTTACTGTAGTGCCCTGTGCCTGGCAGACACACCAGAATGCTCAAGCCAACTGCTAGGACACCTTCTTCCCCTGACAGAGCTATGAACATACTGAGAAATGCTTAATTTGGGGATGTTGAGCCATTTACTCTATGAAGGTCCAGTTTTAAAGAGGAAAGTACAGGCAGGGGAGAGGAAACAGGCCCTTCCCCACCAATCAACCCACGACTTTCTTTCCAGCTAGGCTCCTAATGTCTTTTTCTTTACTTTGTGAAGTTTACTGAGTTGTTTACTCTGAGATTCATGTTTATCAGGTCATATTCTCTGGAGACCACATATCCTGACCATACCGCCACTTTATAATTTATTGGTTAGGATGTATTGGCAAATCTCACTCATTACATATTGGTTCAACAAGAATAAGCTTCTCTTTAACTTTTTAAGATATCACTGTATACTGACCATCGGACAACATGTGAAGACAAATTGGGAGTTTTAGTTGGCATTAATCCTTAAAAAAAAAAGCGATCTTTGCATTAACATAAATGCAAAGTTCAGAGTAAAGGAGCTGTCAAAGTAGAATTTTCAAAGGCTGAAAACATGACTTTCTTACAAATATAGAATGAGCACGTATCAAACATTTATTTAACTGAATAATAGGGGAATCAGCAGGATAGTAAAGTTGATTTCTAAGAGATTATAGAAATAGGGATTATAGGGGCGCCTGGGTACTTCAGTCAGTTAAGCATCTGACTCTTGGTTTCAGCTCAGATCATGATCTCCGGGTTGTGGAATCGAGCCCTGTGGTTGGGGGGGTGCTACCGGGGGGGGGGTCCATGCTCAGCGGGGAGTCTGCTTGGGATTCTCTCTCTCCCTCTGCTCCTCCACCACCCCTCCCTCCCTCTCTCTCTCTCTCTCATAAATAAAATTTAAAAAAAGTAAATAAATGGGGATTATATAGTCCACCTGAAAAGAATACCAAAATAAGTTCACTAGGTTAAGGACAAAACTGGCTAATACCTACATGGTCTTAAGACCATAACCTTTGTGGTGTTTTTTTCTACTAGACAGAAATTGTTTCTATATATACTGGACAATACTGTGTAAGTTAGTATGTAATTTCTGATCCACAATTAATAATAAATAGAAGTCAAACAAAGGTATATCCCTCCAGGTAATTAAATAATCCTTGGATTGGCCTGTTAGACAATGCTCCAGGATGACAGCTCCAAGTTTTGGTCAGTTGTCATGAAGCGAGTGCTATGGACTCTTAGGTTCACCTGAATGAGATTATGTCTAACAGGAGTCTCAGAGCCCTACCCTAGGGGGATAGTGTTGGGGCGGTGGGGCGGGGGTGGGGGCTGCCTAACAACCTTTAGCCTGGAGAAGA
Source organism: Leptonychotes weddellii (assembly GCF_054177405.1). Classification (NCBI taxonomy): domain Eukaryota; kingdom Metazoa; phylum Chordata; class Mammalia; order Carnivora; family Phocidae; genus Leptonychotes; species Leptonychotes weddellii. The sequence goes on from NC_138370.1 coordinate 68,751,623, forward strand.
CTTAGTATGGGGACCCAGATGCTCACCTCGGCATTATTCTTAAGTTGTAGGTTTGAGGCAATAGTTGAAGAGTGCAGAGATTTTATTTATACCACTCAAAAGCAGCAGTTAAAGGCCATTACAAGGCAGGAGGGGTGAGACGTGCCCTAAGTTGCTCCAAGGGGAAGGCAGGGCAACAGTGGAGATGGTTTGGGATCATTTATAAGAGAGCTTCCTTATTGTGAAAGAGCTTCATCGAGGCCACTGTGTGCCTTCAGAACAAGAACATTGCCTCACTGTGAGTTCTCTGGCCAAAGCACAGCCCTCATAGCCTCACCTCACTGGTGAGCAAGTGAGGGATATAGAGGGGGTCGCACTTCAGATGAGTTTCTGTCATTCTGTAAAAATTAAGTGATTGCCTTTTAATTAAAAAATAAAAAGCACCTTTTCCAAGACTTAACATTCAACATCCTGGAGACAGACGCCTAAGAACTCAGTTTTGGTTTCTGTGTGATCACAATAGTTGTTGCAACAAAACCTTTTGACAACATTTTCTCTTTTAAAAAAATGATAATTCACTTAAGTTTTGCCTTTTTAACTAATATTTCTGCTGAGAGAGGTGTATTTACAGTTTTGTTGTTGTTTTTGTTGTTATTTAGGTGTGTGTTTGGTGTTTTTTTTTTGGCTTGTATTGTGACTAAATCTCAGTGTCTGAGATTTGACACTTTTTTTTTTCCTTCCCACTAAAGCCATTGAAATATATTCACCCAGTAATTCACATCAGAGGTGTAAATGGATTTTATGAGGGTTTTTTTAAGCGCCAATCAAAGCCAGTCACTTTGTGACTTGACTTCTTCAGGTGTTGGAATCAGAAAGCTTAACACTCCATCCCAATTGCAAGGATGCTAAAACTATGTCTTGACCTTGAATCTGCAAGCAGAGGGGTAACGTCTTTTGCTAGAAGTGCTCATCCACCACCTCTTTGGTTTTATCCAGTTGCATAGGACTTACTGGGGAAAGAGAAAAAAGACGATCAAATTGAGCCTACTATATACCCTAGAGAAAAGAACATGTTTATTTGACTTCCCAGCTCCCAGTGATTGTTGCTGTTACAGTTTACATTTTCAGCTCACCCTTTTTACCATTGATATTTGTAAAAACCTGACTTTAAAAAATGTATCAACCGTGTCAGACAAAGGCTGATTTCTCAATTTGTTTCATGTCATCAAAAAGACATACTGAGTTTGAAGCTCCTCTCAGGTTTACTCTTAAAATATAACCCTGAGGAAATAGGGTAAGACTGCCAAGATTTTATTTACACCATTCAGGCTCATAGGCTGTGGAGTCAGGGAGATAGAGCTTGAATTCCTGGCATTGCCTCTTCCTACTTCACTCGATATCTCTGAGACTCAGTTTCCTTCTATAGGAGATTGGGATAATAATAGTACCTACCCCATAGGGTTGTTGTGAGAGTTCCATAAGATAACATTCATGAAGTCCTTAGTACATCATTGATGTGAGATAAGCGCCCCATAAATGTTGGCTATTAGTATTTTGATAATTATTATAATGACTCCACTAAAACTTACGGTGTTCTTGTCACGATTAACGGCATTGTGACTGACTCACTTCCTAATAAAATTGAAAAACAGATTTCAGCACTGCATAACAATTCATTCTTAATTAATGAAATTGAATCAGCATTTTTGAGACAATAATGAGGAATCTTAAATCCAGAATTAGAAAACACATCCTATTTGCCAGGAAATTTTTAATATTTTAGGAACAAATACCGTAAGTCTTTGGAAGAACTGCAAAGAAGCTATTGTGTGTTGGGAACTATACACCTGAAATATTCAGGCAGGAAAACCTGCAGATAATAGTGCTCTGCCTTCCAAAGTAAAGTCATCTTTAAGAATTGGTGATCACCTTGAGAGCAAGACCATACAGCAACTAATCACTCAACATATGTCCTAAGGAGAACTCCGTAGAAAACCGTACTGGTTGCTGAAACCTGCCACCCAGGACCAGTGGTGCAGTGGAGTCAGTTCTGGATTTGGGGCTGAGCAAAAAAGCAGGCTCAAATCCGGGTTTTGCCTTTGCCGTTTATTTGCTGTATGACTTTGGGCTGTTTGCTTGGCTTTTCTAAACCCTGGTTTCCTCGTCTATAAAATGGGCCTATGATGTAACCTACCTCCTTCAGTAGGGGAGGGCCAAATTTTAAAACGTGCTGTGTGAAAGTGCTGAAGCAAAATACCATTAATAGTCCTGGTATTATTACTAATACTTTTAGTATTCCTCTGTGGCAAAGGAAAATTAGTGGTCACCAGGAAGAATGTGGGTCCCCATGTACTTACAAGACACCAGTGTGGCTTTACCTCCTCTAATATAAGACAAATGTCCTCTGAGTGTTGACAGTGCTCAACCTTTGTCCTAGTTGACAATTCTAATCCTATCACAGATACCATACCTTGTTTCTCATAAGTGTTATCAGTGCTGTTGGTGTTTCATAATTCACATTAACATAAGTTTCTATTTTCTTTTATCTGGATATGGGTGAATTGACAGATAACAAAGGTAAAACTGGTTAGCTTATAAGCTAAGTCCAATTTTTTCTCCATATATGAAATTATTTACCACTTCACTGTACCTTTACTTGACGTTCTTCAGTAGTTTGCCATTGTTGATACGATCAACTTCAGGATCCCTCTTCTGGCCACGAGGTCCTTGGTGACCTGGTCTCTGATGCCTCCATTTCATACCTTCTTCCCACCCTGCTCAACTTTGTATAGCTCTATGAATTCCCTTCCCTCTTCCTGGAATATCCTTGTTTTCCTTTCTGCCATATCAGTTTCCATTAATTCTTCTAATTAATGAAACAGTGCCTGGCATATAAGTGAACATTGAATAAATGTTTAAGCAAATTGACTTGAAATCAGAAGGCTCCCACACAGACTGAAACAACCAGATATTTTAATTTCCACATGGCCTTGGAAAGTTTGGAATTCCTCCTAAAGTCTGAATATATTCCATATCATTGAAGGACAGTAGCTCTTAAATATTACTTTGGCATTTTGCACATTTAGCTCTCCTAAATGTGCTGATGAGAACCTGTTTCATAGACACCAATGGAGTTGATAAGCCACAATACATATTTTAATAAACAGATTAAAAATAAAGCACTTAAAGTGTTGTATTCATTATTACCAGCTGCAAAAGTTTGCACAATAAAGAAGCATTTATTCTATTATTTAACAATAAAACAAGCCAATGTGTGAATCTTCACTTGTGGTATATTGCCTCAGAAAGTCATAGTAGCAGTGTTCAGATAAGGTAGCCAGTCCCTCTTGGGCCATATCCAAAAGAATTTAGTTATTGTAATGATGAAAGGATTTCATATAAATACCAAAAGGACTTTTTTCCAAATGTAATGAAGTGGTCCCAGACCTTAGATCCTGTATAGTTTCTGTCTGTCTCTCTCACACACAATACACGTGCATGTGTGTGTACACACACACATACACACACACACATACATATACACACACTCTTTGGAATTTTAAAGTTCCAAGTAGAATTCATTAGTAACAATATGATATGCTTTTTCTTATATAGATCATAATGAAGTGTTGAGCGATAAAGGAAGAACTAAGAGAAACGAATAATCATCTGCAGCTCTAAAACTGAAACCTGTCATGTTAACTCCCAACTCAAACACCTAGTTTTAAAGATTTACCTTCAAGAAACCTAAAAGCTTGTATCCTGCCTCATTGACAACAGCCTCAAACAGTTTCCTGTCATTGCAGAAAACAAATCTTTTGCTCCTTTCTGCCTAGGGGAGGCAGAGGGACTGAGGTGGTCCTATGTGGCTGAATTAGATGAAAGACTTGCCTTCCACCATGGAGACATGGAGTCTAATCAAGTGAAATGAGTTTTGAGATCCCAGCTCATTTCCTAGGGGAGATCGGTTCACATTACAAAATCACGACATCTCATTCATCACAGCTGACGTGGTCTTTGCTCAGGAGAGGACTCCAACTGGGACTGAACCACCTGTCTTCTCTTGAAAGGGGGCACTTTATCCAAGTTAGAGTTGAAAGCCTTGGAGTGAGAAGGCTTGCCAGCTTCACCCGAGTGATACATATGCAACATGGAAGGCAACTTCCATTTTAAAAAGGGCAGACGAGTTTAAGGAAGGTTGGTGGTTGTACTTTTAATGGTACCAAATACAAATAATTGTCATAGAGATGCTAAGGCTTTATGGTAGGGAGAGCCAAGAGGGGGGCTCCCTCATCTTTATCACCTCGATTTTATTAAATGGAGGTGAGAAGGATCAACATTTCCATGCATCAGAGTTTAAAATGGCAAAGGAAGTGTCCTGCTTTCCAGGCTGATAAATGATCATCATCTCTTTTATTTCTTTCAGGGCATCATTATAACACCCATGCTACTGCTGCTTTTTGTGAGTATTTTGATGTTGTCTTTAATTCTTTTATTAAAAGTCATCTACAACCCTTTAAGAAAGGGCATTAGGATAAAATGGAAATTTGAATCCTTTTGCACCACTTTGCGTCATATTTTGAACTGTTCTTCCAGTTGAACTGTGACTGAATAATAACAAGTCGACACAAAGGATCTCTGTGGCCTCATGATCCAAGGACGGCATCAGAGCCCAGTTATTAGGCCTCTGACTCCAGGGCTAAATCATTAATTATTGCAAATTAATGACTTGTGGCATAGGTCACAGATATATGCTCTTTCTTTCCTCATTAGTAGAACCAAAGTGAATGCTAGTGACCCAGTGTTTGCTAGAAAGAGCCTTGGACCAGGGGACCAGAGAAAAGTTTAGTTCCAAGGCTTATAGTACCTGGCTTTCTCACTCTGGAGAATGCTGCCTGAATTTTTCCATCTGTAGAATGGGGAACAATAACACCTACCCAGGCTGTCTGCCAGGGATAATGAAATGTGCTTCAGAAATAAAAATTACCAGCCACTAGTTAACTAAACAAAAATTGTTCTGAAAAGAAGAACTGCTAATTAACGGTCTTATTTCTTTTGGCGCTAAGCATATGAGAAATTAGATGAAAGATTAAAATAGAAATTAATGTTATCTCATGCTGAGAAAAGCATATGTAATCATGAACGATACCTAAAATATTTTATGAACTGTGCATTTTTCATACACAACATTTCCCAAATATAAATCACTCCACTCATCACTGAAATGGAGTTGGGGATCGTTTCTGGGCGAGAAATGTAGCTGTTTGACTAGCACTATTTGTCAGTGAATTAAAACTATGGGGAAAATTTATTTAATTATAGTGTAATTACCCAAGTTGGAATTCAATTAGAGTAATAGTGTGAGGGACTTCATTTCTTACAAGCTGTGCAGGAAGTGGAGAGGGAGAGATGCCCTCCTAAACAGTTGGATTCTGCATCTTTCATGAAAGACATTACCATCAAGTAATAACCCTCAGCTTCCCCATCCCTTCTGAAATGTTGGCTTCATGCTGACAAGGTTAAGAAGAGTCAAATCATCAGATCACTTCACTCAGCATAACAAACCTCATTAATTTGGATTCTACCAATTCAGAATTCGCAGTGAGTCACATTAATACTGAAGTGAATATTGATTTGCATTCATTTGGAAGAAAAGTCTTGGTGTGTGCCCAACTGCTCATTAGATGTGAGGAACTGAGATCACCGCCCGGCGTTCTTTCCGAGACCTTGGGTCACGATTTCTGAGGGGCAACCCTCAAAAGGCACAGGATGCAGGCCAGTCTGAGGACCCCTCAGAAGACTTGTGGGAAAGCACAGTACATGGTTATGTAGTGCAGGTTTTCTCCACTGCAGAAGACTGGCATCTCTTTCTCGTGTGACTCTTTTAAGACGAGCTGGGGAGAAGGCCCAGCCACAACCATGGGGCTGAGACCTAGGATAGCACTTTGGAGTATCTCAGAGTCTGGAATCTCTCGGGCCCTGTTTCAGCTCATGACTACAGAGCTAGATGAGTTCTTTTCTCCTTCTCCTGCCCATTTCCAGCCATAACAAGAAATGTTCTCAGCTCGTTAACATGATGACATCACACTGTTGCAAGCTTTCCCCTACTCTTAGACCCAGAGGCTGGTGAGCTTTAGTTGGTTCAATATTTTATTTTATTTTTTTTAAGATTTTATTTATTTATTCATGAGAGACAGGGAGAGAGAGAGAGGCAGAGGCAGAGGGAGAAGCAGGCTCCCTGCTGAGCAGGGAGCCTGATGCGGGACTTGATCCCAGGACCCTGGGATCATGACCTGAGCCGAAAGCAGACGCTTAACCATCTGAGCCACCCAGGCGCCCAGTTGGTTCAATATTTTAAAATAATAGAGCTTGGGGCGCCTGGGTGACTCAGATGGTTGGGCGTCTGCCTTTGGCTTGGGTCATGGTCCCGGGGTCCTGGGATTGAGCCCCATATCGGTCTCCTGGCTCAGCAGGGAGCCTGCTTCTCCCTCTGCCTCTGCCTCTCTCCCTGCTCATGCTCTCTCTCTCTGTATCTCTGTGTCTCAAATGAATAAATAAAATCTTTAAAAAAAAAAATAAATAATAGAGCTATAAGAATAGTGAAAGAGACCCCAAGACCCTCAACTTCAAAGTTTAATGCTTCCCCTCTGAGCTAACTCACTAGACTGTACCAATAGGTTCAATGACATCATCACAAAACATCAATAGATATGTCTGTGTTACATGACCTTACATCATATGCATGGTATATAACACTTTTTGTCTGTTAGGGTTGTCATGCATTTCACAAAGCAAGGTCATTGCTTTAAACACTTGAATTACCAGGCATCATTTACTGAGTAGGACAGAAACCTGAGCAACTTAAATTGGAACACATTCCATAAAAGATGTAATGTTTTCTTGTCAGCACCCCTGTTATGGGTTGAATTGTGTCCTCCCAAAAGATATGTTGAAGTTCTAACCCCTAGGACATCAGAATGTGACCTTATTTAAAAATAGGGTCATTGCAGATATAATTATTTAAGATGAAGTCATACTGCAGGGTGGGCCCTCAATCCAATACTGGTGTCCTTACAAGAAGAGGAGTCAGACCCAGAGGGAGAATGGCAGGTCATGATGAGGCAGAGATTGGAGTGATGCACAGACAAGCCAAGGAACAACGGAGGCTTGCTGGCAGATATCACGGTTTGAAGAGCCAAAGAGGGATTCTCCCCTACAGATTTCAGAGGGAGCCTGGCCTTGCTTAATTTCAGACTACAGTTTCCAGAACTGTGAAACAATAAATTTCTGTTGTTTTAAGCCACCCAGTTTGTGGTATTTTGTTAGAGAGGCTGAGGAAACTAATACAACCCCAGAAAATCAAATTGTCTCTTTAAAATCATATCTTGAAAATGGAAATTTCTAAATGTTGAGGTACAGCAGCTAGCAAAGGCCATTTTTACTGATGGAATCTCAGTTCTCTGTATTCTTGACTCTCCTCAGAATGTCCCCCTTCACCATCTTGCTCCAACTGAAACCTGTCCTCTGATTCATGTTTCTGCTGCAGGCGTCTTTCATATCACTGAGCCTTGAAATGGGGTAAGGTGTCTCTCCCTCACCTCATTACCAATTCCAGATCATTTCCCATGCCTTCTTCATAAAATATTCTCATTCCTTTGAAGGTTATGCCAGTATGCCTATATCACCTGCTACCACTTCTTGCTGCAATTATCGGTAGAACCCCAGGTCACTCTCTGCGTCCAAAAAAACGTTAGCACCTTCCCATTGACTTCTTTTTAATTGTATGCTTAGATTAATTCTTGGTGTTTTTTAATATTCACATAATTGATCCTCCTAATACCCTGGTCTCTAAATTCTTCACCTCTTCTCCAGTAAGAATGCCTTCCACTTCATCTCAGCCAGTCACCCCTATAGTCGCACACACCCTTGACTTTATTATTGCCAGTAACAGCATCCTTCCATACTCCCCTTTCCAACTGTCTTCTCTTACCGACAGCTCTATATTTGTGACCTATTCCCCCAATTAAAAATTCTTCAAACTTGCCAGAATGGCCAGTTTATTTATCTTACCACCTTAACAAAGCCTCTAACCTACCCTACCCTCACTCCCTTACCCTCACATCCCATCTTACCTAGCCTAGATCTCATGGTCCATCCTTATAATTACTGTATCGTGTATGCTGTCAACCACCTTACTCATCTCTTACTGCTTCATATTTGCATGGCTAAGTGCCAGGCCTGCTTAAATCCATCTCTGTACCTTCCTGCATGTGTACCTGAACATGGCTGGAACACGCACTTGCATGCTCACTGGTCTCATTTGAAATTCATGACAACTAACTTGCGCCTGGTGATCCTACTGCCTTCCCCTAAGTAATCCTTATTCCTACTCTCTAGAGAATCATTTCATACCTTCTCCTTGCTTCTCAAATCACTGATGCCTCTTCTCTTTTTTCATCTCATCTGATGCAGAAAGAAAATTAGCCCATGAGGAAATTAGAAGCGATCAGAGAAATTTTATAAGATCCCACCTACCTGCATCTATATTCTTTGTCTTTTCTCCTGTTTCTATAGATAAACTGTATTTGCCCTCATCTAAGGCCAGTCCTTCCTGTTGTGTTATCTCTTATTGCCTACTTAACAATATGATTCACACAGATTTCCCTCTTTCTCCTGTATTATCAAATTTTCTATCTCTGCTGGATCATTTCTATTAACATATAAGTATTCCGTAATATTACATATCTTAAAAATTAAATCTCACCTTATCCCACCTGCTATCCATTTCTGTCCTCTGTTTTATAGCAAAATTACTCAAAAAAGTTATTTAAACTTATTCATCACTCATTTAATAATAAGTATTGAGTTCTTCCTATATGCTAGGCACTTTCTTCCAAGGCTATAGCAGTGAGCAAAAAGATACATCTTTGCTCTTGTGGAGGTTATATACTAGTAGAAAGAAACAGCCAACAAATAAGTGAAAATATAATGTATAAGATGAGTGATACATACTAAAGAGAAAAATAAAGTGAGGAGAGGAATAAGAAGTGCCAGAATGGGTTGGGAAAATTGCCGTTTTAAATAGGGCAGTTAAGGGTGGGACTCACTGAGAAAATGATATTTGAGCAAAGGCCTAGAGGAGATAAGGGAGCCTTCTGATGCCTTCTGATGGTAGAGTGTTCCAGGTGGAAGGAACCGCAAGTGGCAAAGTCCCGAGAGTGTACATGGTGTCCTTAAGGAATAGCGAGCAGGCCAGTGTGGCTAGAATGCAGTGAGCAAGGAGGAGAGTAGATGGAGATGAAGCCAGAGTCATAGTAGGAGCCAAATGATGTAGGACCTTGAAGTCCTTTGTTAAGGGCTTTGATTTTTAATTTGAGAGAGACATGAAACCATTAGGAGAGTTTTGATAAGAGAATGGCATGATCTGCCATATCTTTCCAAAGGATGATTCTAGATGCTGGGTTGAGAATAGATTGTTAGGAGATAATGGTGGAGACGGGAAGAGCAATTCGAAAGCTAGTGCAGCATCCTGGCAAGAGATGGTTTAGCTTGGACCAAGGTGGTTAAGTAAATCTGGTGGGAAGTAGTTGGAAGTAGAACTTGAAAGAACTGAAAGATTGAAGAAAGATTATGAGGGAACAGAAGAGTCAAGGATGATGAAGTCTGTGCAACTGGAAGGATGGAGTTACCATTTACTAAAATAGAGAAGACTGTAGGGTTGAGCAGATTAAAGGAACTCATAAGGAGCTCAGTATTGCACATATTTGGATAAAGATGTCTTTGAGACATCCAAGTAGAGAAGTCAAGTAAGCAGTTGACTATATGAGTCTGGAATTCAGGGGAGAGGTCTGGATAAGAGATACACATTTGGTAGAGGTCAGCATAGAAATGGATTTGAAGTTAGATAGAATGAGATTACCAAGAGAGAATAGAGAAGGAAAGATATCAGTGGACTGTCTTCTGGGACATCCTAATATTGAGAAGTCAGCAAAGACTATCAAGGATTTCCACTTTGCTTAGGAAGAACACCAAAAGGTTTTGGTGTGCTAGAAGCTATTAGAGAACGTGTTTCAGAAAGGGGAGAGTGGTCAACTACTTCAAATAAAATGAAGTCTGAGAATCAACCACTGGTTTTAACAAGATGGAGGTCACTGAGAACCCTAACAAGAACTATTTCAGCAGAGTTGTGGAGGTAAATACCTAAAGTCGGTTCAAGAATGAATGAAAAAGAGTTAAGGACAGTGATAATCACTCACTCTTTGGAGGCATTCTGCTATAAAGGATGCAGAAAATGGGAGAGCAAAAAAGTTAATGTAGGATCTGTTTTTAAGTTGGGAAAATTATTAGGATATTTGTATTGATAGATTAATTCAGTGAGAGAAGAAACAATTCATACAGAAAAAAGCAGGGAAAATTTGTCAACCCATGTCCTTCAGTAGGAGAAAGAACGTGAGCTCTAGTGCACAAAGGGAGAGTGTGGCCTCCTAAGTACAGATAGTTCATCCATCATAATAGGAGGGAAACCATGGTATAAGGGCAAAGATGCAAGTAAATTGGTTCATGTAACTATAGGAGCCTCTAATGATTGTTTGTATTTTTCCAGTGAAATGGCAAGTGAAGTTAGGGGTGGAGGACAAAAAAAGGCAAGAAGGTTTTGGAGATTTGTTGAAAGAGGCAAAGATATGAAATAGTTCTGTGGGAGAGTGCATGGAATGGGCAGACAGTAAGATGCTCAAACAGCACCAAGAACCATCCTGAGTCTTTACATTTGGCATTGGCTCAAGCTGGATTTCCCCCTCAGATATCCACATGGCTCACTCCTTCACTTTCATCTCTGGCCTCTAATCAAATGTCATTTTAGGAGAGAATCCTTTCCTAACTACTTCATGTGGAGCAATATATACTCTCTCCACCAATCTCTCCCCACCTACCATCCTTAATTGTTCCCTTTAGCGTTTATTATCGCATGACATCTTCATCATTTGTTAGTTTGTTTATTCTCTGTCTCCCCAACTAGAACATAAGCATCACAGAAGAGCAGAGACTATCTGTTTTGGTCACTGTTGTAACCCCAATGCCAAAAATAGTGCCAATCCATGGAAGCCACTCAAAAACATTTTTTGAATGGATGGTTGGTAAAGGAAAATGTTTCTGTACTCACAGCACTTCTGACACCAAATATGTGCGGTTTCCACTACCAAGCAATTCTCGTTTTCTGTGGATACCAAGTGGGTGTCCTGCAGTTTTGACATTGCACGGAGTTAGCACAGACCCCACAGGTAAAGGGCTCAGTCCCACAAGACTGCCCCCCACCTCCGGCACTAATGGCAAGTAGTGGGTTTCTAGGATACTCACACTTCTGTCTGACTTGGCTTCAACTCAGGGGATCCCAAGACCTCTCTCCCCAGGTTCGATAATTTGCTATTATGGCTCAGAGAACCCAGGGAAACATTTACTTCCTATTACCAGTTTATTATAAATGATATTATAAAGAATACCTGGAGTCCCAGGATCGAGCTGTGCATCGGGCTCCCTCCTCGGCTCCTCCCCCTGGCTCATGTTTGTTATCTCTCTCTCTCTTTCTCAAATAAATAAATAAAAATCTTTAAAAAAAAATTAAAAGAATACAGAATGCCACATGCAGAGGTACATAGGGCAAGGTCTAGAAGGGTCCCAAATGCAGGATCTTATGTCCCCATGGAGTTTAGGGTATACTAACCACCTGCATGTGGATACATTCCCCAATGCAGGAACTCTCCAAATCCTCTGTGCCAGGAACTGGGGACAAAACACAAATATTATAGTAAAAGATACTCCTATCACCCCTGTGACTCAGGAAGTTACAGAGTTTTGGAAGTTCTATGCCAGGATTAAGACCGAATATATTATATTTCTTACTGTCTCACATTTCAGATGGACAGATGAACGAATGCATCTGCCCAAAGAGTTGGGTTAGGACTACTTTTAAGATTGGTATTTCCTTGTTACTTGCTCTACCTTTGGGCATTTGTTCCTTTATTATAAAGCCATTTTGAAGGCACTGCCTTCACTTTCCCTCACAGTCTGTGTGTAGAGAGGTAGCATGGTATGCGGAGAAGGCATAACATTTTGGTTCAGCCTGCAGCCAAATTGTTGTGTAACAGTGGATTTTCCTTAATCCTTCTCAGCTTCAGTTTTTTCCTCTATAAAATGAGGATTATTATAAGATGAAATGAGTTAGTTTATGTGAAAGCATGCTGTAAGCTATAAAGAACCATGCAAGTGCTAATTATTTACATTTGACGCTTTAGAAAGGAAAATAGAAAATAATTCCAGGAAGGATGTCAAGATTCTGTAGAAATGCTTATCTGAGATGCAGCAACAGTCCAACTAGCCCAGCCCTTAATGGTGGGCTGAGCCTTAAAACTTAACCTTTAAGATTCTACAATCACTTATAGTCTATAATCTTATAATCTATATGTAAATAAATCCAGTGTTTACTGTGGCTGACTGTGAGAACAGTAAAACTTTTCCTGAAATATCACCATTTGTTCCTAAGATTCAAAATGCTTTTACATATACTACCTCGATTTTCTTGATAATATACCACTGATATTGGCAGGGGTGGAAATTATTGTCTTTATGTTATCAGTAGATATGCACCAGTCCATGGAGTTCTCTCATAAGGATAAATAAAGCCTTGCCCAGCTTTAAAAACTGCACTTATACATTCATTACTTGGAATTCCATATTAATTTTCCTTACAAAGCCGTGTTACAAGTGGTAAGCATCCACTAGATTTGAAGTTCTGCCAGGCCAGGAACCAGGCATGCCTTATTCATTACCTTATTTCCAATGTCAAATACTCAATAAATATTTGTTGGAAGGAGCGGAATAGAAAGGTGGGTGAGTAGTGAATGATTAGAGTGGTTCAGATGATAAATGAATGGTTAGAAGGTTAGGGTCTCAGCCTGCTGCATAAAATCTTACCTTGTATTTGCTATGAGAAAGAATTTACATTTTTTTTCAATAATATTAAGGAAAACATCCCTTCTTTTATTCAGTGTTTGAATGCCTACTGTGCACTGTGAATATTACAAAGATCAATCTGACATTGATCCTTCTCTCAGAGAATTTATGGTTTATTAGAGAAAATAGAATACATTCATAGATAATTAAAATCTAAGCCAGAAATTATAAGTATCACAAGTATCAAAATATTTCAAAGGAGATTACTAAAATAGAAAACATTTCATTTAATAGAAGAAGTGGGGGGTGGCTTACAGAGAATTTTGTACTGAAAGGAAACTTAATTTGAGGAAAAAGAGAAAGTTAGAAGGAAACTTCTGAGGTTTCTAGAGGATCTCCTGCTTACTTCAGAGTTTTTCATTTGCATGGTTCTGATTCTGTTATGTCTGACATCACTTCAAAACTTGCCATGCCTTTCCTTTGATATGGTTGTTGCCCAGCCATTATTATAGTCTTTATGCAACAGCCAATGGTAGAGAGCACTGAGGGAGAGAGATTTTAGAGCTGGAACTGGAATGGAGAGTGGTAGTTAAGATGAAGAGGCCAGAGCGCTGAGTTCAACACTTAGGCAGTGAGGTCAGCCCGTGGGGTTTGAAATCTGAGTCAACCACACTGGGAAGGTCCATTGGGCAATGTGAAGCTCCTGCTTCTGTGGACTCCTGCTCCCCTGAAGCCTCCTGAGCTACTACCCCACAGCATCTAACCAGCCCCATCTTGCTTACTCTGGGGAATGAAAGGAAACAGTGTGAACTTACTTCCTCTGAGAGTTAAGACAAAGGGCGGAGATAACAGTGTTCACAGCATAGAATAGGTCTGTCTAATTCAATGCAATTGTGAGCTAAAGAAACCGTGTATTAGAGACTATGTTCATGGTATCAAATTTCATAATCTGTAGACCACCAATATATTTAAATAAGCTTATGTTTGGCAGGGTAAGGTCAGTAACACTGAGCTTGTGCTATTAAAATGACAGATCAAGGCCTCGCTTCCACCCTAGCCATAAAGGTCATTGAACATCAAGGCCTCTAGAAACATGCAGAGTCCAAACTTTGACCACTGCTGAAAGTCATGTCCTCAGGGTCATAGATCAGACCATCTTCATATATGGGGATGATCACATCAATACCTTAGGATATTTGATAAACATTTAGCTCCACACTTACCCATTCAGGAACATGTAAGCACCCCTTAAGTGAGAGCAGCACTAGCTCTGCTATTCTGTCACTTGATTGGTTATGACTTGACTTCTTAGGAACCCAGCCTATCTTCAAGAAGGTATTTATAAGGCATTATAATAATTAGACATATATATACACACACACAAGCACGGATGTACACTCACATGCACGCACACCAGGCTGTTTCTGAACTAACTCTATGTTCCATTGATGTGACTGTCTCTTCTGTTACTTTCCATTTCAGTGGTTCTTAAATTCAATAGGCTTGAATTCCCACCATACTGTGTAAGAAACCTTGTTTTTCAGGGAGGAGGGGGAAAGCAGGAGGAGAGGTAGAATAATTTTTATCAAGTAGCTACAATATATACTTTATAGGTAATCCCATGACTCCCTTTAGACATATTATCCTCACTTTGTATGAGAAAACTTAGACTCAAAGACGTTTAATAACTCACTGGAGGCTGTGCAACTAGTAAAGAACACAAGGGACTTTCAGCCAGGCTCTGTGTCCCCTTGAATGTTCCTTTCCAAAGCATGCCTCTTAGGAGACACAGTTTATTTTAAGACAGATGACCAGCACTCAATTATTATTTCTTGACCATGGATATTGTAGGTAACATAGGGAAGACAAAAAAGAAAAACGCATAATTCTTGTCTTGAAGAAACTTAAGGCTTACTTGGGTAAACAAGAACAAAGAACACAGGAGAAATTTAGAGGAAAAAATTCACTGCTAACCTACACAGTTCAGACTACATGGTTCAAGAGTTCATGTTAGAGAGAGAGCCAGGGTGGGGGAAAGAGCTCAGTGGCAGCTTTCGAGGCTACAATCATCATTAGTTTCCCTAGTAATTGGCCATCTGTGATAGAAAATTATTGCACTTTTAATCCCATCAATATAAACAGAAACAATGAATACAGCCATTAGTGCCATGTACAATACTCTGATTATTTTTTATAATATGTTCCCAATGATAGTTGCATAATTGATGGTCACGCACGTGTGTGATGTACAAAGTGGTAAAACAGAAAGCACTTAAAGAGAAACTAGCCATTTGACTGCTCCAGTTGCTTCACACTGAACCAGTCTCTCCACCGTGTGCCCAAGAGCGTTCCTAAAGCCAGTGAAGACAAATCTCCTCCTCTTCAACCTGAGAGTAGCTTATCTTTGGGCTGATGTGACTGTCTCTTCTGTTACTTTCCATTTCAGTGGTTCTTAAATTCAATAGGCTTGAATTCCCACCATACTGTATAAGAAACCTTGTTTTTCAGGGAGGAGAGGGGGAAGTGGGAGGGGAGGTAGAATAATTTTTATCAAGTAGCTATAATATGTACTTTATAGGTAATCCCATGACTCCCTTTAGACATATTATCCTCACTTTGTATGAGAAATCACTCAGAAATGGTTCTCACACCGAGAGAATTTTGTAAAGCAGAATAATGTGTGGAGTCTTTTATAAATGGTCATGCCCGGACTCCCTCTAGATCTTACTGCACCATAGTGGGTGAGGGGAAGCACCTCGTAAGCCACTTTCAAATGCTCCAGAGGTGACACTGATAAACCCCTTCTCCCTTTTCAGGACCCCTGACCCAGAGAGGCCAACGCCACTGCTGGTCTGGGACTTCTCAGACTTAACTGAAGGGGCAATGACGCTGGATGAAAGCCAGGCTTTTACTTTGCTCCTTGGTTCCCTCCCAGCACCACCGGCTGCTCCTGGTGCTCCCTGAGCAGGTAGGGTCTGGCCAGAGTGAAAAGGACACCCCTTCCTTATGCCACTCTTGTCCTTTGGTCCCCAGGCTTAGAGCACTCTTCTCGGGGAACTTAAATGTTTGCTCCACTTAAGGGACTGTTTGGCAACAGTAGGCTCTTTGGTTCCCGAACCAAACAGATTGACAGGACCAAATTCTGTGGTCAGGGAATTAGGAGCAAAGTTTGTTCCTAGATGCCTCTGAGCATCTCTCTATCCAGCCCTCCATGTCCTGGAAGCCCATCTCCTCACAGCTTTTCTTTTTGGGTTATGATAAGCCAATTTATAGATCATTTGGGCACATTTCACTAAATATCCTGTGTGGTCTGAGTAACCAGAATTTACAATTGCACATAGTTTCCATCAGTTACTGGAAGGTAATCTTGTGTTTTAAATTAGCATATCACAAAAGGAAATGTTTTACATAATTTTTTATCTTTAAAAAATTATTAAAAGTCTATTTTGTTCGTTACCTCTCAAAGAAAGAAAAATACCATGCATCTAGATATAAAAAGGCTCATTTCCTCTACTAAGTATATACCTTCCATACAGTAACCCAATTTTAGTTTTATACATGCGGCTGAATCGATATGGGTGTTTAACAATCATATTTTAATTTTGATAAAAATCGTAGTCATTTTTACATTGAGCCTGTCAGCTGGTGTACATTTAAGTCATTGATTTTGTGTAAGTAATCAATGTAGTTTGCATGTTTCCCTGTGAGAGAAGGGGCAGCAGGAATGAAAGAAAAGCTGAACTGTAGTTTCTAGGGAAAGATGGAAATCTAGAA
Organism: Leptonychotes weddellii; assembly: GCF_054177405.1. NCBI lineage: Eukaryota > Metazoa > Chordata > Mammalia > Carnivora > Phocidae > Leptonychotes > Leptonychotes weddellii. The sequence goes on from NC_138370.1 coordinate 68,768,324, forward strand.
GGATTTGGGGAATCCGGGCCTGGGGACACTTTCCCTTATTCTGTCTGAATGCTTGTCTTTGTGACAGGAAACAGACAGGTGTTTGTGAGTGTGTCTGTGTAGGGGTACAAGAAAGTTTGAGCCAATAGTAAGCGAGCCCCCTCCTTTTTTCCCCTCCCTAGGGCTGGGCTCTGCGGGCCACGGCAGAGGGTGGAAATTGGGCAGGAAGTGAACAAATCCTGCTCTGTATCTGAAGCAGCTTCTTCCTGATTTTCTCACAGAAGAGATTTACCATTCATCACTCTACAGTATAAACTGTAAATATCTGTTCTTATATTTTTCCTGAATGTGGCGCTAATGAAAGCAAAGACCAATCACCAAGGGTGAATTATTTAATACAATAATGTTTTAATAGCTGAGAAGAGACACGAACAGTAGAGACGCCTGTGGCTAATGGATTTCCCTGGTAGGAGATAAAAAGGCTGATTATACAGCAGAGCAAGTGAAGACCTGGTACATTAATGACAATTTACAGGTCAGCTCACTTACAGAAGTGATTTAAAACACACCATCTGTTTTCTAACTGTCGGTTGATAACTATGATTTTACAGACAGTCAGCATCTCCATCAAGAATTGTTACTTATTTGTCTTTCTGAGTCTTGGTTGACCCTATAATATTTTACCTGCTGGACCCCCAGATTCTTTCCAAATCAAACAGTTTCTAAACTGAATGGATTGCTAACGGTCAATTCTGCTTCTATTCAGCCGTTTTCTGCCAGGTTAGAAAATTAAGTCCCAGTGCCCTATGACATCCATTGTATGTATTGGATTAACTCTTTCTGATGTGTTTACTCCGGTACTAGCTAGGTATCATCCTTGACAGATAATAATTTTCTGTGTTCTGTGGCTCAAATCTGGAACCCCGGTTGAGAAAGGCTGCATCAGCTACTACTTAACAAGTTTCTTCCTACCCCTCCTTTTTCTTTCTCCTCCTCTTCTTGCTTCTGCCTGCCTTCCAGTTCCTCATCTCCTATCTCCATGCAGGCACCACACACACACACACACACACACTCTCTCTCTCTCTCTCTCCCTCTCTTGCTCTCACATAGGCAAGAAAGGGGGAGCCCAGCTTTGGCTTCCATTCTGCCCCCTTTTCCATTTCACTGCTCTGTACCTTTGTAATTAATATGCAGTAGAGTGTAAAAATTAAATATGAGGGCTGTGAAGTGACCCTTCCAGGTTTAGATCCTGGCTCTGTCGCTCTCTAGCTAGTGACCTTGTCCAACTGTTCTGTGCCGCTGTTGCCATATATGAAAATACGGGTACTAGTAGGACCTACCTGAAGGAGTTGCTGCGAGGATTAAATTATTTGACACACATTAAGCATTTAGAGCAGTGTCTGGCACATAGAGAATACACAATAAAAGTTGTCATTATTGTAATTACAGGAGATGGTTGGGAGGCCAGGCAACTGATCTTTTCCTAGGGTCTGTAAATTAAGTAGGGCTTTGTAACTTACTTGTAAGTTGGAAGGATAGAAAGAAAAGAAAACTTTGTCAGGCCTCTTTTTCTACCTATGCATTGTAGACATTCATTAATTGAACTCACAGTTGTTGCTGAATACCTACAACGTACTAGATGAGTGATTCTCAAAGGGTGAACCCTAGCTCAGCAGCGTCAATGGAGTCATATTAGAAATGCAAATTCTCGGGGCGCCTGGGTGGCTCAGTCGTTAAGCATCTGCCTTCGGCTCGGGTCATGATCCCAGGGTCCTGGGATCGAGCCCCGCATCGGGCTCCCTGCTCCGCGGGGAGCTTGCTTCTCCCTCTCCCACTACCCCTGCTTGTGTTCCTGCTCTGTCTCTCTCTGTCAAATAAATAAAAAAAACCTTAAAAAAAAAAAAAGAAATGCAAATTCTCAACATCCTCCCGATCCTTCTCTGAAGGTGGGGCCAAGCAATCTGTGTTTTAAGAAGCCCTGCAGATGTTTCTGGTGTGCTGAAGTTTGAGAACCACTGCTCTAGATGTAAAATGCTGTCAGTCTGCTGGGCACTGGGAATATAAACATGAATAAGACCCTGTTCCTGACCTTCTGAAACATATAGTTTACTGAGAGACAGATTTGTACACAAGAGCAACCAATGATTCGGAGAGGAACGGTAGAAATGCAGAGCCAAAATAGAAGCCAAGTCTGAATTTCAGGAGGAGGGTTTGGAAAGAATTTCTAAAGTGATCATTGAACTAACTCTTAGACAAAGACTAGAACTTTTCCAGGTATAAGTTGGTGGAAGGCGTTCTATGGAAAGGAACACATATGCACTTGGTGGTGGGTGGAAATGCACACACACCTCAACTTTTTTTTTAATCTTTAAAAAAATTGTTTTGAGAGAGAGAGAGCTTGAGTAGGGGGAAGAGGGGCAGAGGGAGAGAGAGAACCCCAAGCAGGCTCCATGCTCAGCACAGAGCCTGACACGGGTCAGTCTCATGACCCTGAGATCATGACCTGAGCCGAAATCAAGAGTCGGACACTTAACTGACTAAGCCACCCAGGCGCCCCCACACCTCAACTTTTAAAAAGCAACTCCTCGAGAGGAGGGGTTTTGTGTTGTGTTTGTTCACTGTTGGATTCCCAGTGCCTAAAACATGCTCCTGGCTCACAGGAGGCACCAGTAACTATTTGAATGATTAAACACAAAGGTCCTAAGTCTCCACATATTTAATTTTCACTGAAACTTTTCTTCTCAGCATGATATTAAACAAAACAGACCTAATTGTGAGTTCTGTGCTTTAAAGTATCATATTCCTAAAAGAAATTAGCCAGTGACCAGATTGTTCATTTAACACAGTGTATCTTAAAATACGGGTTTGGCAGTATGAGACTGTCCCCTTTAAATCTGCCAGGATAGCTCAATGAAGCCCAGAGCCCTGGATTAATACATACTTATCCCAAACCTGCAACTCTATCCAAAGGTACAAATTATTGATGCTTCTTATAAACACATCGGTCTTTACAATAGAAACCCTGACAGGTTCTTCATTAAAATGTGAAGAACCAAATATCCCAGGCAGCATATTTCCTTCTGCTTTAGTTAAAATTAACTCTGCATACAAAATGATCAGGTTTGGTACTTTTCTGGTCATGTTCTCATATGTCACCCTATGCCAGATGCTCGCTCTTCTTTATTCTGGATGCCAAGGTGTACTTCATAGCGTCAGATACTTCCCCAAGGATATCCCTGCATCTTCGCACTGACCACAGCGACAGGTCGGGTTGTCGATTGAAAAGAAAGGACTTATGCCAAATTAGACCTCAGAACTGAGATTTCCTTCCTTTCAGAGCCACTTCTAAGGGAGCCATCCTATGGGATTTCCTCCCCAGCATCATCACATACCTAGTCTGGTGTCATGTACCCTGTTAATTATATCCCTGGCCAGTTTGCTCTGGCCTCTGATCTGACAAAGCGGGGGGCTCCTCTAACCCGTGTTCCTAATCAAGTGGACCAGAGATCATAGGCGTTTTAGAGAACAAAGGGACTTTGGAGATCACTTCTAGGAACACAAGCCTTCTAAACATTGAACACGCAGTAAAATAAGATAAAAACAGAGAGGGAAACAAACCATCAGAGACTCTTAACTCTAGGGAACAAAGTGAGGGTTGCTGGGGGGAGCTGGGGTAATTGGGTGATGGGCATTAAGGAGAGCACTTGATGTAATGAGTGCTGGGTGTTATATGCAACTGAGGAATCGCCAAATTCTGCCCCTGAAACTAATAATACACTGTATGTTAACTAAATTGAATTTAAATAAAAAATTTAAAAAAAAACATTGAACATGCAAATGGTCTATTGTGTGATGGATGGAGAAGTTAAAATAGATAAAAATTTTAAAACCCAAGTTGACATGAATTTTCCTTTGCTTCTCTTATCCCCAAATGCAATCTTTTAGATAGACTTGGGATTAAAAATAGCTCCCAAATTAACTTAATAAATGATGTTTTAACTTTTCTATTTGATCTCTGGGGTTATTGCTCTCCAACAATACTTTTTGGTTAAACAACCAAGCCTTCCAGTGTAAGAGAACTATTATCACAGAGTAGATTTGGCTAAAGAGTTGCCTAAATATGTTTGAGAAGCAAAGCCAATTTCACATCATAATGCAAATATTAGAGGTGTTAATTACAAGTCATTTCTCCCTGGACCTCAGTTTTCACATCTTTAAAAAGAGGGAATAGAACTCCAAATCTCTTCCAGGGTTAGGATTCTATTCAGTTTTAGGTCTTCCCCTCCAGAGCAGCTTTAAGGAGCTAGGGAAGGGCTATGGAGGAGAACTGAGGGCAGAGAACATGCATAGCCACCCTCACTCTGCTTCTTACACACACGAGCGTGCACACACACACACATATCCTTTACGTGGTTCTCATCACGTTTAGATGCCTTTTGTTTCTAGGTGCATATTAGAATTAATTGTGTTGCTAGTGATAAACAAGCAGTGAAAAAATAATACCAAGTGACTGTATAACACCACCTGAATGTAAGAGGATTTTTTTTAAAAGATTTCATTTATTTATTTGAGAGGGAGAGAGAGAGCACAAGCAGGGGGGCAGAGGGAGAGGGAGAAGCAGACTCCCCACTGAGCAGGGAGCCCGATGTGGGACTCTATCCCAGGACCCTGGGATCATGACCTGAGCCAAAGGCAGATGCTTAACCAACTGAGCCACCCAGGCACCCCCTAAGAGGTTTTTAAAATATACTTCAGTTTTGTATTTTTATAACTTTAGAAAAAAATAGGGATATGATTTTGAATAAGAGTTTGGCACATTTTAGCTCAGTATATTTACAAATTACTTCATTTGTTCCTTGTGCACAGCCTTATTATCTGCAAACTTATTCTCTCTGCCAGGTATTAGGTTAGGCATTGGGCTTACAGAGGGAGTATAGCTTGATGCGGTTATTCATTAAAACATCTTAAAGACACATTAAATAACAGTAGAGTTGAGATAGAAAGGGAAACAGAGGGGCACCTGGGTGGCCCCTCTGCCCCCCTGCTTGTGCTCTCTCTCTCGGTCTCTCTCTCTGTCAAATAAATAAAATCTTTAAAAAGGAGGGGGGGTGAGGAGGACAGAAATATGTGAGATTACCCATGAGATTCCAGGCAGGAATTGACAGCTTTTACTTGAAGGTTATCACCCGGAATCCTATTGCCTCTCTCCAAAACATTGTGAACCTTATGGATTGAGCATTGAGCTGAATGTTTTTGAATTTGAAAACTCTGTTCTTTAAATTTTATTTGTCTATTCATTTGTGCCTCAATTTCTCTGTAAAATATACATTTTTAAATTTTTAGTTCTTACCTCAGGAGCATCCTTAGGGTTACTATTTGTGGAAAGAAACATGTATTTGTTAAATGCCTTACACTTCAAAGACATTGTTGTTCTAAAATAGGGTGTGATTATTAGCTTTTAATACTTAGGCTTTGCATAAAAAGAAACATCTAACAACCATGTAGCATTTAACACCAGGAATCCTGTGTGTTCACATTTCTGTTCACAGTTTCGCTTTTTCTGTTTGTCTTCTTCATTTCTTTAGTTTATATTGGTTATGGAGCAAAAAGTTGGAGGCTACTATTTTTACGAGTTAAAACTCACAGCCAGTGGTCAGTGCTAAAGCTAGTATGAAGTGAATGCAAGCCACTGATGGGGAGGACATACATTCTTGGCATCTTGAGTGCATGTAGATGCACTGAGGGGCTGTGGATGGGGCTGAGGGTGGGAGCAGAACTTTATAAAATACATCAGGGTGTTGAAAAGATTTTGGTAAGCTGGCTCATGCAGGAATTGGAAATCAGTGAAAACACTGATCCCACATCATTTCATTCTGAACTATTGACTTCATTTATCTGAAGATTTCATTTGTTTTACTTAACATACAATGCCCTCCCTCACCACTACCTTCAAGTCTTTCACAAAAATTGTCTTCCAAAAGGTATTTCCAAGTTTATTAAACTTAGGTAAATATGAAAATTGAGGTTTGGTCTGTAGGGGAAGGGTGCAAGTAAGTTTCAAGTTCCAGGGAGATCATTATTGATGACTTGGAAGAACCTGACTGCAAAAGGGACTCCTAAAAGAGATAAACATCTCTGGAGCAGGCTATCGTTTGTCCAGAGAGGTTTGAAAACCAGAAGGAGGTTTTGAAAGCCATTAACAAGTTAATAGGAAGCCTGCAATTCTTGGTGGTTGAGACTAACTTGAGTATGGGGCTGTGTTTATAGGCAAACACTACCTGTCTCCCAGCAGTAGAATCTTTATGAAGCTGAGATTGCAATTGTTAGTGAAAACGAACCAAAAAATGAGGAGGGAGGAAAAAATAAGACTTATGAGCAGTGTCAAAACATACACATTTAGAAGAGATATATTGACATTTTAGGTTGAAAAATAATGATGTTTCAGGAATTCCCATTTCCTAGATTTTGTGTATGAATAAATTTCAAAGGTATATGAGATTCATTGCCTTTGTTGTGATGGAGTAGAAAAGTTAGAAACTATTTCATTTGCATAAAGGAAAATATGATCTTGAGAAGACAATGATGAGACACCCTTGTTTGTTTTAGGGATCTGCAGACAGGACAAAGAGAAAAGCACACAAACTATGAGTATAGGTGAAATATCACGCCATATGATTATGAACAGTATGAACACAGAGTAAATAACTTTACTAGCAGAAATGTAGTTAATAATAAGCAATGTAAGTTAATTACAAAGCCATAGTTATCATTTTTCCTCAATGGTAGTTTCCCATAAAAATTAAATGGTAAAGTACCTTAGTCTGTGTGGTGCTAAATTTAGAAAAGAAGTAACTTCACTTGCTCTTTGTATATAGCTACCAAATTTTTGGTGCCTGTGAGAGAATTCACGTATTGTATCATTTAATTAACAGCAATATTTGATAACTGACTCAGAGTAATTCTAACTCCTCTTACCTTCTTGCTTTGCAGCTTGGCTCGTCCTCTTCTGTGCCTTTTACATCTATTTTTTCTCAGCTTTTTATGACTGTTGTGGTTCCTCTCATTATTGGACAGGTAAGGTCTCCAACTTCATCTGCTCTTTTTTTTTTTCTTTTGTGAGTCAAATTGTGAATTCCGATATAATGTCAGGACAATTGAAAGAAAAGATAGAGAAAAAGACATTTAAAAGAAAACATAAAAGACTGTGAAACACCAGGTTTCATCCATCACCTGATATTCCCACCTTTTTATTTTTTTATTTAATATCAATCTGCTTTGCAGATAGCTTTACATAGGGATGCCTGCACAGATTCTTGATTTTTTAATTTATTATCTGTACTTCGTGGCCATGTAGGTAGCTTAAAAATACCTAGGAAATCATTTCCTTATTCTGTTCCTTCTGATAAAGTCTCAGCATTATGACTGTTGGTGGGAACAAGCATCTAGTTGGCTGGCTTCTTCGTGGACCCTTTCAACAGCTGTGATCATATTTGTGATCATGTCATTAATAAAATAAACAATTATATTAGCTCTTAAAATTAGATCTTAGAAAATTTAGTTTCCTTTATCATTCTTATTGAATTAGACTAATGGGAGAAGTTCTTATATTTAACTTCTTATAGCAAGTTAATAAGCATGTAATTGAATTATAACATACAAATTTAAAAACACAGGAATGGAGCACAGAATTGTACCGCTAAAATGAGTGAGTCTTAGGAAAATAGTATATCAGGATGGTTAAGAGCACAGACGTTGGTTAAAAAGCAACTAGACTCTAGTTCTTAGTTTTACCTTTTATTTGCTGTGACTTTGGGCAAGTCATTTGATCTCCTTAGCTCCAGGGTTATAATTCACCAAATTGTATAATAATAGCACCTATCTCAAAGAGTTGTTGTGAAGATTAATTTAAATGTGGGTGCAGATAAAGTTTTTGTCATCACAGAGCCTGACACAGGTAAGTGCTTTATAGTGTCTATCATCATCATTTTCAAATTCCCTGTAAATACTAAATGAGAAGCAACTCTTTGAAATATTAAATAGAAAAAAAATTATGTCTATGTACATATTACAGGTATATACATATAATATTTACACACCGTCTTAGGCTTGGTTCTCTGGGAAAGAGAGTGTGAGACAGAGGTTTCTATGCAGGAAGTTTCCTCAAGGAGTGCCCTTGGGGTGAACACCTTTGGGAAAGTAAGAAAAGTAGGATGGGGAGAACGTACAGGACAATGTAGTTCCAGCAAAGGCCTCTAGCTGCACTGAGCCCTCAGAATCATCCCACCGAAGACCAGAGTCTTACAGACTCTTGCACTGACCTCCCCGTGAGAGGTATGACCTTGGGAGAGTCTACTGTCTTAGTAGCAATTCCCAAAGAGGAACACAGCTGGGATCTCTGGGATAACCAACATGCCCTGCAGATGTGGGAATAAACACCTCATTCCAGGTGGCACACCACAGCATCCACTACATGTCTCCATGGTTTTTTTTTTTAATTTTAATGTTATCCTTAGAAAATGGACTAAATTTAGGATAAGAGGGAAGGATTTAAAGGTACTTAAAGAATACCATTTAATTAAATGTAGAATGATACTTGGAAAAATACTTCCCCTACAGTGCTGCTCACATCAGGTATTCTGGCTAAACATTATGTCCCTTGCCTCTCTAACCTCTTTGCCACTTTCCTACACTCTCGACTCCCTGGCTTTTCTCAATTCCTGCTTGATTTTTCTGTTTAGAGTATCTTTCCATTTACCCTCCCACCCCAACTCATTGTTCATGTGACTCTTTAATTTATACCTTCTTTGAACCACCTATCTGAAGTATGTTTCCCTGGTTGTTCTTTACTGTAGCACCTTGATTCCTTTCTTGTCCTTTGCTACAATGTATACTTACCTTTTGCTTGCTTGTGACCTGTTTGTCTCCCCCATTAGACTGTAAGCTTCATGAGTATAGGAACCATATTTGTTTTGTTTACCATTACATACCCAGATGATCGGCACCCAATAAATAATGTATGGAATGGGTGAGTGAGGGAATGAATGGGTGAGTTCTATGATCGGTAAGGGAAATGCTGTCTTACAGAGGCATAACAGAACCTACCTGCCTTTCTCAGCTCTAGACAGTTTAAGCTGTGGTTACTATTAGTTTAAACCCATACTTATTTTCTTGGTTCTGAAAATAATTCCATATAACTGAAGGCTCACACATTCTTTTCTTATTGTATCTTGGAAATATCTCTGTTGATAATAAATGTTTGGCTTCAAACATAATGGACAAAAAAAAATACCTTTATCTAAACTATTCAATGATATATATACATATTTTTATATATAGTTATATGTACACTTAGTTACATATATAGTTACATAATTTATGTAATTAAGAATATGTATCCAGAGAGAAAAATGAATTGTTAGATTGCTCATCATTGCTCGCCCAGTAGTAAAGTATTACGGTAAATTATAAAATAGTAAAGGTAGTCAAAAAGTAATATAGGTGGTTTTAAAAAATTCTTCCAGTACCAAAGTCCTTTAATGGCTTTTTTCAAAGAGGAAAACGTATTTGCATCTACCTGCCCACCTCCTGTATTCTAGTCTTAGGAATTAATAATCACAGCCCTGTGTCTCCACCTTTAGAAACCACCTGCCTCCTCTTTTTCTGTACATCCTCACTCCCTTACATCCAGGCGATCACTAAATGCCTCCGTTTCTGCTGCAGAAGTCCTTCACATCTGGTATCTGCGACCTCATCCACACCACCATAGAGGATGCCACAACTTAGTCATCTCTCGTCTAAATTACTGTACTTCCAATCTCTCTGCTGTGAGCCTCTTCTCATTCCTAGCCAATGTCTTCACTGCCTCCAGGAAAGCCCTAAGAAAAATCAAATGTTGTTCTTCCCCTTAAAAGTGCCCCCCCCCACCCCCGCCCATTCCTTGTGTGGCCCACAAAGCCCTTCACAGTCTAGCCCCACCCTGCTGCTTCAGTGTCACCTCCCACCATCCCCTCCCTAACGGCACCTCCTGTGCCAGGCCTCTTGCGCACCACTCCCTCACCTGGCCATGCCCCTTCACTGCCCCCTGCCTTTCAGTTTGAGGTTTGCGCCTTTCCTGCCGGCAAACTCCTACTCATTCCTTAAGACTCAGTACAAAGATACCCTCTGGTGTGCAGTCAACCTGCTCTGACTCCCCCGTTCTAGACTAAATACCAGTTCTCGCATGGTACTTGATTCATAATATTCATCAGGAGCGATTATAATTGATCTGGGATCTTCTGAGAAGCAGAGACGATTAGTATATTTAGTAGTTTACTCAAAAGTAGGGTGTGAGGCGGGCCTGGGTGGCTCAGTCGTTAAGCGTCTGCCTTCAGCTCAGGTCATGGTCCCAGGGTCCTGGGATCGAGCCCCGCATCCGGCTCCCTGCTCGGCGGGGCTTCTCCCTCTCCCATTCCCTCTGCTTGTGTTCCCTCTCTCGCTGTGTCTCTCTCTCTGTCAAATAAAAAAAAAAAAAAAAAAAAAAAAGTAGAGTGTGAGCTGTATAAAAAGATTGGCTGAAAAAAACTTCAAATTTACCCTCATGGAGCCCCCAGTAGCTATTTTACCTAGATCTCCAGCTTTACTAGAGAGAAACACCTAATTGGTCTCATCTTGTTTCAAATTTATGACCCCAAATTTAAAATGTCACTTAACACTTCCTAGAAATCCTACTGTACTTCCTTAGAAGATTATTTTACCCTGTCTTGTATTTTCAGGTCTCTTTTACTTACCCTAATACTTTCCCACTTGCCCATTGCACTTGGGTCTCCCTGACTTTGCTTCTGTTTCGCAAACATGCCAGCTTTGATCCTGCCTTAAAAACTTTGTACCAGCTGTTCCTTCTGCTTGGAACACCTCACCTTTCACCTTCTCGGAAAGACCTTCCTTACCCCTCCTCCAGTGGCTGCCCAATAGTCAGTGTCATATCATCCAGTTTAAACCTCTACTCAGGGTCGTGATCTTCCTCTTGTTGATTTGTTTGTCGTTTTTCCTATTTATCTTCTTAAACGAGAATATAAGCTCTATGATACCAGGGACCTTTTCTGCTCTTTTCTCTCTGTATTCGTATGTAATCAGTCGACCTACCTAAACTTTGTTATGTGATCTCTGAGGACCTTGTTAGAAGTACTCATGTGTACTACTTCAGGGGAAGGAGCCCAGGCAAGGTAGTCTTATCTCTCGATTGTAACTAGAGGTGGCACATTATGAAAATAAATATTTCTCTAGATTTGTGTGTATATCTTTTAAAAGGGGATTTTATCATTACCTTTTAAATAAACAATGGGAACTAGAAGGAGAAGAAAAAGACCAGGAAGGAAGAGTTGAAAATATTTTCCTTAATCTTCTAGTCATAATAAAGCTTCATTATTTAATTTTTTACTTATGTTTCTGAGAGTTCATTTTATTTTATTTTTCTGTGTTTTCCCCATACAGTACTTCTTTCTGGTTGGACTCATTATTGACTGGCTGCAATGTGATGTAGGGTCTAGTTTGATTTCTGCCACTGCCTGACTATACACACAACTTCTAGCCCTCACTTGCCTCATTTGTAGAACAATGAGTCTCATATCTTCGAGCTCAAAGATGCTGTGATGGTGTGAAGTAAGTCTTTCCATAGATGGTTGAGAGATTGCATCATCTGCCAGTTCTAGAAAGAAACAAAACATGTGTTATTGTAATATTTCTTTTTTTCCTGATAAACCCTTCGATACATCTAAATCCTTGTGATAATTACTTATTTCACTCATTATATTGAGAGATGTAAGAATAAATGTTAACAAACTAGAACTTCTACCACCTTTGAAAAATATTTTTTTAAAAACAGCGTGCTAAGGCCTACCTTTTTTCTGTAAATTTTTGAGGTTGGCTTTTCATATTAAACAGTCTTAAGCTAAAGCTGAAGATAATGTTATTAATGCTGGCAAGATTTTGCATTTATAAAATTATATTCGATATGAACTATTTTCATTGCTTCACTTGAAGTGCTCTGAGAGAAAAGGCGCTGTTGCATCATGCCATGGGATATCCTGGTAAACAGTGTGTGATAGAAACATCACCAAATCAGGACTTGGAAATAAGAATAGCCATTATTCACCATGTACAGGCCCTGGTTCTAAAGCATTTTATATTTATTTAATAACTTAATCTTCCTATGACTACTACTGGATCCATTTTACAGATGAGGCACAGGAAAGTTAAGGATTTGCCCAAGATTACAAAGAAAGAAGCTCCAAAGTCCATACCTTTAACCATGATGCTCTGTTGCCTCAGGAGGTAGAGGTCATATTCCTTGCTCATACCCCCAACCCTCCTCAATGACTTTTTAACATTTTATGCCAGTTGTTTGGGCTCTCTGTGCCTTTGTTTTAAACTATAAACTGAGCAGGATAATATCTGCAGACAATTTAAGTAATACTTTAGTAGATGATGGGTGTTTACTGTATCCCATGTATTTTTACTGTTTATACTTTTTGGATATTATTTTGAATCTACTCAATATTTAATAAAAATATTTTTAAAGAAAAGTGTTATATACATTGGATTTGATTTCGTATCCCTGGCTATACATTTCAACAGACTATTAAAGAAAAAGCAAACACTTTATGAAAATATATGGATTCAGTGGAATAGAAGATAAAACTTGAAGAAACAATCTGAAGTCACCTTGAAGAAAAATAAATCTTTAAAATTCAGACTTAATATGAAAAATTATCCATCACATATCCCCACTCAAAAATCAATTTATAAATATAAAGACAGAGTAGAAGGAAAAAAAGCAAGAAAATGCCCCAGAAAAAAATTGGAGAAAACTAAAATGATGGATATTACATTTCTCAGTTATCTCAGTATATAAACATTCCTCACCTAAGACATATTTTCTCAGGTTTCCAGCGTGGAGGTCATACAGTAATTGATATGTGGCTCAGCTTATTAAAAGTACTGGGATTCAAGTCTAAGTTTCCCTTCTAAGCTCTCCTGGTGTTTAATTTAAAATAGAGAAAATCAAAATGAAGAAAGTGAGACAATAAAGAGCTTCCTGAGGAAGATGTTTTTCCTTCCCACTCCATGGGGAACAGCAAGTCAACGAGGATTTGTCATCTAATGTTGAATGCCTAACTTTCTGTGAGCTATGAGTGCAAATGAATTAGTATAGATCCTGAAGAAAGCTACAGCTGGCCACCTTATCAAGATGCTTTTTCCCACCTCATCTTGACTGTCCCCCCCCCCACCCCCGAAGAGGGAATTCTGAGGTGTCTATATCAGGTTGGGTTGCTATCGCCAGCAAAGGCTTGTTTCCTATAAGGTTATTAAATGTTTCTACAAGGCAAAGAAATTTGGAGAATTTTAAAATGACATAGATTCTTGACAAATGGAGGATGATTGTATTGAAGTGTTAGTGGCTGAATGAAGAGAAGATGAGGTTTCCTGACGTTTATATCCACAGCGTATCTTTAAAGCATATCAATGTGACTTCACCCAGTAGTTTATGAAAGATTTTAACACTTTTCTTGCTACACTGTTGCAAAAGCAGCTGCTTTGTGAATTTAATTTTAGAAGCAGATAGAAAAGCTCTATGGGGCCTGGCAAAGCTATAAAATGGTTTGCTTAGAAAACACAGACAAACATCACTACAAGACTAAAAACAGTGAAAGACGATCTGTTTTCCCCTCGGGTTATTGCTTCGCTTTTGGGTCTGTCCAATTTCCAACTTTCTAGTTGTTTTCTTTATCAAGATTAAGTATCCAGCATTAACACATTGATGTGTTTAGAAGAAAGACATTTTGGCTAAGAGGATGCAGGACTTAGGAGTCCATGTTTCCTGCCATATTGAAAGAGTCCTTCTATACTCTGAGACTCTGAGTACTTCGTACTGAACAAAGAGGTAATTAGGTCAACTATGTCAAATTGCAGCTTATAAAGTAGATTGATGATTAGAGATTTGTCTTGGTTTTTAAAATGGCTTTGACTTTCAGTTATACCTCATTCATATTTATCTGATTATTTTGTCAGTGGGGTCACTGTTGGTAGAAGACGACACTCTACTTTGGGAATTGGTATCCTACATTCTATAAACTATTTGCAGAGAAAGGACTTTTGTGTCTTTAATCATTGTATATTAAAACACGATTGGAGGACAGCATCAATTTCAATAACTCTGTGTAACTTCCATTTATTTTATTTCCTTAAGGAGTTGAGTTGTCTTAAATTTGGGCAACTACTAGTTTTATGCTACCAAACATAATAGATTATGAAATAACCTCTTAAATGAAGTCTCTCTGTAGCCTTCTAGTAAGCAATTACTCCCACGGGGACATACCTGAACATGGGGCCATCTGGGTACCTCAAGCACTATTATCCAAAATTTGTGTTCTAATGCATCAGCCCAATAACATTGTGTGGCAGAACTGCTCTTACTTTTCTCTACCTTACTGCAGTTTTCTTAAGTAATCTCTGTGCCCAGCGTGGCGCTTGAACCCATAACCCTGAGATCAAGAGTCCCATGCTCTACCGACTGAGCCAGCCAGGCATCCCTATCCCTTAGTTCATTTTAACCTTAAAGAAAGAAATGAATAAAATAAATTACTATGATTTGGGATCACATCTACAAAAAGAAAAACCATAAGTTTTTTTTATAAATCCAGCTGTAATTTTAATTACAGGGTCTTTTTTTTTTTTAAATATTTAACCACTGTTTGTCTACATATATAAAAAGCACTGTTTCTCTTTCATTCCCAGCCCACCCAGCCTTCAAGGTGTTATTCCTGTACTTTGTACCAACTTGTCAGCTTTCTGCCAGTATTTCCTTTATTAATACTAGAGTTTCACTTACTGAGTCCTTGAGAATGGATGAAGTTGATCTAATAGCCATTTGTTCAAATGTTCTCTTGAGAGTAGTTTACTTTGTTCTTGAGTATCTGTGAAGGCATGCTCCATTGCGAATTAAACCTTTTTAGCCACAGAGTAGAAGATGACAGAACCCCATCAGCCTTGTCAGGAGAAGTTCCCTGACCTCATTATTGCTAATGGGTCATGGTAATTCAGCCTGTTGTGAAATCTCATGTTCAATTATGCAGGATAATGAGTGACTCAAAACTTAATATGTCTCAACCACAGTCCTTATTACAGGGTTTGTTCGGCTTCTTTCAAAAGTGTAAGGTTTTAAGTAGGAGCGGTTCACTTTTATATCCAAGCAAAAGTTATCACCAAAATCAACCTGTCCTGATTTTAAATATCTGATTTGATTTTTAAAGAAGAGAGGATTGCTGTATAACTTTATTCACTCATCCTTTTGTAGGAGAGTTAGGACAGGTTTATTCATTTTTAAGTGTTAATTCTAGAATTCTAAAAGCATGCAAATGGCATTTGTCTTTGGATTCACAAAAACTCTAGATATTCAGAGTTTGAATTATTTAAACTCCCACAACACATGCACTTTTGCTTTTCAAGCATGAGTTATAATTTAATTAAAAACTTCTGGTGCTTTGCTTGCATTTTAAATATTAATATGTTCCATGGATCACTTTCGATTATCTACTGTCTTGAAATTCTTGAAGATGTCAGATTTTTAAGATTCCCAAAGTTGCACTTGGAATTGTCTATTGAGGCAAAGGGGACTGTGATAATTACACACATCCATTAGGATCAGCAGAGGAGATAAACTTTGGGGAGGCTTAATGGGCACGTCTCAGTGACAGCTAGCAAAGAGCATTTGGCATGATTAAGGATGGATTTGAATGCAGTTGAAAATATACTGTCATTATGGACACCAGTGGAAGTTAACTACAAATGTTAAATCCCCCAGAAGAAGAGTGGTGTGGCAGGGAAGCTTTGAAATCCACTGTGGCCTTCATCCAAATTATTCTCTTTCCTTTATGTCTTTCTGCTGTCAGAATCACTTTGCGATGCCCAACTCAACTCTCTGCATCTTCGAAAAGAGGCAACCTGTTGATCTCTGTATTTCAGATTGTCCGAAGATACATCAAGGATTGGCTTGAAAGAAAGAAACCGCCTTTTGGTGCTATCAGCAGCAGCGTGCTCCTCATGATCATCTACACCACCTTCTGCGACACGTTCTCTAACCCAAATATTGACCTGGATAAATTCAGCCTTATTCTCATACTGTTCATAAGTAAGTTGGAAGAGGGAACATTCTTGCTATCCCCTCAGTCTCCTCAGGAGCAAAGCGTAGCAATTTGTGTCCCCTAAGTTCATTTTGAATGTTAATTTGATTAGAAAAGAATACTGAGCTTCATCTTATATGTGCTCAGTGACTTTAACATGTGTGTCTGTTCTTTAAGAAGACATCAGTTATGTATTTATGATTTAATGTCCTTTGTTTTTTATGTTTGATTTATAATAGTTGATGCCAGATGAAAGAAGCCATGGGATCTGTCACATTCAAATGTTAGATTGAGCACTTTTTTGCCAATTTATTTTACTATAACTTTGAGCTAATCTTACCCTTTATTGTGAGTTCAAAGTAGGATTTATTTACTAAATACTGTCATTTTCAAAGTTTAATAATTGGCTGAGTTAGTGAAAAGGTGGATATTTACATCATCTTTTCTATTAAAATACACCCAAGGTAGTACCATTTCAGTTTAAGAAGTGGCAAACTATGAAATGCAAGTAAACTGAAAGGATCAAGTATCAGCCTTTTGTTCCATTTATCCTGTAATACCAAAGACGACTTTGTAATTATAATGCCTAAGAATCTTTTGTTATTAAAATCAACATGACTTATTCCAAAATATGTATTAGATGCCTACTGCAGTCATGCTATTTGCTGTGAATACCCATAGCATAAACCAACTCTTTCTAAATTGAACAAATTAAATAACCAAGTCTCAAATCAAGGAGGGTTTTAGATTTGCAGAGTAGTAGACATCATACCAGATGCCTGGGGATATCTTCCATAAGAACAAGTTCAGTCCCACTAACTTTAGTGATTCTATTGGTTTAGCAATGTGTGTCTGTTTTCCTACTTGCTATCCCATAAGTTGAAGATAAAACTAAGCATACCAGTAACTACGCTACAGATATTTTTATACCCCTAATTTAGATTCGATCTTTTTTCTTTCAGTATTTTCTATTCAGCTGAGTTTTATGCTTTTAACCTTCCTCTTTTCAACAAGGTAAGTGGTACGGTAGCTCTTATGGTTGTTAGTTTTCTAAATGACGAATCGTGCTGTGTACTTGGCTTCTATGCCACTATGCTATTCTAGTGTTTCTCCAGTCTCCTGACCATTCCATCTTGCTCCTGCCACCCTCAGGTTGTAGACATTCCCAAAGGGTTTGTCCGTGGCCCTTGTGTCATCTGCTTGCATCATGTGCTTGGGTGGCCTCCTCCTCCATTCTGCTGGCTCGAGCTGGCAGCTTCCTGCTGATGATTTTCAAGCCTAGACCTTCCATTCCAATGTTTTTCCTGAGTTCCAGCACTATTTATCACTAACTATTTAGATATCTTCACCTGTCTTAAGAAGACCTCAGTCTCAAGATGGAATTAAATTTTTTCCCCAATACTTCCTCTTTCTCTCTCATTTCTTTATTGTTAATGGAATCACCATCCACATGGTTACTCAGACTGGAATCATTATTTTTAAAATGTCTTGGTCCTGCCTCTGTAGTATTTTTTGTGCTCCCAAAGCTACTTCCCTAATTCAGGCTCTTGTTGCCTCTTTTCTCCCTGGACTGTTGCAGTGGATATCTTACAAGTATCTTCATTTCTAAAATGAATTTTTCTTATGCATTTCATACTACTTCCAATAACTCAAAGTTCTCATAATAGTCTCTTATCACAATAGATTCCTAATAGCTCTTATCAGAGATCTTCAAGGGTTCCTGTAGAATGAAGTTCATTTTGGGGGGCTAAGTGAACCACAGCATTCATGCTGTCTAAGCTTTAGATTAAGGGGAAAATCTTTGCCGTTCCCTGGAGGAACCTCATGCATTCTCATTTCTGTTCCTTGCTTAGGCTATCCTCATTAAATTGGTCTCTGTGCCCTAGTTCATCTTTCCTGTTCTTAAAGGCTCACCTCTAATGCAGCTTCTTCCACCAGTATTGTACATTCAACCGGTATTAAGCCTTCGGTATGAGGAAGTTACCACAGTGAGGACTACAAAGAAGAGATGATTCTGACCTTGCATGAGTTTGTAGACTAGATATATGTCTGATAACTAAGTGTCCTCTCAGTGGACAGTAAGCCAACCTGTAGTCAATTCAAAGGAAAAAGCACTTCCAGAGAGAGTGGTAGAGCAAGGCTTCGTGGAAGAGATGGGATTTGACATGAGTTATAAAGAATGGCTAATTATTTCAGCAGACCAGCAAACCGAGATGCAGAGAGGAGCTTCTTGGTGGGGAAAAAACCCAATAATGCAAGTGTGGAACACACACACACACACACACACACACACAGTGGGACAATAGGAGCAGAAAAAGATTAAAAAATAATAACAGTAACTAGAAAGGCAGGCTTAGGCCAGATTGCCAGGTGATGGCAGTGAGTTGCCACAAGGGAAAAGGCCCAGGGTTTTTGTTTTAGTTTTTGTTTTTGTTTGGAGAGAGAGTGTGCACATGCACACGCGAGCGGTGGGGAGGGACAGGGAGACAGAATCTGAAGCAGGCTCCACGCTTAGCACAGAACCTGATGCAGGGCTGGATCTCAGGACCTCGAGATCATGACCTGCGCTAAAACCAGGGGTTGGACGCTTAACCGACCGCGCCACGCAGACGGCCTGGTCCAGGTTGTTTTTGAGATCGAAACAGTGGCCGAGTTGTTCAGGCCTCGTGTTCAGCACTTGGCCCTTACAGCACTTGGCATAGCATGAGGCTGATTGTCAGCAGTCAATAGAAATTTATTGATTGGTGTAATGTGAACCATTTTCTCTGGCTTGTGGTTGTGATTTATAAAGTAAGAGGGAAGCCTGGAGCCATTAAGACACCGAGAAA
Organism: Leptonychotes weddellii; assembly: GCF_054177405.1. Taxonomy (NCBI): domain Eukaryota; kingdom Metazoa; phylum Chordata; class Mammalia; order Carnivora; family Phocidae; genus Leptonychotes; species Leptonychotes weddellii. The sequence goes on from NC_138370.1 coordinate 68,787,288, forward strand.
ATGTGACTTAAATGGGTAGTGTAGGAATCGGAGCTATTTTAAAGTTCTTTTTGTAAACGGTTTGTTATGTCACCCTAGAAAAGATGTTTGCCTTTCACCGGCTGTTTGTGTGCTGGTCCTTGGGGCAGAAGTCATATCAGAGCCACTCCTCCTATCCTGTCAGACTGGGTAGGATGCAGATGTCCGGTCAGTGACTAAAAGCGTGCTGAAAAGCACAGAATGGCCGCTGCTGGAATGGCTGAAGGAGGGGTGGGGCCGGGATGCTGTCACAACTGGTTGAATTAAAAGTGAGAATTTTCAGTGTGGAGTAGACTGGATTTGCAGAAGGCCTTGAGATCTTTTTTTTTTTAAAGATTTATTTATTCATTTGAGAGAGCGAGAATGAGAGAGAGAGCATGAGAGGGGGTAGGGTCAGAGGGAGAAGCAGACTCCCTGCGAGCCGGGAGCCCGATGCGGGACTTGATCCCAGGACCCTGAGATCATGACCTGAGCCGAAGGCAGACGCTTAACCATCTGAGCCACCCAGGCGCCCAAGGCCTTGAGATCTTAAGGCCCTTTTATTCAACGAAGTTCTCTTGCATTTTGAACTTGTTCAACCAATGGTCAGACATGCACATTCTTTGATAAACAGCAGAATAAGGAGTGGCTATAATCATGCCCCTCCCCAAAATGTGCCATTAAAAATCAGGAATTTTTCAATTGAACAAAATTCAGAAGATGGTTGTTTGTTTTGTTTGTTTTGTTTTTTTAACTATGAGAGACCTCATTTGTGCCTAACTAAGGATTTTATTGGAGCAATAAAAGATATGTTTACGGAGCCAGGCTCTGTGGCAGGCACTGTGCTAGGGACTATATGTATGTTCTTTCATGAAAGTCTGACAACAAAGACTATGATACGATACCTTTTTGTTGCTGTTTGGCTGATGAGGACCTGTACTTAGAGTAGTTTAGTTTAATAGCTTGCCTAAAATCAGATTTTAGTAGTTTAATAACAGATGGCAAAGAGTACATGTGGAATTGAAATCCATTTCCATTTGACATTTGCCCACACTTCTTCCACTGCACTAAACTAATTCAGTTACTTTTAAAATTCCTAAGTGCTTGTTTTGGTTAGGGAATCTGTAGAGAGTATTTAACTGGATTCTTCAAGTTCACTCACACAAACAAATTAGTCAAAGACACCAAGAGTGTGAACTAGGACCCATTGGTTTATACTCTGCTGAGTTTCATTTTCTCTTCCTATTTTTTGTTTCTTTCTACTTAAAATTAGTGAAATTGGCCTATGGTTTGTTTTTCATCTTTTTCTTACCGATTCATTAAATCTAAAACCCGTCCAGATATCAAGAGACAAAAACCTCAGCGTGGAAATCAGTCTTTCTTTTTTTATACAGTATGCCAGTGACCCCTGATGATGGAAGTTTAGCATAAACCAGGAGAGACGAGCTGAGAAAATTCAACTTTCCTACAACACTCCTCTTACCTGGTTAACATTTCTTGGATCTACTGACCTGATGTGTTAGCTTTCTAGTGTCTGGCATGTGAACTACTACTTTGAGTATTTAAAATACATTTTAGAGTTACTACTCTGTGTCCTTATGTGTCGACAGAATAATGTCAGGGTTAAAAATTCCAATTCTAGAGTCAGACAGACATGAGTTTCAATCCTACTTAATAACTTTGTGACTTTTGTCATTCCTCATTTATAAAATGGAGATAGTAATAGGACCTACCTCATAGAGTCATTTGGTGAAATGAATAGTATGCACAGAAAGTCCTCATCACAACCCTAGCATATATTAAGTGCTCAATAAATGTTAGCAACTGTCAAATATTTATTATACCAAAACAGTTTATCTATATTATTGCACAAACTAATGATGGAAGAGAGGAAATTAGCATTTCTAGCTTCGTAGTACATTCTCTTTGATGTTACACTGTCACAGATGCTAGGAGACGAGCTGATTCATCAAACCAAGAGTCAGTTGTCCAGAGTACCCTGTCCACAGTCTGCAACCTGGGGAAGCTGTCAGAGTTAAAATAAAGTGTTGAAAAGGTTAAGAAAAAGAAAGCAGTAATTGTGAGCCTTTAAAAAATACATAAAAGACAGTTTGGAAAGCTGATAACTAGAGTAATAGAAACCCAGAGTATCACTGGAGTGACAAAAGAAACTATTGAGAAAGAAAAAAAGAAGAAAACAAATTTTGAATATTTGTATAGGTGTTTTCATCCCTGTCTCAGTACATTTTTAATCAGATGTCTCAATCGGCTGCTCATTGTAGCCCCGGGAGGGAAGGAGGTGGTGAGAGGGAGCGAGGGAGGGAGGGGAAGAAGGCAGGTATTAGTATTAATGGTAAGTCTTACCATTTCAGACATGAGGCAACTAAGCCACAGAGCTCTGGGTAACTTGTTTAATGGCACACAGCTAATGACAGATGAGGGCTTCTCCTAAAATTAAGTAAAGACAAAACACAGGTACAGAGGTTAACAAAAGAAAGTATTTCACATGGAAGTTTCCTCCTCTGAAAACAGTGGGCTTAGATGGAACTCTCTCAGAGGACCTTTTCTGCTCCACATTCTGTGATTCTACTAGTAAAACCTTCTGACATGTTTTCCTTTGTGAATACTGCAGAGAAAGGCAAGATAAATATTATGTGGAAAACACTGATTGAAAGCTTTGTAAAAGAGCATAAAAAGACCAGTTGGGAAGAAAAGGAAATAAACATCTCAAGGGGAGCCAAAGTGATCAAAAGAATTATAAAAACAGGATAAAAAGAAAATCGATATTAAAAAGAGATAAGGTAGAGTTAGAAAATAAATAGTAATGTGATTCCTTTCAAGAGTGTGAACAGACACAATAGAGACGTTAATCCCTGAAAATAATTATAGTCATTACCATTTAAATATAATGCACAGGATGCGTCCTTTTTCTGGGTGTTGTCATGACTTTCTGCCCTTAGGCCACCGCTTGACAGAGCATGGCCGAAGGAAGGTTACCTACCTTACCAAGGTAGCGGCTCACATCCACTAAAGTGTGTGGCGGTGTTTTGGTTTTGGTTTTCGTTTTCTTAATTTCCTTCTCAGAAAGCAGGCTTGTCTCCAATTTGGGGCAGCCTACTTACTGGCGGAGTGTGACTTGAGAGAAGTTGTTTACCCTTGTTGTGCTTCAAGTTCCCTTTTCGGAAGAAGCAAGCAGTAGTAGTACCCTCGGGCTTATAAGGCTGTTCCAAGAAGAAGGAAATACTGGGAGTAGAGGGCTTAGAAGAATGCTCAGTGTTTCCTGCTGTGGTGATTCATCAGCACCATACTCTTCGTGAACAGAGGCCTCAGTGAGCATTTGCTCTATTGGCTTTCCCCACGGCCCAGGTTATGGAGCAATCTGTTTCTCTACAGATGGAGGATTTAGGGAGAATATTGTTTTAACCTTTAGTGGTCCATTTTTATGTGCTGATACTCCCTCCCCACTGATGTACCCTGTGTCAGTAGACCGTAGGGCACTGTTCCAACGCAGATCGGGCTGGAAACTTCCCCGCGCAGGCCTAGCTTCAGCCACCTTACCTGAAACGGGACGAGGAAGCAGGGCTGGCAGATATCCTTCTTAGCCGCACTGTAAGTGCTGCTCTGACCCATGACAGCCAAGGCCAGATTAAATCAGAGCCTTCTCGGCCAGAGAGATTTTGACACACGAAATGTGCTACAGCCTGGAAAAGAGCAAGGTATCAAGCAGAACAAAGTTCACTAAAGGAGAAGTGTGTTGCCAGACTCTTGAGGAAAAAAAATGAACTGCATGATCCAGATGCAGCAACAATGGGTTATAAACAAGGACAGCAAAAGACTACAAAGGCCTTTGTAGCGTCACCAACACCACAAGCATGGCTGGAGAACAGCCTCAACCTAGGCCAGTTTGTGATGCCACGTGCTCCGCAAGCACAGATGGGCCTTCATTCCTGTCGAAGGGGTTTACTCACTGTGAATTGACTCTATTTCCTACTCCCCACTCTGCCTCTTTCAAGTTTTCCTAATCTCTTAGGTTCCCAGGCCTCAGCATTACCTCCAGCTCTGTGGATGAGTGAAGTGCCTCATGCTTTACAAAGAAAGTAAAATCTCTGACATAAATTGCCTCTCCTTTCCCATTCTCTACCTGAAAATTTTCCATATTTTTCACTCACCCTGTCTTCTTTTGTGTCCAGTTCACGGACTAGAAAATAAGCCCTCTCAGGCTAATCCCACAGCCTGGGCCTCTCTGACCTCTCTAAGGACCTGGTTTCATCAGTTGTTTCTACACTGGGTCTTCACTATCTCTGCATGGTCACGTTCAGATTCCCATGACCTTTTTCTTCTCTTTACCAGAGTTCTTGAAAAAACGGTACCCTCTCATTAATACAAATTCTGTTCGCTCCTTGGCCTCCTCCCCAGGCCCCACTGGGCCTCCCCTTCCCTTCCCTATTTCCATTAACGCCCTAGTACTGCTCTTAATCCTATGTGCCCAAAGCTTCTTGTTTTTCTTTCATTCTTCCTCCTCTCTCAAAGTAACAGTAACAATAAAAAGATCAGCTAGCTTGTGTTAAACATTTGCTGTGTGCCAAATTCTTAACAAACAATGGTATTTATCCTCGCAATGGCCCCTAAGAGATCAGCAGTATTATCCCCATTTTCTATATAAGTAAAAGGATGGTCTGGATTGAAATTCAGCTGGGTCTTCCCCCAAAGCCTGTGCTCTAAAGCTGCTGGGAGGGAATATTTCACAGAGGTCAACATTTGACAAGTTCTTTAATTCTGTCTTCATGTCTCTTACCAGCATCCCTGCCCTCACTGTGATTCTTCAGGCCCTGACAGCTTTCTGCTTCCTGCCCAGCCTCATCATCACCAGTCTTTCTTACACTGCACTGGGTGGTTAGTCCTCCCAACCTCCTCAGCCCGTCTTGTCAAGTCCACACTGCTGGTCACAAACCAGCGCCCCTGCACTCAAGTCAGCCTGAAGAGTCTGCTCTTTGCCAACTGCCCCCTTCACCCCCAGATATCAGTCTCACTGCCCCTTACCTGAAATACACACCCACCCACGTCTAAACCTGTCCTTTAAAGCCAGCTCAATGGTTATTTCCTTCAAGAAGATTCTCTGTGTGCTCCATCATTATCCCGCATTCCTTACCAAGCTTGAGATAATCCTTTTCTTTGGTGCCATAACCCTCCCACCCCCTTTTTTTCTTTCTTTCTCAATCTCCCTAATATGTATATATATACATGATGAACAAAGGGATCAAGGAATATGTCAGCCGTGTAGTTCAGTGTTTAAAAGGAAAAGTGATATCACAGTATAAATATGATAATAAAATGTGGGAACAGTAAGGCAATCTTATTATACTCAACTGATGCATATCCATGAGAATCCTCAATTGAGATGAGACACCAAAAACTGTTTGGGAAGTTGTTATCCAAAAAGAGCAGGAGGTAAGACTGGTTAGGAAGCATGAGCACACATGACTTTTCAGAGGAGAGAAGACCAAAGGGCAATTTTCATATTCTCTTAACACGGGGATGAGGAGGAGGAGGAGGCCCTTCTCCCCTCCAGTGAATATATAACAAAGAAAACAGGATGTGTGGATCTGTTTAGGGAAGATTTTTCTCCCAATGAAAGTTATAGTGAGGATGAGGTTACTAAGGAAAGCGGTGGGATCACTTTCTTTAGAGATCCTTAAAAATTGGATTGATTGTTATATCCACAATTATACAAATAGAGTCAGGTTCTGGAGTGTTTTCCATTTGCTGACTCAGGGCAGGGAATGAATAGACTCACTGTAACTTCAAATCCTGATTCTGTAGGAAGAAATAGTTTCTAACATATCGAGCACACTAACAACAACAACAACAACATTTCTAATCCTTTTGGCTCCTGGTTCTCTAAATCTTTGTGTTCTAAAATAGAAAATCTGAATATGAAATTCACCAGTACTGGTCCCCATAACACTTAATGGATTTTAGCTAAGTGAGGTTTTTTTTTAATGCTTAACGTATTTGATATAACATAGGGATATTGTATCGCCTACCTTATGGGATAGTTCTCTTCAAATGTATAGAACTTAGAGGAGTATCTGATACACAGTAACAGCTCAAGGAATGAAAACTTGTTATTTTTACTGAAACATGTGATGTTAAATCTTTGTTCATACCATGTATTCCTCCAAAGGGTGTGTTTGCTGCCAGAAAGGTCTGCTGCTTCTTGAGGGAAGCAATTATGGAGATACATTAACTCTTTCAAGCCACTGGAATTAATATCAAGTGATAGCCTAGTAACTTTGCTAACACAGGTCCCCACTGCATGATTTTCACAAAGCCAGAGACCTCCACCACACATTTTTTTAGAGCAACTTTATTTTTAATAACCAATAACTAGATACAGTGCCGCTGTCCTTCCATAGGTGAATGGTTAAACAAATTATGATACATACATATCATGGAATGCTATTTAGCAATAAAAGTAACAAACTATTGATACACACAGCAACTTGGATGAATGTCTAGGGGTCAATGCTGAGGGAAAAAAGCCGATCCCAAAAGGTTACATACCATATCATTCCACACACAGAACATTTTGAAATGAAAAATTTTTTGAACAGCTTGGTGGTTGCCAGAGGTTAGGAATGGGGGATAGGGAGAAGAGCATGGGGAAGTGGGGAGAAGTGGTGTCCACCACACATTTTTAAGACATTTTCTTCATGGATAAATGACTCAGGAATGATTCTCTAAAAAGAAATTCAGACACTTTTCTACATTTGGGCATAGAATTACTTCTGTCACCAGGATTGATCAAAAGGATGTTAACATGAAGGTAGGTACTACATTTGATTTAGGATGTGTTAAGTAGGCTTTTTATACAAGTATTTGTAAAACACTCTTTTTGCCCCTAGGAATAATTCGGGTTTCACACCAGCAGACACTGTGGCTATCATTTTCTGTTCTACACACAAATCCCTCACACTGGGTAAGTGATTCGCAGAGTTAAAAACCAACTTTATATTATCCTCAGACAGTTACATCTTATGATTTTGAAATTTAAGCAACTTTTCAAATTAAATGGAATGGAGTATTGTCCACTCCGTTAGATAAAGAACAAAAAAGCAAGGTGAGGATGGGTCATTCCTTTTAAATACCATTATTTGATTGAACCAATTTTTGAAGGCCTAAATTTAATAGTGTAGGATTTAGCTTAATTTATAATTATGTTTGTGATTCTCATAAAAGGGTTTCAATGTAGAATGTGAACATTAAAAGCCGGGGGAGGGGGTGGCAGGGATGGGGAAGGATGGGGAACTTCTAAAAAGGAATGGGCAAAAACTTGGCTTTGGAAGGCTCTAGAGTTGCCCCTGGAAAATGTTAACTTATTTTTTGGGAGCTTGGAGCAAGGTAGAGATATTGTTACTCTAATCTGATACTGACATTAAAGTTCATTTCAGAATGTTATTTCTATAAAGAAACACAACATAGTTATCATTAATTTAATCTGATTAGCACCTAAAGTGAAATATGTATTTATTTAATGGACTAAAGTAGATCAAGAAGAAAACTGCTGTTTTCTACTAAGCTTTACCCATTGTAGTGGCATTATCCCTATAACCTGTCCAGGAATCTGAATCCATGCTTTTAGTCATTAAAAGTCATTAAGTAATCAGGAACTTCTTGAAATATACATCATTCACAAACTCCTTGAGGTAGTCATCACATTGTGGTAAAAACTTGCATTAAAAATTTCTTTACATTTTGGCATGAGACTCACTTAAGAGAATGAAAAATCATGGCATTGCTCTATTCATGTTAAAGAAGTTCAGTCTGTAAGCTAAAAAAGAAAGACATTTCATAATGTTTTTACTAACCCCAAGCATATTTGTTTAGATAGAATCTATTGTCAGTCTTGCCAAGTTTGGAAAATGATTTTGAAATTGGACAGACTCTTTAAGGAGCACTTGCTATCTAGGGCTTCAGCTTATTTGAATAAACAACATACAGTTAGTTGACCCTTGAATAATGCAGGTTGGGGCTTAGGGGAACCACCCCCCTGCATAGTCAAAAATCCATATATAACTTTTGACTTCCCAAAAACTTAGCTACCAATAGCCTTCTATTGATGAGAGGCTTACTGGTAACAGTCAACTAACACATATTTTGTATGTTATATGTATATACTGTGTTCTTACAATAAAATCAGTTCGAGAAAAGAAAATGTTATTAAGAAAATCATAAGGAAGAGAAAATAGATTTACAGCCTTGTACCGTGTTTATCGAAAAAAAGATCCACATATAAGTGGACCCGTGTGGTTCAAACCCATGTTGTTCGAGGGTTAACTGTATTGAATGTCTGTACCTTGCAGTATTTCTGTTAGGCTTTCTTCATAATATCATTAAATCGAAGTTGAGAGAGCTTTGGAAGCCACATGCCAATCCTGACTTTGTGACTCTGGACAAATCACTTAACCTCCCTAAAACTTAGCTTTCTCATCTGTAAAATGGGGTAGCATAATCCTCACTTTATAAAGTTTATTAACATTAAAGATAAAATGTGTTAAGTACCCAGCACAGTATTTGTACATAATAGGTAGTCAGTACCCGGCAGAATGTATACAATCATTGCACTGTGTGTAGACTGCGAGGGACTAAATTCTGTAGCCCGCCTAGCTGTTGTTATTAGTTATCAGTAACCATATTAGTTATGACTGTGTTACTGTTTCCAGGGTTCCAGTCCCCTGACCCCTTGTCCTCTAGATTTTCATGAAATAGGTGTGGTTTAATTTTTGACTTCAAAGAAATCATCTTGCACTAACCCCACCCCCACCCCTGTGCTGTTACTCTGCTGTAATGTCTAGTGCTCCAGGTCTCCTAAAAGCTAAGGGGTTCTTATAAAGGTAGGTGGTCCAGAGGCAAGAGCTGCCAGGTGCCTCAGGTGTCCAGAGCCAGAAATCAAATGAGCCCGTGACCTAAGATGCAATGCGCCTTTAAATCCCAGACACTCCCAGGGGTTTGCTTTTGGAAAACCGAAATGGCTGTTTTGTCTCTCTACGATGTTCTTCTGTGCTGGAGCTGACCGTGTTGAGCAAATTGCTCAACCCAAGAAGCATACTGCAGCACCATCAGTATTCTTTCCTTTTCTATAAGTAAAATACCTACCCATTAGATCTTTTTCTTTTTTGTCTTTTTCTTTTTCTTAATCTCAAAGCAATATTATTCTGTTCTTGACACTTTCTGAAACCTGATTTTCAGGCAAACGGGGACTCTGAACACCAGTCAGAGGTAGCTGTTTTGCTAAAAAAGGTTGAGTTAACTTGACTTTTGTCTGCTTATGTACTTTGTTTCTGCAGTGTTTTCCCGTGAAATAGATCTTAGATCCTCCAATAAGGTACTAGCGTGGAATCTAAGTAACCGTAGAGTCTAAATCCTTAGTTATTTTCATAACATGATAGCCGTGAGCACTCTTAGAATTGCAAGACCTAAATACTTGTCCTCACTCTTCCACTGAGACATCCCCAGGCTTCAGTTTCCTTAGCTCTTAGATTCGGGAATTTTACTTCCAACCTGCCTAGTCTATCATTGCCTTGATCATACCTGGCTTCCTTCCTGCAGGCTCCCAGGTAGCCTTTATAAATATGACCTCTTTGCTACTTATCTCAGTGAGGTGACATGGATTGCCCTTGTTCCAGCAGCACCCTTATTTCTACCTGTAGCAAGGGGTGTTTGGCTCAACATCACTAGAATGGCCTTGGCAAGCCCTATAATTGCACTGTATCCATTTTCACAAAATGCAAAGCATGCTCCCCTCTCCTGGTGACCTGACATCACTGGTATAGAGGATGTGCCATGATAGTCGCCTGAGCTACAGGCCAATAATTATCCTAAGGGAACTCTTGTCTGCATGGAAATGAAAGAACATCACACTGAGTGTGAAAAATTCACATTCCAGAAAGGAGGGAACATATTTCAGATAATATCACTCAGAGTTCTACTATCTTTCACCTCTCACAGAAAGATGAAATACAATGGATTATAATATATCTATTTGGCATTTAGAAAAAATATCTAACCCTTTTGAGATCACTATCAAAATATTTCTTCTAGCGATTTTATACATACACAATAAACACATGTGCATGCATGTAACACCTCCAATAGAATACATTAAGTAAGCCTTATGAAATACCATTCATTATTATATACAGTATTTGTATTCAAGAATAAATCATTGTAGGCCAAGTGGTACCCAGGTAACTAATGAACCAAAGATGAAAATTCTCGCTTGAGAAGCCTTCTGAATATTCTCTTGTACACACACTTCAATTTATTTTATTGTTCGTGCTTTTGCCCTGTCTCAATCTCTTCAGTGTACTTGCATCTACGCAGATGCTGAATTTGATTCATTGCTTTTATTAGTGCATTTGCCATTGATTGATTAGTTCTTCGTATTAGTACTTTTTCTATTGATGGATTGCAGATGAAGTGACTATTTGACCTTTAATTATGAGGCTTCCTATTGAAAATGACATTGAGCTATGGCTTCACATAATCCATCTGGAAAGCCTGACATGATGCCATTCCCTGGAGTTCGTTCAGGAAGAAAGAGGAGGCCTGAAGGAAGCACGGAGCTATCACTGTGCTTCATCTAAAACAATACTACAGGGCTTGTTTGCTGCTCTCCTAGAGCTTCAACTCAGGGTTGGAGGTAATTTTATATTTTGTCAAGACAGCATCACTTGCTGTGGATTGCCGTAAAAGCCATGAACTCTCCCAAATTCTTCTCTAGTTTGATGCTGATTTTTGTATAATAATAATCTGTGTCATCAAATGACAAGATATTTTACATAGCAGAGACTGAAGAACAGCTTGCACCCTGGTTCACAATGGTTCAGTGCACAGTCAGTCAATAGATCTCATCAAGAAAGAGATAGGATCCAAGACACTCTGTGGAATTAGTATTTTACTTTTATTTTATTTATCCTTTTCTCTTGAGTATTCAAATCACTTTGCTTATCTAGAGTTCCGATACATGTAAAAAACATTCTCACAATGCCAAGAAAGAGAATGTTTCAGGATGTTTGAGGTCCTTAAGTGTATGTTTATGTTCGTTTATGATGTTTTTATTTTTTTATTTTTTTAAGATTTTTATTTATATATTTGACAAAGAGAGTGACAGTGAGAGAAGGAACACAAGCAGAGGTGGGTGGTGGGAGAGGGAGAAGCAGACTTCCTGCTGAGCAGGGAGCCCGACGCAGGGCTCAATCCCAGGACCCTGGGGTCATGACCTGAGCTGAAGGCAGACGCTTAACTGACTGAGCCACCCAGGTGCCCCATGTGATGTTTTTAAATAGCACAATGAAAGCACACACTCTCATAACATGGCAGCTGACAATTGGCAGTCAACTGTGAGATTCTCAGTTGTTTCTTCTTTCCAAAAGCATGTCTGAATTGGAATAATGCTATTGAAATTTTAGAGTATCAACGCTTATTAAAAGTCCACCATATGTCTCACCATTTGTAGACACCACGTACAAAGGCCAATCAAGGCAGGTATTCCCTCACACTGTTATCCTTCATTATGAGGCTATGGTGGCAGCCACACAGCTGAGCTGTGACAAGAAACTATGTGCTAAGCAAAAAGAATATTCCTTTTTGGTAAGGCATGGGATTCTGCAAAGAGTGGGAAGAACACATCCCTGATTCTAGCCTGGATGCAAGTTCCAGTTCTCTCACCAAAAGCTGAAAGAGATCACGTAACTGCTGTGGGCCTCAATTTCCTCATCTGCAAAATGAGAAGCTGGGCAAGACGACACATGACATTCCTCCCAGGCTTAACTTTCTGTGAGTCTGTGCTCAGTGACTGATACTTACGTTCTCTACAATAACAGTTGCCCCGCCATGCGTGCAAGAGAAAAGAGTTTGTGAAAAGTTAGGTAAATAACGTGACTACGGGAAAGGAAATACGGCTCTTGCTTCTTCCAAAAGAGGTTAAAAAATACCTTCATACTCCAAAGAGTTTCATCAGAGAAACAGAATTTGCAAAGGATCTTATTTTCAGTTTTACTTGGAAGCTATTTGAGAATGTGACAGAACTACCTGTAACTGGGGCTGAAAAAGATCATTTAATAACATCTGCATTATTTTCTTAAGAGGAAATGGGATTGAAATAGGAAAGTTTGCATTTCTGTGGTTCTTTTCCCCTAAAGCTTATCTGTAACTCTCTTTGGCATATAGAGACTATTGTCTTAATAAAACTGCCCCACAATTGGGAAGCGCTTTTTAAAGCGATGAGCTCATTAAATCATATAACCCGAAAACCTTGAATATTAGCAGGTCAGTAATTATCTTATTTTGCCTACAAAGAAATGAAAGCCTGGAAGAAATTTACAGGCTTATCATATAACTAATAGAGACTGGATTCCCAGCCTCCTCACTTCTAGAACTGCATTGGATAATAAGATACAAAAGCACTTTGAAGACCAAAAGTCTTCACTATATTGTGAATATGCTTCACACTGCAAAATATTGTGAATGTGCAATCTCAGTGTGAGTTTGAAGTATTTTATTAGTTGTTTAAAAAAGAAAATCACTTCTGATGACATCGCTAGTTATAAAACAGTTTAAAAATACTTAATATCTATAATTGTTCCCATAAGCACATATTTCCATGTGGCCCAGTCATAAACTGGCAGTCATTCCTTCTACCTTCTTTAATAACAAAAAGTTGTATTCTGTCCTTCCCCTATGTTCATCTGTTTTGTTTCTTTAATTCCACATATGAGTGAGATCATATAGTATTTGTCTTTCTCCGACTGACTTATTTCACTTAGCATAATACCTTCTAGTTCCATCCACATCGCTGCAAATGGCACGATTTCATTCTTTTTGATGGCTGAGTAATATTCCTCTGTGTGTGTGTGTGTGTGTGTGTGTGTCTGTGTGCACGCGCATGTGTACCACATCTTCTTTATCCATTCATCTGTCAATGGACATCTGGGCTCTTTCCATAGTTTGGCTATTGTGGATGTTGCTGCTATAAACATTGGGGTGCATGTGCCCCTTCGGATCACTTTGTATCCTTTGGATAAATACGTAGTAGTGCAATTGCTGGGTTGTAGGGTAGGTCTGTTTTTAACTTTTTGAGGAAACTCCATACTGTTTTCTAGGTGGTTGCACCAGTTTGCATTCCCACCAACAGTGTAAAACAGAGAGGGAGGCAAACCATAAGAGACTCTTAACTATAAGAAACAAACTGAGGGTTGCTGGAGGGGAGGTGGGTGGCGAGAATGGGGTAATTGGGTGATGGGCAATTAAGAAGGGCAATTGATGTAATGAGCACTGGGTGTTATATGCAACTGATGAATCACTAAATTCTACCCCTGAAACTAATAATAAACTATATGTTAACTAAATTGAATTTAAATAAAAAGTTAAAAATAAATAAAAAGATTTCAAGACATAATAGCCAAAAAAAATTATATTCTATATTCTATTTAAAGTGAGTCTTGATGAACCAGCCTTTACCTTTCATGAGGCATCACTGTCTGCACTCTTTTCTAGCAAACTAAGAGCCGTAGTGCTGTCTGACAATAAACTGTTAAAATGGAAATAGAAATCCAGAGTAGAGACAAAAAATAGAAGTTTGTGTGTGGGCCATAGCCATAAGTATGTTTCTGTCCTGCAGTTTGCTGCTGCAGTTACAGTTGTGTAAGGAAAGGCAGTTTGGGGACCTCTGCAATTTAATAGATTCTTAAAGATGCCACCGAAATTATAGACACAATAGAGTTTACTACTATGCTGAAGAAAAGTGAGGAAGTGTCTGTCATTTTGTACCATTTTCTGATCCATATAAAGAAAGAAAGAAATGTAAGTTCTCAAAGTAGTACACTTAAGTTCTTCAGAGGTTTGGGGTTTATTTTGTTTTGAACTTTTGATTCTGAATTTGGTGTCTGAAAATCATTTCTAGCGTATCTAGGCTTATGTAATAAGAATTTAGGAAGTTCCCAGGTTCTAGGCAGCAAGTCTGAAATTAAAGATAATAAACACTCTTTGGTTTTATTACCCTGACCCTCAAGAACCATTAATCTTAATGATATGCCAGGGGATGTTCATCTGGAAGATCAGTGCCCTGATACCCACATGTTTCTCCTCCTCCTTCATGTTTCCTATGCCATAGACTGTCAAATGTTTTTAACCACAACCAACAGTTAGAAATATATTTTACAGTGTGATCCAGTACGCACTGCTTGCATGTAAAAGTTTTACAAAATAATATTCATTCTTACTTTATATGATACATTCCATATTCTATCCAAGTGGTAGATAAAACCCATTAAATTGATTTGCAGCTCATTAATGGGTCATAATCCAAGGTCTGAGAAGTATGACCTTATACCTGCTAGGTGAGATGTAGGCTTTAGCTTCTACTGTCTTTTTTTAAATCAAACTTTAACCCAAATTTCTGATACCATGTAGGAACCAGAGCTAAATTCAAACTGTGAACAATTCTTGATTTGCAGTAATATAAGATCACCTGCATTTAGGTTTTATTAATGCAGCTTATATTACAGAGTTTCTATACATTTTATTTATTTTTTAATTGTGTCTCTATTCATCATGTTTTTAATAGTAGTAGGAATAATGCTAACAGCTAACCGTAATTGGGTACTTAATAGGCAAACACTGTGCTATGTGCTTGTTACATGAAGTAATTTACTTGAAAATACTTTCGCATTCACTGTGTGGCATCATGTATGTGTGTACTAATTAGGTTAGAGTTCAGCACTAGGAACGGCCGCAGTTGCTCTAATGGAAAATTCTCACCCAAGTGTTCAGCTACTATTTTATCAGAGAGGAAATACTCCAGAGGCAGCTCCAACAAATGCTTTTGTTATCTGTATCTCTGTCAACCAGAGATTTTGCTTATCAGCATAATGAATTCTGAAATAGGTTTTTATTGATGAAATTGCTGACTTACTTTGCATGTAATAAATGAATTCTCACTGATCAGTAGACTGCCTGAAAACTATAGAGACACTTCCTACTTGCTACAAAGAATCTAGCAAATCTAGCAAATCCAGTGGCTTGAATCCGAAATCGCCAGGGCTGTGCTGGAGGCTCATCCCTACATGGTTTTGTGCCCTGCTGCTATTAGGAGGATCTGTGGTTGCCTGAGGCTGACTGTTAAGGGTCACAGAAATCCTGTTCCGGAATGTTGCTATGTGTGCTCTGAGAGACCACATGCAAGGGGCTAGTGAGATCACTGGAAAGGTCAGAGCTGGGACTTTGAGCTGACAGGATAGGTTGTGTAAACTATTTTGTGTGTGACTTACTAATATGTGTTAAGTTAAAAATACCCATATGTGTGGCAGCTTGCTTTTTCATTCAAACCTGCTGGTCAGCTGGTGGGGATGTGGCTCACCTTCACCTACCGTAAAATTCTTTCTTTGGCCACTACACATTATCTGCCTGAAAGAATCTGAAACTTATGCATGACCACCCTGGTGTAGTCACTTGCCAACAGTCCTTACACACACCAGCTCACATCACTCCCACAATCACCTCGGATAAGGAAAGTGAGGTTCCTAAATGATAAGTAACTTGCCCAAGTCACATAACCCAGGTTGCAGAGCCAGAACTTACACCAGGCTGGCTTTTAGCCACTGTGCTGAGCTGTAATGGGAGTTCTTCAGAAAGTCTTGTGCTCTAGTATCAGCCCTGTGGCTCACTAGCTATGAAAAATTTAGACTAAATGATCTCTGGGGCTCTTCTCATTCTAACATTCAATAATTATCTGATTTATGGTGGTGAAAAAAAAAATTCTCTGATTTTGAAACGTATTCAGCTTTAGAATCTTGAGCCTTCAGAGGGGTACCTTAAGATCAACATTTCCCCAAGGGTGGCCCTCTAAATTACAGCAAATTACTTCCTTTAAAGGAAAAAAAAAAAAAAAGATTACTGGACCTCATCTAATTCAGAATTTTTAAGAATAAGACCCTGGAGTCTGATTTTTGAAACATACCAATAAACAGTATTATGCACCTGAAAGTTTAGAGCCACCATAATACAGGCATCCAGAATCACCTCCTGGTTTCCAGAGCTGCTGGCTCACCCACCCAGGTCTTTAGGGAAGCTTTTGACCTAGCAGAGCATTCAGGCAAGTTTTGTGTAAGCGCTTTTTTATGATAATGGAAACTAGTCTGGATCAACTTGGCTTGGTTGGTTTGGGGTGTTGTTTTTTTGTTTTGTTTTGTTTTTAACTTTATTCTGGCCATGATGTGGATACTTTTTATCTCATTATTAGCCAAAAGGAGATACTTAGGACATAGATGCTCATGACATACTACAAAGTAGCATAAAAAGACAAACAATAAAATTTTTAAAACAACTCAGTAGGCTTGAACTCCGATTTCTTGGAATCATTCACCTCCTCTTTCCACAGCTTCAGTATGTGATACTGTGGTTGTGTCTAGGAAGGACAAAAACTTGCTCCTGTTTTTCTAATCTATATCTATATTTGTGCCTGAACTTCAAAGGTCTTTTGAGTTCCCTTTGCATCAATGTGGTTAAACCACAGCATTTGGATGTGGAAGTATGCCAGTATTTCACAGGGCATAACCTGATCAAAGGAAAGCCATTCACTTAGTGCCCACCCATCATCCCTAGCAGTCTCTCCAAAAGGGAAGCTTTCTTTTTTAAGCTGAGAGTAAAGTTTAAGCATATTTAAAATAATTTCAGCATGCCTGGTATTTGAAAGTTGTCCTTACCTAAGTCCCTTCATGAAAGGAAATATATATGATTTTTCCCAGAAAATCTTACAATATAATTGATACTGTGGAAAGATTTTTGAAAAAGAAAGAAAAGAGGGGTGCCTGGGTGGCTCAGTCAGTGAAGCCTCCAACTCTTGATTTCAGTTCAGGTCACGATCTCAGGGTCCTGGGATCAAGCCCGGCTCAGCGGGGAGTCTGCTTGTCTCTCTCCCTCTGCCCCTCCCTCCCCTCCCCATCATGCACTCACACTCTCTCTCTCTCAGAAATAAATAAATAAACCTTTTTAAAAAATAAAATTAAAATTAAAAAAGAAAGAAAAGAAAAGAAACACAAGATAAAATCACCGCTTTCCAGAAGTCAGCACTCTGAAAGGGACAGCAACCCAAATAGAACCATAAGCACTTACCCAGAAGTTGTAAGGCCAGGGGACAGGTGAAGGCCAGGGGAGTTTTGGCAGTACCCTAGCGAGGAGGTTTCAGTCCCCGTGGCAGTCCTCAGCAGTCACCATTCTCAAAACTTTTAGGAATGCTTTAGATCTCACCCTGGATGATTTCAGTAGCAAGCCCCTTTCTGTTCAGTCCTGTAAAGGACTAAATCTGAGCCCCACAATACTATGTCATAATGCTATTTCTAACCAGAATCATAATCCTAGTCGCCAGCATCTGTGCCAGGTGCCGTCCTAGGTGCTTGACAAGCACTGCCTCACTAACACCTCCAACTCCCCTTTGAGACAGTTATTTTAACCTCATTTTGAGCAGATGTGGAAACTGAGGGTATTAGGGTTAGGTCACCTGACCATATAGCTGGTAGATGGCGTGGTCAGGGTTTAAACCCAGGTCTCTGACATCAAGGACCAGATCCTTTCCATCACACCACCCAGGCTTCTAGAAATTTCTAGGAAGGGTGTGTTAGCTGTCCGCCGCTCGTTCAGCCTCAGTGACGGGGCAGGAGCAAGAGGAGCCGGTGTTTACCGGCACCAGCTTTACTGCAGCCGAGTTTGGCTCATGGTGGCACCTCGAACGATATACAAAGTCCTTATCCTGTGTGCTTCGAATGTCGACTCTTAGTGGCATTAAGTTAGTGCAGACTTTCACTTCCCGAGTTTCATATTTACTTCAAAGTAAAAACCACCCCATCATAGTGGTAGCTCTACAGAGATCAGTTTTACGCATTAATAATCCGTAATGCACCCAAAGTCACATACACTCCATGCTTCTGAAAGGGAAATGCCACAAGAAGGGAGAGGAGCCCGTTGTGGTGTTCGGGGGCTGGTCCTTTCTGATGAAGGCTTCGCCACGTCCAGGAGAGCCGACAACGGCCCATCTCCCAGTGCTTCCCACTAGCTCTGCATTTGCGGCCGGTTGCAGAGGGGTTTGGTCTTTATTATTATTATTAATATTTAGAAAGTTTGCCCATAGCAGTACTAAAATGTGCATCACAGAACAACAGTTGTTTACTGTGTTTGAAGTGAAGACCCTCACCCAGGAGATCTCATTCACTTGAAGTTCATATCTCTCCATCTCCACTCGCAAACAGAGGCCTGTGAATAGTAGTTGTCATTTCAGAGTTGCATCTCTCCAATTATTTATTTGGTCACATCTCTTCCCAGAAGTTCCCTTAATTGAACCAGATACTATAAACCCACTTGCATGTATTTAATGACAGCCAGCTCCATGCCTCTTTACAGCAAAGAATAAACGAGCCTGCAGCTGCAAAACGAGGGGGACACCCACTGCCTCCTTGTCCCCATCTACAGCCCCCATCCACACAACTCCAGCCATTAATTAAAGGTAGCTGCCCACTTTTTAAAGCCACGGGGTACTCGGTAGGTTTTTGACATGTTACTTTGGGGGCAAGTGGAGATGTAAACTTGGACACAACTCAAAAAATCTCTGGGTCCCTGGAAGCCAGCTCATTTGGAATGTCATCTCTCCTGAAGCCGTGGAGCACGGTCATGATAGTGTAGCCATGACACTTGCCAGAGCTGCCTTTGCTGCACGTTTGCTCTGTGTCCTAGCGCTGTCTGTACTACAGCTCGTCCCCCCTAGTACTAGTACTCTCGTACTGCTAGAGCAAACTGCCTAAATATTAGTAGAAAAACAAACCCTTCTGCACTGACAGTGAGTGCAAAACCAAACAGGAAGCACTCGTGCCAATGAAAAGGTGCTTTTAAAACACAGTCTCCTTGATCCATTCATTCACTCACCAACTGTTTACTTAGTGCCTTCGTATGCCAGGCCCTGTTCCAGGCCCCATGGGTTACAGCAGTGAACAAAGTACAAAAATGTTCTTGCCCTTATCTAGTTCCTTTCCAGTAGGATTAAGCAGACGAACAGTTAAACATATAACCATCTGGTGATGGTAAGTGTCATACGAAAAGAGAGAATTGTTATTACAGGAAGGAGAATAAGGAGAATAGGAGTGCCAGGGTGGAGGTGGGAAAGTTTTAGGTTTAGAGGGGCCATTGGATCAAAGACTGGAAGGACACAGTGAGCAAGCCTTGTGGGTATTTAGGGCAAGGAGATTCCAAGTGGAAGGGGCAGTGAGGGCGAAAGACCTGAGGTGACACTGTGCTTGGCCAGTTGGAGGATGAGGAAGGGGCCGGTATTCTGCGAGGGGAATGAGGGAGCGAGAGAGCTGCAGGAGGCGTGGTACAAGGTAATGGGAGAGGGGTGAGTGATATCGTGTAAGGCCTTGTTGGCCATTATAAGGACTTAACCTTTTACTCAGAATGAGAGCAGAAGCCATTGGAAGGTTGAGTAGACTAGTGACAACATCCAACGTCCACTTTGAAAGGACCCCTGTGGCTCCTGGGGCTGGATGGGTGGAGGGGTACAGCAGTGAGAAACAGGACGGCCAGTTCTGAAGCTTTAATCCAGACAGGAGTTTAAGGTCAAAGGTAATAGTGGTGGAAGTGGTGTTGGATTCTGGACATATTCTGAACACAGAGCTATAGGACTTCCTGATAAACTAGATGTGCTTGTAAGGAAAACGGGAATTAAAGATATTCCAAGGTGTTTGGCCTGAGGGGCTGGAAGGATGGAGTTGCCATTTACTGGATTAGGGAAGATGGCAAAGAAACAGATTTTGGTGGTGGAAGAGAAGGATGTGGGGGCAGGTCAAGAGTTCCGTTTTGAACATGCTAAGTTTGAGATGTCTTCTCAACATCCAGTGGAGAGCTGGCCCCGTGAGTCTGGAGTTTTCATCATATAGAGGCTATTTTAAGCTCAGAGACTGGATGAGATCATTAAGGATCATGGAGATAGAGGAGAAAGACGCTCTGAGGACCGAGCCCTGAGGCACTGCAGAGGTTAGAGAGGAGATGAAATTATTTTTATAATAAAATGATATGAAATTCTAAATCAGCCAGACATATTGACATCCAAACTTGCAGGCCTGTATTTTTCTCCTGCCTCCCAAGGCTGAGGTGAACATTAAATCAGAAAAGTAGATGCGAAGACACGTTGAAACCTTAAAAGGAGCAGGCTCTCGTGTTCGTGTGGTGCCTACTACATGCTAGGCACTGGGTTAAGCACATACGTTGCCTTCTTATCTCAGGTAAGCTTCACGACAGCCCTGCCCAGTAGCTGTTACTGATCCCATCATCCAGAGAAGAAAACTCTGCTTCCGTGAGGTCAGATAACTCACCCCAGTTCACACAGTGGGAAAACAGCAGAACCGGCACACGGGCCGATCTGTCTCCCTCCAGAATCCTCCAGAGTCCTCTTGATCCCCCTTCTTACCAGACCTGGCTTCTCAGCCCAGCTCACATTAGAATCACCTGGGAGCCGTCCAATAACCATGATGCCCCAACCCCTGCCCACAGCTATTAACTCCGATTCTCTCAGGATAGAGACTTTCTAAAAACCCAGGTGATTGTGAGGTGTAGCTGGGGCTGAGAACCACTGCATTAGGACCGCGTTCTGTGTCGATGTGCATTTATGCACTATTGTGTTCCAGAAAGACTGCAACATAGGGTTATGCCTACTCATTTGTTGATAAAAGTGGCCATTTGTTTGTACTGACTTGTGAAAAACCACAGTTCTTTTCTTTTCTTTTTTTTTTTTTTTTTAAGATTCTATTCATTTATTTGTCAGAGAGAGACAGAGAGAGCACAAGCAGGGGGAGCGGCAGGCAGAGGGAGAGGGAGACGCCCCGCTGAGCAAGGAGCCCAATGCGGAACTCGATCCCAGGACCCCAGGACCCCAGGATCATGACCTGAGCCGAAGGCAGACACTTAACCCACCCAAGCATCCCAAAACCACAGTTCTCTTAGTGAAGTATTCAGAGGTCAAGGAAAACAGAGGGGATTAGAAAAACATCATTATTTCCAGAAATGGCTCCTAGGTCTTTCTTAATTTCTTCCTCTGCCTAAAAGCCTTCTAAATGAGGCCTTAACTCCCCAATTTTTATATCATTCAGAATAAATAAAGGGCGGGAGGGGGTTAGTAGGACATCACCTAGCCAAGTTAAACCACAGAAACCTCGGTCAACCTTTTTAAAACAGATGGATTTAGGGGGGCCTGGGTGGCTCAGTCAGTTGAGTGTCCGACTTGTGATTTCGGCTCAGGTTATGATCTCATGGGTCTTGAGGTCAAGCTGTGCATCAGGGTCCGTGCTTATCGGGGAGTCTGCTTGAGATTCTCTCTGTCCCTCTCCCCCTTACCCCTGCGTGCTCTCTCTTTCTGTCTCTCTCAAATAAATAAATAAATCTTTAAAAAAATAAAACAGATGGATTTAAGGATAAACAGTCCTGACTTCTAATCCCCAAATCAAAACTGCCTCATTCTTTTGTGTCAGGAGGCATCTCTTCTGAGGTTGATGTTCATCATAAACATGGTACCGTCAAGAAAAAAATTACTGCCAGAGGGTGATTAATGGCCATGTTGACAAAACAAAAAATGTATATTAAAAAAATACTGTGCATTTGTGTCGCAGCTTACTCACATTTACCACTTAACTAAGACTTGGAAGCCCTTCCGGAAGTCCCACTATCCACTAGTAAGAGGATCTCCAGTGCAAAATTTTAGGGAGCACTAAGTTTAGAGGGTGGGAGCTGTGCCAGAATCCATGAAAGCACATGTCCTATCCATCAGCTTCTCTTTGCCTTGGACTAAAAAGATTTCAGTGTTTTTCTTCATTTATAAAAACATATCTAAATAAATTCTGTAAAATTAAACAAGGCTTTCCAGAGCCAGAGTTCAGTGAGTTCTGTTCTGAGCCAGGGGCCAGTTCTGTATTGGTGACCATGTTAAACGTATTTGATGACCTTGTGTTATTTTTGTCATATGAAAGCCTCAGTCTATTTTTGATGTTTTCACATCCTGTGAGCATGAATATTAGCCAGATTTTCTCTTAAGGAGACAAAAGACTCTTCCTTCACAGCCTAGTAAAGGAAAAGAAGTAATCTCAATCTACTTCCTGCCCACCTTGTCTCCGTAAATATGGTGACCCCTCCTGGAAGACACAGCCAGCATTTGAATGAAGCCTCCGTGGCTCAGTTCTTTAATTCATTCTGGAATTCTCTGCTTGCTAATTACTCCTACAACGCTGTCAGACAGGTGAAGGTGTACCTAATCTTCCAAGGCAGAAACCTTCAATTGGTAGAGTTAAATGTTCCATTGTCAGCATCTGGTGAGCCAGCTCAGGCCATTCATTAAACGTCTTTTCCAATCAGAACGTACCTGTTTCAAAACAGAAATAACACCAGCTGCTCATTTTGGTCTTGTCTTGCATCTTTATTTACATAAAACTTTCAGCAAAGTGAAGGGCTTACAGCCCAGGTAACTGAAGACTAAAACACCATCTTTAATATTTTCCTAATGGGCCAAAAATGGTCATAAAACCACCTTTTATTTGAAGCAAGTAAAAGGCCGGCCACATAAGCACCTTTGTTGAAAGGAGTCCCTCTCTTTTCCTTTCAGACTTTTCTTGTGTAAATGTTATTTTTCTTAGGTTTCCCCCTCTGTTTTCGGTGTTAATATTATCAAGCATCTCTTTTCTCTGGGGTCCCTCAGCACTGTGACAAATTAGCATTCAGGCATTGCAGGCACAGAATTCTGGTTGAAGAACACGGATGCTGGAGCCAGTCTGTATGCACATCCCAGCTCCCTCCGGTCACTAGCTGTGCCTGGCCTTGGGGAAATTGGTCCTGACTGCTACCTCAGGTTCCTCCTCTGAGAAATGGAGATAAGAATGGAAGTTTTACACACACTATAGATGTGAGGAGGGAACGAACTGATGTTTGTACACTCTCCAAATGCTGTCTGAGCCAGAGCAAGCCCTGCGTAACTATCTTCTACAGTCTGTATTCTGCCTCACCAACCTACAAGTGAAGATCAGGAATATCCGTGAACTCCAGATGTGGCTTCTGAAGTCCCATACAAGATGGGATTGTTGAAAGACTAAAACATGAACACTGTTCTCTCTTTCCTAAAGCTTTGGACTCCTGGAAAGATGGTTCCTTTCTCTTAATTATGGCCTTAGATGTGTGGTTTGTAACCTTACACTTGTTAATTGCCCTGCTCGCCCAGGCCTAATTCTCCCTTTTGGATAAAAGAAATATTTTTGGGTTCTGGTTTTGAAGGATGAAGGATAAATCTCTCCAAGTTGATCATCAGAAAAGAAATCTGACATTTAAAACCTTCCTAACTGTGGAGGGGAGGGTGGTTAGCGATCAGCATGAGCTCCTGAGAGGAAAACAGGCCAGTTTGTGAAGCACGTTTGCTGACATCTCCTCTTTGGATTTTAAAGTGTCCCGTTCCCTCTCCTATGCAATCTCCAGAGATAACCGCATGACATTTTTCAGGCTTCAGAGGTTAGAAATTAAAATTCCATTTGTACATACCTATTAAACTGGGGAGAGATGATCATGTTTTTCTGCCAGAGGTCTAGCCAAAGGGGGGGGGGGGTTGTCAGAGATCCCGGAGCTGCTATTGTTGCCTTTGTATTCAGCAATTTGGAACCGCTCAGCATCTATGTGGGTTCCATGAACCCCACACTGGGACACTGGGGAAACTGCTAGAGAGCTCATATTTGCATATGTTACTTAGTTGTACCTCATTTTGGGTGACTCTTGGTACAAAAAGGACAAAAATGTTTCCTTCTGTGTCTCATACAGCAGCAGTCGAGTTTCTAATGCTGCGGTACAGTCATAGCAAAGATAGTATGGCAGGAGATTCCGGTTAAAGATGGAATGACACAAGAAGAACAGGGAAGCAAGTAAAATGTAAATCATTGGCAACGGTAAAGCAGCATAATCCACATACTAAAATACCTTGGAGAATTTGAGCAGAAGACCAGTCATTGAGATGGGAGTGAATGAGAACAGATCACACAATCTGTGACATCCTTTCCCCCTTCCTGAGGGAATCGGCAGGAGGTAACTTGCCAGCCTTTGGAACATACCAGCGTATGTTTGGGGGGAGTCCTGGAATAGTCAGGATTATAAGCAGAATGTAATTTGGGGGGCTGTGCAGACTAAATAGCTCCTGCTCCAAAAGGCCATATCTTAGGGGAGCTCTTAACTGATCCAGCAGGCCTCAGATGGGCAGCAAGCCAAGCCATACCTATTGATCTAGAAGTAGGGGGCCTTTCTTTTTACCCGCACTAAAAGAGAGACAAAAATCAGAATACCCCAAACGTTCACTGAATCCATTTGCCTAACCACTGTGTTCCTAGACAGCAGTGCTGCATTCCCTCACTGCCATGTATCATGATGTTGTTATTGGGTGGAATTTGCTCTTTGCCTAGATCTGGCGTGGTCCTCTCTATCTTCTCTCCCTGTTAAATGAGTAAGAGCATACACTCCTTGAAGGCAGTGGGAGGGGGGCGGTTACCCATTAATTCACTGGACCTAGAAGAGTGTCTGACACATAATGGACGAAGACTTACTACTTACAAGACTTTGAGCATTATTTCACTTAGCATTTTTTTTTTTTAAAAAAAACCTGCGAAGTAAGTACATTTTACAGATGTGAAAACTGAGGTTGAATAAGTTGCCCAACCGAGGTCACGCAGGTGGTAAGTGGTAGACATGGGATTCTAACCCAGGGCTCTTTGACTCCCGTGTCAGGCTTCTTCCCCTAGCCCACCCACCCCCCACCCCCTCCCACCCCCCACCCCCTACCCACCCACCCCCATGTCAGGCTTCTTAACTGCTACACTGACCTGCCTCATGTAGGCTACTGGATATAATAGATAATAAATCGCTTCATGAAAGTGACAGCTGTATTACTGAAAATTAGCCTGCTTTAGGGTTATCCTGACTGAAAGCCTTTTCTAACCAAATTCCAGAACTGTTGTTGTACTTTATCATGGCATCATTTTGTGTTCTAGAAATGGCATGTAATTGCTCCTTTGTTTAGTAATTGACATAAATTAGCACCAGTGAGTTTGACTTTCTGCGACTGTTTGTCTCTAAAGAGAAGGACTCTGTGTGTGTGTGTGTGTGTGTGTGTGTGTGTGTGTGTGTGTGTGTGTGTGTGAGAGAGAGAGAAAGGTTGGCACTTAGCGATGCTAGAGAAGAGTGTCTCTGTTCCTCAAACAGTGACTGCCTTCCTGGATTATGTTATGATTGGGGAGACCATCTATCCCAATGACTTTTAAAGGCAAGCATGGTCTTTTCTGAGAGATTGACTGAGGAAGAGATAGACTCCAAATAACAATGTGTGGGACATTTAGATAGTAAACTTATGGATGTTTCTAACTAAGAACAGACTAAACAAAAGCGGGAAATCACCATGACAACTGAGGAGAGAAGCAACTGGATTCCAGATTTTCCAGCAGCTCTTTCCAAAACTCAGTGAAAAGTCTAAGAAAGCCTTTAAATGGACAACAGGTCATGTGAATTCCAGCGAATGAACCCCTGAAAGACAGGAAATGATGCAGGTGATTGGAATATGCGCGATCTTAGCTAAGTGAGCACCTAAGTGTAATATGAGACTTCAAAGGACGCAGACGGCGTTTTTCAATGTATTTCCTCTCCTACTCCACACTTCAATACTCCTTTCAAATTTCGTGTTCCTCGGTCAGCCCAGTTTCTTTCCTTCCCACCACAGCAAATTTTATGCTAGGAAGTACAGTCCTCTCCCCAAGGGGTGTGTGGAGGCATTCTCTCTGCAGTCTAGCAAAGCAACTAATATTTGTTCTATATCCTGTCCTTTTAAATAGGAAATCTTACTTTAGTACCTATTCTTAAATAATCAGTCATTTATTAAGTAGCAGTCCTGTGCTTAAATACTGCAGGAGATTAAAGGAGAAATGTAATACTTTGCCTGTGTTCAGGGGAAAACAAAACCTACCCCGAAGAAAATAATGGCAGCATCAGCAAATGCTACATTAGCTGATGCCAGGAGGAAGAGCGACTTCTTTCCTCAAAAGAGGAAGAAATCCGTAGAGAGGTCACCCTCAGGGTGGAGGAAATAGAAAGCTGAGCCTGAATGAAGCCACAGGATTTAGGCACTAGGGAGAAGGGGCAAGATCCAGCAGAGGCTCAGCTCTTACAAAGATAAGAAAGTGCTAGACCCGAGCCAGTGACAGCAATTGGCAAGGGAGAGTTTGGTTTAATGGAGTTGGCACGGCTCAGTGATTAAAGGTAAAGAGACCGAGGTCCAATTCTGCCTCTACTGGAATGCGTGATGTACGATGTCAGGCAAGTCACTTAACTGCCCTAAACCCCGGTTTCCTCAGGCTTAAATGGGAAAATCGCCCCTACTTCACAGGGCCCTTGTGAGGATTAAATGAAATAATGCAGGCAAAGCACTTAGCATTCAGTAAGCGCTTCCAAAATGGTGGCTGTAGTAACTGTTCTTTACTGAAGTTGAATAGGGAGAGAATGTGATGAATCGGCCCTGGAAAGTCATTGTAATTCTTGAGCAGGCTATTGGCTTTAATTAATGTGGGTTAGGGGAAGATGAATCTGGCCAGAGTTTGGAGGATTGATGAAGGGAAAAGTCTGAAGACGGGGTGATGTCAGGAGGCTGTAAGAGTGATCTTGGCTTGATTTTCTGAGGCACTGAATTAGGCAGGTGGCAGTGAAAACTGAGGGGGAAGGAGAGTGGCAGCTGGAGGAAAGAATCTACAGAATTCAGTGGCTTGGTCAAGGGGTAAGAAGACAAAGATAATCCCCAAACTCTCAGTTGTAGAAACTGGGTAAGCCAGTGACAGAGGGGGTTACACAAGCCATGCTGACATGCATCCCTCTGACAGAGGAAAGCTGAGGTATCAGGGCAAGAGCTACCAGAAGGCGAGCCCCCGGAGGGCGGGGACCTTGGCGATGCTACTGACCTGATACCCGCAGCAACGAGGACAGTGCCTCACATCGGGCAGAGGCCCCAGAGGTATTTTTTAATGAGCGGATGGGTGGATGGTGAGAACATGGTGCACCCACAAGTAAGTAAGCTGAACAGTGATGTGAAGTAGCTGGTTTTTATATTATGAACAATAGAGCAGGCTCAGCCTTCAGTGTGGGTTAAATAAAAGTCCATATTTAATCTAGAAAGAAAAATGTTGCTCAAGGAAACATGAAAAACTGTCCATCCAATAGAAAGTATAAACTCTTGCAACTTGAACATTGATACAAAGGGAATTTTCTAATTCAGAGAACATAAAATAAACATACTTAAAATAGGCAGGAAAAAAGAACTTGTTCTTGTACGTATTGTTTTATCCTTTCTATCCTGGGTATAGGATAAAAGAAACCCCTTACTTGCTTGTTAGAAGAAGAAAGCTCTCACTTGAAGTTCCTACTTGGCAGATGTCAGTTGAAAGCTCTGCTTATGGAATATGTTGCAGTGTCAAACTCTGTTGGATAATTGTAGATCAATGTGTCATGTGTGACATGGAACCATGGCATGCTGTACATTACTGATTTCCCAAGTGTTTGGAGCAGGTAGTAATGTGCTGGGAAAGTGCTCTTTATCTATCCACACAGTGTACTTGTAGAGCAATGGGGAAATGCTTTTGGTGGAAATTACTTTAGTCAGAAAAAGAATCCATTTACAATATGCGCCTTCTAACATCTTTCAGACAATGCATTGTATTAAAGAGGCATTTTTTGATTAATGTTTTATAAACATTTTTCAGCATGACAGCTTAAAGCCCCTGTAAAATTGTAAATGCGTGCATCGTGTTCACTTCCATAAAGTCAAATGCCATCTCATAAAGTCTAGTTGGATCCTGTCAACCATGGTGACACAGAATCAGTACCTGGGAGCATTAAAATTAATTTGCTTCATTTATATTACTGCAGTGATAGCAAGATGAAAAGAGTCCTATATTTAAATTTTACTTTAAAAAGAAAACTCTTTCTAGTAAGTTTGTTTGGTTTTTTTAAATTATTGCCATTTTTTTCTCCTACTTAAAGAATGTAGTGAAAAAGGAGTGATAGTCTGCACAGTAAATTTATGATGCAATCTGGAATAATACAGATCCATTCATTCGACACACTCCTTTTGAGCACCTACTCTATGCTCAAAGATGAAGAGACCGCCGGTGGTAGTAAGTGCAGTGAACACTAGGCTGGAGCGTGTTGCAGGTTGGGTAAGCATAGAGTAGAAAGGACCTGATGGCCAGCCTGGGACTTTGAGGATGGCATCCCAGAGGAGGCGACGTAAGAGCTGAGGGCTTGAAGAGTGGGTGAAGCAAGACGTGGGGGATGGGCATTGTAGGCCAAAGGAGCTCTTGTGTAAAGGCGTAGTTAGGGGCGGGGGGGTGGGTGATGGGGAGCAGCACGGGCATTCCTCCAGGCTGGAGCACGGAGGCAGGAGAGGGGAGGAGCGTGACATATAGAGACAAAAAGGGATGGGGGCCAGGTCAGGAGGGTCCTCGTGCACCGCACTTAGGGGTCTCCCCTGGGTCACAGACTCCTGAGGAGTTTGATAGGATCAGATTTTGTGCTCGCTCTGGCCACAGAGCGGAAAAGAGCTTAGAGAGGACACACCTAAAGTCAGAGACTGGTGTGGAGACAGCGTGGGAATGCCGTTGAGAGCTGACCGGTCTGAAGGAAGCTTATGGGGAGGAGGTGTGAGTGGTCACAGGGACGCCCAGGAAGTCACTTCGTGCAGGGTTAGGTCACATTCCGCTCGTGGCATGCCTCGCCCTTTCACAGAGCAGTTCATCTGACTGAAGGAATGAATGATCGAGTGAGTTGTTCAACAAGCGAGTGAAGAGGATGAGAGGGGGCA
Organism: Leptonychotes weddellii; assembly: GCF_054177405.1. Taxonomy (NCBI): domain Eukaryota; kingdom Metazoa; phylum Chordata; class Mammalia; order Carnivora; family Phocidae; genus Leptonychotes; species Leptonychotes weddellii. The sequence continues at coordinate 68,816,236 of NC_138370.1, forward strand.
CATCACATAGGCTTCTGGAATAAGAGCTACCGCTGGTGTTCTGACTTGACTTGAAGATCACATTTTGCCCAATTCATGACCAAGTGGCAGAAATCACCGTGTGGTGAGTGCAGGGGCTCCTACAGGTTCCTAACCTCGCTCTATTGAATTTTGCGTCATCATCCTGTGGTGATGGCAACGTGGCAAAGATGCCCTAGAACTGACGTATTGAACTCACTGCCTCCGAGTGATGGCCACCAGAGCATGGAACGTTCGAACGTGGAAAAGTTAACTCTCACTCAGCTTCTCCCAACTTCTTTCTACACTGACCTTCGAGGACATGAAAATGCAGACTGGAAGCTCTCTCCTGGGGGGCGGGGGGGGGGAGGACTGAAAGGAAAGCAGGGAAAAAGAAAGATGGAAAGATACAGATAAATAGGAGATTGAAAAGAAACCCTAATAATTGGAAAGGAAAGTAGAAATCAAATGATTGAAAAGTAAGGTGGATTTTAAGACTGAGGGAAGATAAAGATTCCCGAAACAAATAACATATGACTTCAATCACTGGGGTCCCCCTTCCCTCACCAAGTGATTGAGCTGTGCATCCTCCCCAGGAGAGGAACAATCAAGGGTACATGACAGGGACTTGGGTCCTAATCCCTGGAAGCTAGGCTTTTTTTTCTCTCTGTTATATTATGTTCAATCATATTTTTAACATTAGTCGCTTCGAGTGCTAGTGATAGGAAATTTGATTAACGATTAACGAGGAGGTATTGCAGGCACGTAAAGCAAGGAGAAATCCCTATTTAATTCGTCGAACGTCTGTAGCAGCTGCTAGTCATCACGGATCCCTTCTCTTTGTCAAGCGAGGTGAGTGACTGTAACACAAGGCAAAGGAAGGAAAGCTCCTGTAACCGCCAGGGTCAGTCAAGAAAACTGAAAGCGCTCTTTCAACGTAGGAAAGATTAAACAGTGTCAGAAAACTGAAAGGGGGAAAGGGGGACGGTGAGGGCAAAAAGGAGTAAAGACCGCAGGAAGTAGCAAGAGCTAGGGGAACAAAGGGAAGTTGGGGTTCTCAGAGCCTAGGAGCTTGGAGGAGGAAATGGGGGCTCAGGCCTCTTAGGAGGGGCACAGCGAGCTATTAGCTGGAGCCAACTATTGCTGCCTCTGCCCCCTGAAGGTGCTGTTACTCGTAGGAGCCCCAAGTACCTCCTCCTCCAGCCTTCCTCTAGTGCCCCTGCTGGCAGAAGCATCCAGGGAGTGGGCAGACAAGGAGGGGTGGTGTTCGCAGAGCCCCAGCCCCAGCCCCTTCCCCAAGCGGCATACATACAGAAGAGTGCGTTTGAAGATGAGCCCCAAGAGCCGAAGAACAAGCACAGGGCCAGAAGAGAACATCACACAAATTGGGATGAGGGTCCAAAGAAGGTAGAAGGTCACTTGTACACTGAAAGCTTCTTGAGAGTAGAGACTTGGCTTCATCTTTCTGTCTGTGTGCCCTAGACACTTCTGGGGGTGTCCTAGCAATCACTTAGCTCCTTAAGCATATGAAGTCACAGGAACATCCTGGTATGGATGGCCGGGGAGTTCGATGCAGACTTCTGCTTCTGGAAGTGCTTCTGGGAAGCATCCAAGAGGAAGGAGTTCCAAAAGAACCTCTGGACAAGAAAGTTTTTTGCATACCACAAAGCTGCATTTCTGCTTAATGAAGCTACAATCCCCGTGGCACGTTGAACTGAAGACCTCTGAGACCTTGAACCTTCCCTGGCACAGAGGGCTAGAAATGCAGGTTGTGTGGGTTGCAGTTCAGACGCCACCACCTGGGACAGTTTCCTGACCCTGAGGTCCGTTTCCTCATCAGTAACGTGGTGCGAACCCTAGTTTTCACCAGCCTCCCAGGGTTATTGTGAGGCTTCATTCATTCATGGGAGAGCACTTGGGCAGCACATGACATCTAGTAAGCCCTCATGGCATACTAACGACGATGGGCATCATTATTGCTAGCTTCATGTACCTAATTCCCCACACTAAGATGAATCTCTGCTGTGGCTTACCTTGAGACACCTTGTCTCTCTTGCAGCCAATTTCTGGTTACTGAGCCCACTTCAGCTTGCTGAGGAATGACAGAGCCCGAGTCTTCGCCAAGAAAGGGTAGTTTGAGTGATTTAGCCCAGCAGCCATGGTCCTTGAATGCTGGGTCAGAAACCCCCGCTGTCATCACTTTCAGGGACAAGTATCTCCATATTCCTACCATGTACTTCCTTCAGCCCCGCTTTTACTCCACCCCCATCCCTGCGCTCCTGAGCATCATCCCTTTGCGCCAAATAACCTCTCCTGGGAACAGGAGGAGGACGCTTAGCTCTTCTTTTCTCATCATGATAACTTCCCAGGTTCATAATATCAGATGCTGCTTTTCGACTATCAATTGATTAAGTCTATTATTTTTAAAAAGAAAGCTCTTTTGTTTTTTATATTGGTGAGAAGACAGAAAGTGCAAAAATCTAAACATGTACTTTCCAAGCTTTGAGAGAGAGATTGTTGGGGACGAGTTAAGTGTTTTCAGTTTATGGCAATGATTTGTGAGGCTATGAAAAAGAAAGCGGCTATGAAATACATTTTTGCATAAAGGTTTGAAATGTATTAGAAGGTAAAAATAATTGAAAAAGCAGAGCTTTCCTCAGTGGGTTATAATAAAAAGTTATTTATGTGCCATCAGTGTGCATGTTTAGGAGCTTGGGTCCTTCTCAGAGGCTGTTCTCAAAGAAACAGGAAGGAAGCAAAGCTATTAAAGCTATTCCATTGAAAAAGCTGACATACATACACAGTAATTCTGACAACTGGGCCGTATTAAAACAATTGGTAATAATAGTCAAATTGCTGGTGTCTGATTTCTCTTATAAAAGCTTAATAGGTACACACTGTAGGCAGCTGTTTGCAAAATCTGCAGACCTTGCCCTTGGTATAATAGAATGGTAGACTCAGGAAGTAGTATTCATTTACCTGAGTTCCATTAAGACCTTCACTGTGGGGTTTAAACATTCAGCCCTAATCTTAGAATTCACCTGCCATATAGTATCTCATAAAGCTCTTTGAGATCGTTGGCCAAAAGAGAAGGCACAAAGCCTCTATTAATGTTCATTTAGCGGAAGTGCCCTCCCACTTATAATGGTATATATCATATATTATCTTACCATATCCTTTCAGTTCTCAAAAGTGAACTTTGGGACGTGAAATGATGCCGGGCAGGCGTCCAGCGGACTGTTTCACGACAAAGCAAGAAAAGATCCATTTTTGAATCTCTGCTTTACTCATATTCTTCAGCCTTCTGAGAAGCAACTCTTCTCTCCTCTCCTTGGTAGACAGCCTGCTAATTTGCAGTGGGAATTATTGGTGCCTTTGAATGTTGACCACCTTGTCAGTTTCATCTGTTCTGGGTAGAGCTTAGAGTTTTAGGTAGTGAAAGGAAGATGGAAAGATTTAATGAGTCTTTTGAGACATTCCCTATGAACACATTCAGGGGGAAAGATGGTAACAACCTAGTCCAGAGTTCCAGTTTTAATGGAGTGTCTTTAGTTTGATGACAGACTGAATTTGCCTCTAGATTTTCTGTCTTCTTTGTTCATCAGGAATTCCAATGCTCAAGATCGTGTTTGCAGGCCACGAGCACCTCTCTCTAATATCTGTGCCCCTGCTCATATACCACCCAGTTCAGATCCTTCTGGGAAGTGTGTTGGTGCCAACAATAAAGTCTTGGATGGTGTCAAGGCAGAAGGTGAGACTCTGGAAAGATCTCATTTGAATCCAAATCAGACTCAAATACTATTTTTGAATCTTAGCTGTTCATATAACTTTTGCTAGCATATGCTCATCCTCAAGTACATATTTTCTTAACCAATTACAATAATAATGACACATTGATCCATATCAATTTGAAAAGGAGGACTGAGGGTTACATGTTTTATATTGTTATGAAAGTATACCTAAAATGCAGTTTTAAGAAGCTTTTTAAAAAAAAAAAAAATCCACTCACATTGGAGGACATATTGCAATGGGGTAAAGGTGAATATACTCAAAATATCCTACCCCTCCTCTCAGGTATACACCTTCTTTCCCCCACCCCGTCTTCCCTGCGTGTCCTGATTTCACATGCCTTTCTAAATCTGGTAGCACCTGGCTTTATCTAAAATGTCTACTTTATTTTTAATTTTCCAGACACCTAGTAACTTGTTTGCACAGCGAAACTATGTGTTGGAGCATTTAAAAAGTTTAATTAACATAGGAGCCCACACAATGTCAATTTCACCACGCTTAGCTCAGAATCTTGTAACTTATTCGATATCTATAGATTTGCTTTCCTAAATTATCAGCCAAAATAAAATCCGGTGATTCATACAGAGTTTCGATGCTGTGTGTACCATCGGAGCGCCCGGCGGGCTGTGGGCTGGCTCCTTCCCAGTAGCTCAGATGTTACAGGACTGCCCCGAGCCTGGGCACAAGGCAGCAGCTGTTACCCGGAGAAGAGTGGGAGAAAGAGACAGCCAGTGGCGGGGGCATGCCCGGTGTGGTGTCCTTAGTGTCCTGAAAATGGAATCGCCATGCTACCACCTGTTGATCTCTGTGTGTGCTAAGCACATCCCCATCTTCCCCTGGTTCGGAGCGTGGGCCTTGAGCCAGCCTGCGAGCTCAGCCACTCCTCTCCGGGTGACCCTGGCCAGCTTATTTCACTTCTCTGTGCCTCAGACTCACGAGAACATCTGCTCCTCAGAGTTACAGAGGCTCCTCTGGCAGGGGTTTGATGAAAGCTAGCTGCTGTAATTGTCACTATTGTCATTGTCGTTCATTACTGTCTACAACACTGTAGCTAGCTCTGCTGTTGCCTCTGGACAGCTTAGGAAGGAGGCTCGGGGAGTCGAGCAACTTGCCCGAGGTTACGTGGGGTGGGTTAGTCAGTTCTAGAGTGAGGACCAGAACCCTGGTCTGTTTGGTCCCCAAAACCTTTCCCTGATACCACAGGGACACTCGAGACAGAAATACAACATTGTTTTTAGAAGGAGTGCCCTAGGTCCCTGGGATCCTACCTGAACAGGTTAGCCCACCCAGCACCTTCATTTATTTTTCCACTTACCAGAATGGTAGCGATTACCATTCCTTACTGGGTACCACTCAGGGCTCCAGTCCGCCCACTCAACAGTTGGTAGAGGAGCGGTTTAGTACCTTTTTATTTCTATTACTATTTAGCCCTTTTGAAAACTTCCATTTATATCTGTTGATGTATATACGCACTGTTGGTCAGCATTGATACACATAAATTTTGACAAAGAATGAAGAGAAGTATTTAAAAATCCTAATATTCTGTCAAAAATATGCAGTTGTAGTGAACAACAAATTAAACAGAATGAAGTTTGTCTTCTGAATGTTTAAAAGCAGAGTGACAGAAGCATTTCCAAAAGGGAGGCTAAATTGGACAATGCTGTTCATTCTCCTTTTGCACAGAAACCACTCCAAACCCGGGAGGTGTTGGCTGCCTTAGAATAATCCAGAAAGCGTGGAATATTTGCCCATCCCATTTGACCACAAAAATAAATACACACTGTCAATCATAAGGGTATCCATGAGTATCTCTTCTGCTTTACAAATAGGACTGATTGAGACCCACGGCCACCCTCCAGTGTACAGCGGGATGGTATGAGTGGCCAGAGGGGGCTGGAGAAATGACAAAGTCCACTAGCCAGTGAGGTGGGCAGGTGGACCTGTTTGTGTCCAGAGGTTTGGATTGTTGGTTAGGTAATGCTATCGGGGTGGGTGGGCTTCGTCTTCCTTCTAGTAGCATAAATTATCTGGTGTTAATTGATGCTTTCGTTTTGTTCATAGATACTGTCCAGCTCTGAACATCATGTTGTCCTTTCTTACAGGGAGTGAAGTTGACGAGGCCAACAGTGTAAGAAGGGAGGCACTCTTCATGCAGCGATGTATATATGTGCAGGATTGCACATGCAGACAGTTCTGAGGGCTTGTACTTGGGAATGTTGCTTCGATGCATATTTTATTTTTTTACACAAAAATATGATATAACAGTTTAAGTGCCTTAAAATGTGTTTGACAGGAGCGTTATTTCCAAAACCTACTTTGTTGGTTACTGCCAGGGATGGTACCATATTTTGGAGACGTTTAATTTTTTTTTCCCAAGCACGGGAAACCATGATCGTGACAAAAAGCAAACATGCTCCCCTCGTACCACCTTGGGTGCAATACAACCCTTCACTAGTCACTGTGCTGTTTGAAATGAGGTCACACCGTCAGGAAAATCCCTTCTGATGACAGTGAAAATTTCCAGTCTTATTCATGAATACTTTGATTTACTGTGTGATTCTTTGTTTCTACAACTGTGACATGTCTCTTCCTTATCAGCTCAGCAGGGGTCATGGATTGCATAGATGCAGAAAGGCGTAAGTTATCTGCATTTCTTGACATCATTTTTTAGACATTCCTTCAGATAGTTTCCACACAGAAATTCCTCAGTCCCATTATGAGATTGTGGTGTTATATGTCTTAAATTTATTATAAGCTGCTTCAAAGAGAGAGCCTGATGTTTGAGTTAGAAGTAAGTGAAGTTTTGAGGTAAACTATAGGACTTGTATTCAGGATTTTTAAAATTTTCATTTATTTTCCCTTTTTCCGCCATAATTTCTTTCTTAACTGTTTTCCAGCACACTTGCCAACTCCTAACAGCCAAATGTGAGATGTAAAAATGTTACAGTCAGTTTGAGAACAGCAACAGTTAATGATGGATTATATTCACATTCCACAACTGAAACCAAAATTTTTTCTTGTTACACAGATGTCTGAGCACAAATTGCCCCTTTTAGCCAGAAGCAGCCTGTTTCATCCCTGAATTAAGCACACTTAAAGGCATTTGAGACAAGTTATTAATGAAAATTTCCTTGGCAGATTTGACAAATGTTTGCAACAATTTCTTAAAATTAAATCATATTGTTCTTATGAATAAATAAAAATATAAAGGTCATGGACACAAACAAATGTTACATACACACATTCTGTCTAGCCAGATGGAAAGAAAAATGGGCACAGAAAATGCAAAACCATTCATTAACCAAAAGATCAAATAAAACAAGTCCCCAGTTGGGCATCAGCTTTCAAAGGAGAATTCAATCTTTGCTTCCACTGTGGCTGGACGAACTTTCACTGGACCCAAATAGAGAAGAAAGCGATATAGAGAATTAAAGGACACTGTTCCTCTGTTTCCTGCCCAGCATTCTGTCACGTCCTCTCTGCATGTCCTCTCTTGATTTCACAGACAGTATCGGCATCCTGGGTCACACTGACGCTGACTCTGTGGTCAGCAACGGAAAAGATCCTTCCTTAGAAACTTACCAGGTTTATCAGTCGCGTAAATTCATATTATCGTCACAACCCGGTCTCATCTCGTGTTCCTTCTGACCATTTCAGTATTACTGAACCTCATAAATTTCACAAGAGTTATCCTCAGTGTAAATTTTAAGGCTAGCACCAGACTCTGCAAAAATCTGTGGTGAACAGGCTGTTTGTCAAGAATTTCACTTATATCTAAAACTCCAGTAATTTCAATGCTCACGAATGGAGCACAGAAAGGTTTTCATGTTTTGTTCCTACAAGTTTCTTGGAATTTCAGAGGCAATGGGGTTGTCTGTCTGAGCTATAAAAATCTTTCTCCCTAGCATTAGAATACTGATTTTTTTCTCCCCAACTTATCTACCTCTATTGTCTAACACCTACAGTAGGTGTGATTATGGGATAAGGTTCAACTGAAAATGCTATAACATGCTTTAAAAAACATGTTTGTTTTCAAATAATCTCTACATAGTGCATTTTGATGGCTTTAGTGATACGTTTATGCCTATTTCTTTTTTTACACAGTTACTGTGGTGTATTTTTCCATAAAGAATTAAAAAATAAAATCAAAATTTATTTGTAAGTCATGCTTATTGGGATTTAATTATTCACCTCAAAATATTTTATTATTGTGTTATGCACTGTCAGGCTATCCGTTTATGCATTTTTTTTTTGTCTAAATGTATTTATGAAGGAAATAGATTATGTTTACTCATTTTTCCACTTGGTTTTTTTTAAGTGGTTGTTACGAAATTTGATTTTTTTAAATGGGTGATAATGTTAATCTTTTCATGTGTTCTTTTCCAAGTTTTAAATTCTGTATTTTTTTAAAATTCCCTATTCTGTTTAAAACTAACACACCTCTGGCTAATGTTCAGTGTTTGTTTATGCTAAATACCAAATTTTTACAAAAGGACTGGTGAAATAATAAAGTGGATTATTTATGATGAATGGAAGATGGAAATAATTCTATGATTAAACAAAGAGATGTTTCAGAAATCACAAGAGAACCTGTGGCTTATTTTTAACCTGGTTTCAGATGCACTCATAATGCCTTCCAAGTCTCTCTCGATTTCTCTTTATTCATTCCGGTACTATTATATCATTTATGCCTAAAAACACATAAGCTTCATAATCGTCCAGGTATCCATGTCATCAATACCTCCTCCATGGCATCATGTTAAAATCCAAAATTCGCCCTTGCTTTTTGGTTAGAGTTGTTTTCTCTGCAACAGGGTTGAGAACCAAAAGAGAAACCTACCCAACAGGAGGGGCTAAATTTAAGTGATCTGAATTTTAGGCACCCCCGTCATATTTTCAAGGGATAGAAAAGACAGAGCCTTGGAACACCTTTTCCAAGCTCAGTGTTTCTTTACGAGCACCTTACCTTGTGTGGAATTCCATATTTGTGTCTTCTTCTGTGGCTGTCTTCCTGGCTTAGCAATCCTCTTCTCCCTGGCAGGCTGTTGGAAATGCCATCCCCTCTACGGGGCTTTCCTGCCCGTCCCCCCACCTCCAAGCCAGCACCAGACTTGCTCCCTGTGACATACCCTTAGAACTTGTCCTTCAAGTTCTGAAATCTTGGCCTCATCTGATCATGACGTTGCATATGTCTCCTACAGTGTGGCCCCCATTTCTGTTTCTCTGCAGTGCCTAGCACAGTGCCTGGCTCAGAGCAGTAACCAAAAAATGCATGTCAATTTTCTCAATTGTGATCTTAATAAGTAGGACATGAACCTTCGAAATTCTGAGAGAGCACTTCCCTACATATAGATCACTTCTAGTTTACAAGGAAAACTGACTTCTTTACTGCTGTTCCTATCTGAATAAGACTGGAGCTGCACCGTGCTACTCAAGAGAAGTGCATTACTTCATAGTGGTGTAAATACGAACTCTCCAAGGTGACATTGCAGGTGTGAAAAGCAAACAACTTTCATCTTCTCTGCTCTGACAGCACAGTAAACCCTCAATAATTCAGGCTAAATCAGGTTGGGTCAATCGGAATTAGTGACTACTTTATATTGCATAAAAAATAAAGAGTTTCCCTTGTAGAAGTTTTAACATACTACAAAGAGTAGATACAGATTATTATGATTATCATCCTATCATTGGTTTGTATATAGACATAAATGAAAGGTCTTATAAGAGTATATTCTCTCTGGCAAGCCAACTCATCTTATTTACACTATAGGACAGTTTCTCAAATGTGAGTAAAATAGAACCTCATTCAAAGGGAAACTCATCTACAGAGCCAATTCTGAGAAACTGCATTAAACAGTATACGACCGTAACTAACAATCCATCGGGGCCCATGTGCTTGTGGACACAGGCGAGGACGAGACCCATGAAATCACAGCACGATTCTGAGTCATAGATGGTCCCCTGGATGATTTCAACAACTGAGAAATTCCAGACAGCCCAGGGTTTCTGTGAGACCAGGCCTTAGAGTCCGCTGACAGGAAAAGACAACACACTGAAGAGATCGATCCTGGCCTCAACCATACGCGTGGATCATTCCCTCCACTATTCCAGATGTGAAATCCTTACAACATGGTTGGTTTGTACTCGCTGCTGGAAGTTCTAGAGTCTGACTCTGGGTGTTCATGGAGAGCACTGTTGTCAGTGTGGCGTCCTGGGCTGGTTTTGCCAACGTGCTAAAAGCTCATCCTGTATCTTTTCCACCAATACGTGTTCACCACGACTTCCTATCCTGGGCCCCGCTCCACTGGCATCTCACGTGTGGTGTGTTCTGACAGTGCCCTCGCCCCACAGCCGTACCTGAGAAGTCCCATGCGCGTTGAAGATGGAGCAAAATACCATTTTATCACTCACCTCTCTGCTTACGAAGCCAAAGAGCGTTGTGTGACATCCTAGATTTGTTACTAGGATCAAATGAGATAATCCCCACAAACAGCTTGTCACAGCACCTGCCACTTGGCAAGAACTCAATTAGCGGCAGCCATTATCATTGCCCAACAACGGATGGGACCTGGGTAAACCACGCTGGATGTGTAGAGTCAGGTGTCAGGCTCAGTTCTGCATGACTTCTAATTATGCAAAAGACCTATTACAAAGTCCATTAAATGTCACTAATCAAGTCAGGAGGTGACCAGGGCATGAGTCTTACTTCATCAGTTAATGAAGATACCTGACTCTGAATTTCAAGATGGTTGCAGCATCTATCCCTGTCTTCCAGCAGGGATAGGAAGGCCCTCCCAGCCCACCATTCTATCTGGGTCACGCCTTTTTCTGCCTACTCCCAAGAACTCCAAGCAGAAACTTTGCCCGGTTTCCCCCAAAGCCCTGAGTCTGGCTAAGAACCATCTGAAAAAGCAGTTGACAGACAGAGCTGCCCCCATATTGATTCCGATTGACTAATGCCTGCCTGGGATGAGTTCTGATTCGGGGGGCTGCTCCCAGAGCAGGCACTGTGGTCACATGCCTCTCAGAGGGCCCTTCCTTGAGCTCCCTGCATCCAGGCTGAAACGTTCCCCTTCCGCTCAGTTGAGTGCCACCGTGGTCCTGGCGTGGCTGGCTGTCCATTCCACACGCCCCCTTTCCACTCACCCCTTTAAGGTTAACATTCCCAGGAATTCCGGTGTCCGATTTTTCTTCCCATCCCCCACCCCCTGCTTTTCCCAGTGCCTTTCCCACGGTCCCAGCATCAGCCACCTTCTGTAAACCAGCAAGAGCTCCCAGATCAGTAGCCCTGAGTGCACATCTGACTACACTTGGACATTCCCACGTGGGTATCCTCAAGGCACCTCCAACCCCACACTCCTGAAGAAAAGCCAGCCACCTTTTCCTTTCCTTTCCCTACACGCAGTCCTCCCCAAGCCCACCTCCTATGTTGCCACAGCAACCAGGCCTGGTGACCCATCCCCCCAGACCTTCACCTCTCCCTTTTCATCTTCACTAGTCACCAAATTCTCTTGATCCTATTACAAATCTTCTCCTTAATCTCCACCTTCCTCACCCCACTGCCAGTGTCTTAAAATACCTTAAAAATGTTATTTTTTTCCTCCAGTGATACCTTTCTCCAATCCAGGGCACATTTATCAATCGCCTGCCATGTGCCAAGTGCTCTGCTAAATTCTTTACATGAATTAACCCCACTTAATCCTTAAGACAATTTTGACATTGGTGTGATTATTCCCATTTTACAGATTAGAAAGTGGAGGCTCCAAGAAACTAAGTTCCAGGTGCCACAGCTCATAAGTTGTGAAGCCTGGATTGCCTCCTGGGTTGCTGATACGGCCAGCACCTCTGTGCTGATGACTCCCCATTTTCAGGATCCCACCGCAGCCCCCACCGCCGTGAGAGACAATCATCGGTTATTACCAATTGCCTACTGCATTTCTTCACTTGCTATGATATCACTTATCAGGTTGTGCCGGACTATCTTTGTCCACATATCTCTCCCCCTCTAAATAATTCACTTCTTCAATGGAGGACTTGGTTTTGCTTATCTCTACAACCCTGATGACTAGCAGAAAGTTTGCCTGATATTAGGGACCTCAATAAAGGTTTATTGAATAATGAGTTAACCTATAAAGCCCTCCAGATTACTTTTCTGATTCTGGAGGGCAGATGTCTTCAGATTATGAAACACTATTTTTGGAGAGTAGCATGTGACTCAATTATCATTCAGTGAATGGAAAGCATCATGTGAATCAATCTACAAGTGCTTCTTAAAGGACTCTTTTTTCATGAAAACAATAAAAATAATAGTGACAGTTTCAAGGCCAGAGTATCTAGACCTCAGTATCCCTCCCGATGCACATTCCTTGTTTTGCCATCCGCTGTGGGAGCCATCTCTCTGGCTGCTGTATGTGCAAGGGTCCTGAGGTCAAGGTCAGACATCCAGCCTAGAGAAGCATGTAGCTTTTGGCCCCAGGCTCATCAAACAGACCCTGACTCTCTGCCCTTCGTCTGCCTTCTGCTTCTCACTCCTCCGGGACACACATGCGTCCCTGCTTACCCTCCTGGGACATTAACCACTCAGCCCCAAATGCTAAGTGAGGATCCAACCAAAACTCAACTGGCGAGGAGAATGCATGGGCAGATGCAAGAGAGAGCACTGGGCCAGGCATAACAAGGCCAGGCAGGCCAGTTATTGTAAAGGGAGCCCTACATCAGGGCCTTTTACCTCTGGGTCACTGGTTCAAATCCAGCCAGGCCTCGGCTGACAGAAAATCATTACCAGCTCTGTGTCAGGTTGCTTGACAGATGGAAAATGAGTTTCTGTCTCCGTCCAGCCCGCAAGTGTCCACATCACACTTGGCACTAAGCAGCTCTCGACTCTGTGGAGACAGAGGAGAAGTCAGGCGACAGTCACCCTGGGGTCAGGCAGGTCCCTGAGGTCAGGCGAGCCTGCCTTTCAGCGTTCTCTGCGTGCGGGTCTGACAGCCTCCTTGTCTCAGCCTTTTCATGAGCGCTTTATTAATCTGCTTGTACTTTTTTTGTCTGAAGACATTGTTTAACAAGTCGTTTGAAGTAATGGAACAGCTGAGAAAATCTGATTCCGTGGCATCGAAAGATGAGCAGCCAAATTATAACAGGATAATATCTAAGAGGACATTTTTTTCTCCTTGGTTGGGCTGGGCCAAGCCAGGCCAGGCTGGGCCGGGAGCCCTGGGCTGCTGAATACATCCAGCGGAAGGGGTGGGGCTGCTGGGCAGGGTGGGCTGGAACCACAGGCTTCACCCTGAAGCTCCCTAGATAAGGGGCAGTGGGAGACAGTTCCCTCTGGGGCATTTGATTTTCCTCTCTTCTTCCCTCTTAAGAGCATCAAAGCCACTGGTCTAAAGGCATTTCAAGCTTAGAAGAATCCTCCTTCCCTTCCTGTGCGGAGACTAGCTCTGCCAACCCCTCGGAAGGGTGTCTACCGTCAGACACCCACACACTGGGCTTTCCTCATCACAGCCACGTAGGAAGAATTCACACCCAGCACCCTGATGGTTCTGAGAAATGCAGAGCATAGTCTGACTCGGCTGCATATTTCCCAACCTCCTCCCCTTCACAGGGGCTGAGAAACCTGTCAGCGCTGTGCCACTCTGGGGCCGTCCTTGGAGAGCTTCACCATCAGAGGTGTTCTTTTTAACTCTTTCTGGGATTGCCGCCAAGTTGCACCCCTCCTGGGTCATCCAGGAAGCCCCCAGTCCTCCCAAGACTGACTGAACAGAATGAGCCCATTCAGCTATTTAGATCCATCCCCAGCGAGTTTGCTGTCTGAGATTCCTTGGCCAGCATGGGGCACACTGCGTGGTCCCCTCTGTTGACGCTCTAGAGTGTGGGAGCAATGGATCCCACGATTCTAGAGTTTACCTGGCTTGTGGCAACCTGGCCAAGGCATATGGAGGGACCTTCTGAGCCATCCCTGAGAGCAAAGAACCAGGGAACCCATAGTCACATTTCTGTCCCTGGGAAACCCACTTTCCCCCTCCTTTCTGTGTCCCTCAAACCCTGCTTGTTAAGACAGGAGCCTGGGGTCCCCAGACCTGAGCTTGACCTCACCTCACCTCTTATTTGGTTGATCTGGGGAGGAGAGACAGGAGCGCAGAGAAGAGCACAGGGCTCAGGACCACCGTGGCACCTGCCTCTCTCACTTCCCCGTCTTCTTATCCTCTCCTCGGAGATTTGTGAAGCAGAAAGGAGCCCCGAAATGCCCAATTTGCATTTTTCATTCTGTTCCCTCTCTCTGTTGGACACACCGGTATTATCAAATAGGGATGACCCCAGTTGTATCTGTTGTTGTTCACATATACCAGCAGTTTTAATATAGATTCCCTGCTGCATCTGAATTTCTGTGAGGGCTCTACCCATATGTGCAGTCACTGTTACAGCATATGGTGTTACTTTCCTTGACAAACCGGACAGAAGCTGGGCTTTAAAATTCTGTGCATGTGTGTGCACGTGTGTGTGTGTGCACTCTTGGTTTTAGTTACGAAGTCATATATCCTCATGGAAAAAAAAATCGGAATGGAGTAGAGCGAGAGCGGGGTCTGCAGAGCCCGCTTGGGAGACCTCTGCCCCCCAGCCCCTCTGCTCTTCGCTTCTCCGACTCCCTCCACCGCTGCAGCCCTGAGCCCACAGGGCGGCCCTTCTGAGTCGCCTGCAGCCGCCTAGCTTCTCCGCAGAGCCCTCAAGGCTACTTTCAAATGCGGCCCGCGCCCCCTCCACAAAGAGGAATGGAACATGAAGAAGCCTGCAGCACAAAACCCAGGGACAGAGAGAGGTCTTTTGAGGATTGCTTGTCTGCTCACGTGTGGGAGGGCACAGAGGGGACAGGGTCAGCAAAAGGGAATGTGACAGACACCGGCCTGCCAGGCTGGGCCTGAAACAAGCTGTGGTCTTGGGCCCTCGGGCTAGCCCTGATCTTCCAGTACGTGAGACACCCCAGGGAAGGGCCCTCCCTGCTGCCCCCGCCCGAGCTGCGCGAAGCTTCCACCCCGAGACACTCGTGTACACAAAAAGAAGCAGATGCCTTTGTGCTCTCTGGCTTCCTTCTCCAGCTGTGCTTCTGGAAGGATGAGGACGATTTCCAAGTGAAGGCCGAGGGCTTGCCTTGACATTTAGAGAGGCTGTCTTTGCGGAAGGGCGAGACGCAGCATCCGACTGGTCGCCAGCACTGAGCCAGGCACACAGCAGATGCTCTGTGAAATGTTACGTGGAAGTGAACTTCTTCCACCCCCAGTCCCACCACTGTGCTGTGTCCTTCTTCAAAACACCGCTCCCCCCGAGGCTGGTTTCCTGCTCTGAAATGGGGGTGAGGATGGCACCTCACAGAGCTGTTTCCAGGATGGAATGAGGTCACTCACATAAGGGAATGACGTTAACTCCAAAGGGTGACAGGAATGTCAGAGATGGGAGAGCGGAGTCCTGTGTATCAGATGTGCCCCCAGAATTGAGGTTTTCGGGCTAAAAGCTGCTCTGATGTACCCACTGACGTTATTCTATTCTCTGGCTAAGAACATTGTAAGAATAATCCTTCCCCACCCCTCCCCCACCTCCACCAATGGAACTCAACGGAGCTCAGTGGAGCTATTTCCTTTTGGGTGGAAAAAATATTTATTTTTCTAACACGGGCTGTATGAAAAAGAGGGGGGGGGCGAAGGCTGCTCACCACCGCCCTGGACAGCCCTGGCTACACAAAATATGCACAGCGTCCTTCCAGCACCGAGACTTGGTCTTATTTACACTTATTTACATATCGAGCGAGATCTCCATGGCTGCCCGCCCGGAAGCCCTATTTTTCATTGTTGGCCACCCAGCTGCCCCCTGACCCTTCCTGGCACTTTTCTGAGGATTTCCGGCCACCGCTAGCCTGTAGGGAAGGGCAGCAGATAGGCTCCTTGGAGGGGAGCTCAGCAAAGGCTGAACTCCCCCAGAGGCCCCGAAATTCAGCATCTCACAGCCCCTTTGGCAAGGCGATTCCCAGTCTGCTGGGGCCGGTCCCCCACGGAGCAGAAGGGGGTTTGGGCTCTGGCTGGTGGGCCAGCTTAGCAGCTTGGCCGGCTGCATCCCATGTGGACAAAAGGACAGGGGAAGGGGGAAGCAGCTGCCGGTTCGCTTCCCAGCTTCCCTCTCTGGCTGCGCTTCTAGGAGAATTAGGAAGAGTTCCAAGTGAAGGCAAAGGCCTGGGTCCGAAATTTAGACAGACTGGGTTTTTTTCCTTCTTCTTTTTAAAACACGGCATTTCCTAGACAGAGCAATAAAATATATGTTGATAAATATTTTCCAAGAGTGCCCTCTAGTGGAAATCTAGAGGCAGGAGCACATCTTAGGAATAAGTGACTTGGATCCCAAACTCCCGGAAAAAAATAAAGTGCATTCAAGCGAGACCTCCTTCACACGTGATCTGAAAACATATCACGTTTCTCCCACGAGGCCATAAAATGTCACATGGCCTTAATTGGAAACGAAGGCTGCCTTAAGTCTTTAAAACGAAATTGTGCTCTACTTTTGGAAGTGGAAACCGTCATGTTCTATGGACGGTATTTTGAAACCCCCAAGTGCAGAAAAAGCGTGTGGAACGGGACGACGAAAGAGAGTCACTGGTCGCATTCCTAGGCTGGCACGTGTTGCTGGCTGAGCGCTTTTATTTGGGCTGTGGGGGAAGCCAAGGCGGCAATAACGTCCAGCCTCAAAGGCCACACACACTGCTGGGTTTTTACCTCGGAGGATGTGGGACAATGAGTCATTTGTGCCTCTTCCTGGTTCTTCCCGGCCAAGGTCAGCTTTCCCACTGGAACCGAGCAGCTTGGCGCGGGGCCCGAGCCGTCTGGAGCCTCTGAATGGTGCAGAGCCCACGGACGGGGGGCGCCCCCACCGCGCTCCTGGGGTGGGCGGCCCAGGGCGGGCTCCCAGGCAGCCCCTGTCCAGTCGCAAAACCTCACTCACCCTGCTCAGTGTAGCAGCAAGGGCCTCCTCGTGGAGGCCGGAGGAAATCATCAGTCCCAAATAAAGGTTCCCCGGGGCCGCATTCTGTGAGAGGGTAACTCGAATGGCTTCTGACCATTCTCATCCTTGCTGGTGAGCTTGGCAAAGATGATTCACTTCTATCCGCTGGGGTGGATTCCGATTCATCTCGTAACCACTGCCACTACCAGTGGTGAGGAAAGAGCTGCGGGTCATTTATTTCTCCACTCAACAAATGCATTTTGAGCACCTCCTCTGTCTCAGCATGTTCTAGACTCTGGCCACCAAGGCAGACAAGGCCCTGATCTCGTGGGAATTACAGTCCAGGGTGGAGACGGATGACCTACAAGATACCATGTTGAGCCTCTGAAGGGAACTAACAAGAGTTAATTGAGTGAGTAGCAAAGGACCGGGACGGCACACTGATTATACCTCCGACTGAACGTGTTGCTTCGCTAGCTCTTTCCAGTGGCACAGTCTGGCCTGCGTCCTGAAGAGACGCCGGGGAGATGCTCCTCCACCAGACCAGCTCAGATCTCAGCCCACACCCCAGCCTTCCTCCTGAGCCTCCCTTCCTGCGGTGCCTCTCCTCCCGTAGCCCCAGGGACAGGTCTCCGGACTCAGAGAAAAGACCGCCCTCCACTGATGCGAAACGCATCCCTGACCAGACCTCGGGCAGGAACAGGAGGGAAGAAAAGGCCACCAGAAGTGACCACTGACGGTTCCTCGGCTGTGGGCGGGGAAAGAAAATAACGCACTCAGCTACACGCAGGTGGCAAGTGTGCTGATAGTTCGAGTGCAACGACAGATAAGGGCATATGCCCACCCGGGTGAAGTGTGTGGGCAGGCCTCCCTGAGAAGTTTACATTTAAGCATCTACTGTCCCAGCTATTTACCGAGTCGGAGATCGAGGATACAAAGATAAAGAAAAGTGCTTCCTGTACCTTCAGAAGGTTCGGAGCCCCGTGGCGAAATAATAATCTCCTAGGATAAAACAACAGGATTTCAAAATAGCCCTAAGGGCTATCACTCACAATAAATCTGCCAAGTAATTCATGCCCCATTTTAGAGACGTGGAGACTGAGCTACGGGATATGAAGGACCTTCCGAAGTGGAGCTCATCAGTCACACTGTCAAGTTTGGGCTAAGGCCCTTCCTACCTCCCAAATTTTTTTTTTTTTTCTTTCGTACAGCATGTTGCTTGGTGGAAATGGGGATGAACCGTGAGATCCCAACGTCTCTCTCAGCCCAAAGGTTTCATGGGGGCACACGGCACCGTCCCACATGCGTTAAGAGAACACTGCCCTTTGCCCTTGTCTCCCAGCACCTGGCTGAAGGACTCTTCCTCCATCTAGAGAAATAGGTTTCTTAGAGCAGTTCTGTTCAGCTGAATTCTCAGCCCCAAGGACTTACAGGAAGTATTTTGAGGAGGAAGGACAGAGGGACAAGCAAAGGAGAGATGATTGAGCTGGACGTCTTTCACCCCAAAGTACCTGTGCTTGGATCCGTCTATGTATGGGGCTTCCATTAAGAGCAGATTCTTTTTGAAAAAGGAATTCTGAAGATTGGGAGAAAGGGAAAGAGGTGGATTGGGGTCAGGGGCTGGGTGTAATAACCTTCATCTTGGTGTTGGGTCTAGGGCCCAGCTTGGAAATCGGACGATATCGCCACCCTGCCATTGGCCACTCCATAGAGGCAGGGACCATGCCTTTCCTCCCTCGGTATCCTGCACCTTTAATACAGATTCTGCCACGTGGCGGGTGTTCAATCAATGTTTACCTAAGTGATCTGAATTAATCTGAATTAAATCAGGCTTCAGTTAAGTCTCCAGCTTGGGCGCCCTCCCTTTTTACTCCTTAATGTTCAACCTCTCATCTTCCGAGTCAGTGGCGACCATTCCCAGAAAGGGCTGGAGATACGACAAGAGGCTTTCCTCCAGGATCCAGGGGAAGCCTTCAGGAAACACGGCCCATGGACCTAGCACAACATGGACCATGCTGCCTCCCCGGGGCTCTTCTACAAAAATAATTGCTGGTCCCATGGGTACTTCTGTTTTACACTCAGGAAGAACTGGGAGCGTGCTGCATGTCTGCTTGCACTGGAACAATGAGGCACAAACATGAGCCTGGGAGCGTGGTTCTTGGGGGCCTGGGAGGTAACTCCCTCCACAGATGCCTTGAATGGCCTCATACAGACAGACTCGTTTCTCTTGCAGAAATGCCTTGTTTCACCCATAACCTGTTCATGCACTGAATCTGTATTCAAGTTCTGCTATGTGCCAGGCACTGTGCTAGATGCTAGGGGATATAGCAGAAAACAAATACACAAGAATCCCTGCCTTTATGGAGTTTATATTCTTCAGAACCTAAAACAGCAGTTCTCAGCCGTGGCAGCATATTCGAATCGCCTGGAAAGCTTTAATAACTATGGACGCCGGCCCCACTCCCAAGAAGTCAGATTTAATTGGCTTGGGATCCCGATGTCAGATGTGGGGCTAGATGAGAGGAACTCTAAAGGTCTACGGAGAAGCTTCTAGTCTTTCCAATTATGCAATGAGCCAATCTCCCTCCTTATTACTTATTGAAGTTACTTATTAATATTTACTTATTCAAGTTGGACCTTTCCCCTCGCATCAGGCTGTGGGAGGAAAAGGGGAAACGCACAACTTGCTTTTTGTTTCCTCCAGAATTTCACTATGGCCTGTGTCTCTTAGCTTCCTGCATCAGGTGTCTTTTCTTCTGGAAGCCGAGACTACCAGCTCAGGTCCTGAAACCTGACTGTTGGAGATGGCCAACCTGTGTCTTGCCTCTGCCTTCTGTCACCCTGGGCCACTCACCACTGCCCCTGGTTTTTCCTCTTCTCCTGGACTTCCGTTTCTTTGTTGCTTGGTCCCAAGCTCTTTTTGTGTCCACCTCTTAGATCCGGTTGCCTTCAGTGTTCCTGATGGTTCTGGAAGGTAGCAGTGATGCCTGAGCTGGAGATAAGAGCCTCTCCTCCTCAGTCCCTCCCTCTCTAATCTCATGCAGCGTCTCTCTCTCTCTCTCTCTCTCTCTCCAGTCCTCCTCACCATTCCCACCCCCTGAGCGATCCCTTCTCCTGCCCCAGTGCCATGCTCCGCTTAAGCTTCATCTCCACACCTCTGCCACGGGAGCGTGCGACCTGCAGCAGAGAGGGGGCGGCCTGTCATCAAGCACGTGGGGCTGGAAATTGGACCTTGTGATCCTCCTCCATCTCCACCCATGCCGGGCGGCCACCAGGTCTGGAAAGTGCCTCCTCCACAAACATTAAAGAGAGAGGAAAACAGGTTTGCTTGTCTGTTTGTTTTTTAATACCCGGAGGAGTTGATTTGCAACCCCAGAGGGTCTGGCCGAGTAGGGGCTGAGCTTAATCAGAGGGCTCGGGCTTACATAATGCCCTGCAAATAATAATAATAATAACATAATAGTACTAATGCTTGTGCTACGTTTGAAGCTTGAAATGATCAGTGACATTTCCCCTGATGAGGTTAAACAGCCTGGCTCTCGAGGCCGCACATTTGCATAATAAAGATCAGAAGGCACTGCCTACTACATCTCTCTCAGCACCGGGCTGCCTTGTGTCCTTGATTCAGGGACACCGCATCCTAATGTACTTCCATACGCGGTCCTGTGCAGTGATTCTAATCTTTGGCTTGCGTGTGAAATGTCAGCCTTTTTTTTCTTTTCTTTTTTTTTTTTTTGTCTGAGAGAACAACAAATTAGGTTTCTAAATGAGAAGGTACTGGCTATAATGGATAATATAATCTGAAAATGCAGAGGCAACATCTGTGACCCGTGGTGCTAACCTAGCAAGCTGTAGTCTATTCTTCCAGCCTATCAGCTGATAGGAAAACTTCACTTTAGATACAATAATCATTAGTCAAAATGGATATTCCCATTGGTTCCTTGCCTCTCACACAACCTTGCCCAGCCTGACTATAAATCAGGAAAATACATTCTTTAATATCCAATGGAATGTATCTCCAGGCAGCCTCTTTCCTCCATAAAGTAACAAAACACTTTGCAGAAACCGTCCATCATCAGCTGATGGATGAAGATCCTCCGCACGTGCCATTTGAAGGAAGGAAAAGCAGAGACCAGAGGAAAGAGGGCAGTACGTTCAAGATGGTGGCTGTAAACCAGAGAAACATCTTCCAGTGGTGGCTCT
>NC_138370.1:68837705-68924508 GCF_054177405.1 Leptonychotes weddellii
CCTGGGGAGAGTAACACGAATCTTGAACTTTTCATTCACTCATTTAGCAAACATTTATTGATTACTTACTTTGTATGAAGAACAACTCTAGGTGCCGGGGGAATAGCAATGAGAAAAACAAAGTCTCTGCCCTTATAAAACATCCTAGTCTGGTGGAGGCAGAAAATAAACACACAAATAAATACCTAAGACGCAGGAGGTGATAAGTACCATAAATATTCTAAAGCCGGGAGGGGCATAGAGAGTGAGAAGAGATTGCAATGGCCGGGAGAGCCTCTCTGATAAGGCAACACTGGAACAAAGCCCCGAAGTCTTGTGGATGTCTGAGGGGACGGGGTTCCACAACAAGAACAGCCAGAGCAAGGGAGCTGGGAACCTAGCGGTACCGCGTTCAGGGAGCGCGCAGGACGGCGCCGCGGAGGCGGGGAGCCAGGAAGAAGGTGGGCGGGGCGGGGGCGGGTCTCCCTGTCAGTCAATCAGATGTTCACACTTCACTCTGAGAGCGATGGAAAGCCACTCGACAACTCAAGAGACCCTGCGGCCTAAACGGATTTATGTTTTCAAAGCAAAAAGGCACAAAGCAAACATCCGACTCCAGACCTCAGTGGTCCTGGCAGCTCCAACCCAACTGTCAACGGAACGGGGTCTCAAAATGTTCACATTTCCTTTCTGCATGTAAAGAACAGAATCACAAACGAAACTTCAGACATCCTTTTATCATAAAGGCCCTCCTGATATTCTAAACCAGAGGCGACTGTTCCTGGTTTTGCAACCCCCTAAGGCCCTCCACCTGCAGATGGAGCAAAGTTCTTCTGAAGATGCTCTCAAGTTTGATAAAACAAGGAATGAAAATTCATTTCATTTTGAGTAAAAGAAGTTCCTTGCCACACACCACTTTTAGAAGAAGGGGATAGGTTGGGGTGGAATGAAATCAAATCACAGAGACTGTATTCCAGAAGAGCTGGGATCACTGATAAATGCCCGAAGTCCAAGAATGGGAGAGGGTATATCTGTAATTTTTTCATAAATTGCCAGCCATCTCCAGATAACTTTTCAAATAAAACATGACACTTGTTTAAATATTTACTGGTTTGTTGACCCATTTTTTTTTTGTCGTTGTTGTTAATTAGGGTTTTTTTTTTTTTAAAGGAAACAAACATTGTCACAACAAATTAAAACCAGACAGCCTCAACAGTGGGATAGCTCAGCCAGGCTATAGTCGAGCATTAAGTTGTGAGTTAGCAAAAGTGTTGTACCCAAGGGGAGAAATCAAGTAGAAAAATCAGAAAGAGCCTCTCAATGTATAAAGGTTGAGGCTCATCCCTACTCTCGATCTGTGGTTATTAACACAATTGATTTGTTTGAAATATAAAGAGTTTTGAAAATATAAAGACTTTTCAGCAATTGTTCTTCTGTTCTTTTCCCTTAAATGTGTATTTAGCCCAAACCCCCTTTCAAAGAAGTGGCTGGCCAAAAAACCCATAGCTGTTCCTACAAAACAAAAAAGCTATGTTAAGATGTTGCGTTTGAGTCCTTTGCCTTTTTTTTTTTTTTTTTTTTTAACTTATAATGGCTTTGTGCTTTAGTAAATGCCTTCAGGTTAACACTTCATACTGGCTCCCCTCTGGGGCTTCTCTGAAGCCAGGCTTAGAGGACCTTCAAGTTCACAGTAACAGAGGGGTTTTATGTCTCATGACTGCAGGTCTATGGACTCCACTGCCCCTGCCAAAGAAGAGTTTCCTCGGAAAGTCTCAGCAAAACGTCTGACCCCCAGCAGGAATTGTAGCCAGTGGCCACGATGACAACTTGTGCCGGGACCACCTCCATTAGCTGGGTGGGGAAGCGGGGCCACGGGGGAGAAGGTGTCCTGAAAAGGGAATAACGTTTTCGGTGGTCACAGAGTCTAAATGGACTAGATTTAAAGATAGTGTTGCAGCTGCAAAGTGACATTAAGTAGTTTGTCATAGCTGGCTAAAGGTTGAACGTGCATTTACTCTGCCTGACAACCGAAAGAGGTAAAGAATTCTGTTTTTCTCTGATGAGGAAGCGGAGACTCAGAGGTCTGGCTGACTCTTCTGCCACACTTCGCTATTTTGCCCGGGGAGCCGGAGAAGAGGGAGCACCTGACCCTGAGATTTCCCTCACCTCCTTTGATGCCTTGTAGGGAAGGTGACTCAGGGCTCCTCCTGGAGATGAACACCCCCTCCTTCTACGCTCACAGAAGCCCCTCGGCAGGCCGGCAGTCTAACCAGAGAGGTGAGGTGGTGAATTAAAGATAGCTTCAAATCCTTTGCCACTTCTCCCATCCAAAAGCAAAATTCATTGCCCTTCCCTTTGAAGACAGAGGGCTGGTCCATGACTTCCTGTAACCACTGGAAAGTGGCAGAAGTGAAACCATGTTACTTACAAGGCTAGGCCTGAAGAGCACCCGCAGCTTCTGGTTTTGTCTGCTTGGAAAACCCCTCTGGGAACCGTGCTATAAGAAGCCAGGAAGAGAAGGAACAAATTGCTGCCCACACTCATCGACCGCCCTGGGTGAGCCCCAGCCAGTAGCCAGCACCAACTGCCAGCCACGTGAGCAAGTCAGCTTGGATGTTCCAGCCCATTGAACAGCACATAGAGCAGAAGAACTGCCCAGCTGAGCCCAGGCAGCCCCAAACTGTGAAAGATGACAAACTGAGTTGGGCATAGTTTATTTCACAGACAATTGTGAAACAATTTCTTATTGCTGGCCAGAGGATGATGGCCAGAGGAGAGCTCTCCACTGGCGGGGTTCCTCGTCTACATCTCGGGGAGGATATCCTTGGGGCAGGGGGGATATGTAGAAGGGATATCTCTGGCCACCGGAGGAGTAGAGTACATTCATTTATTTCCACAGTATTCCAAGAACACTTTCATGTGTGAACACAATGAGCTAGGTCTCCATGTTCCTAATGAGGCTCTTGACTGAAGCCAGGGGACAGATCTGCCTAGCCCAGAATCCAGGAGGAAACAATCTTGGAATTAGTGCCCTATGAGCTAAAAGAGGCTGGAAAAAACAGCGGGATCTATCTCTTTCCCATATGCCCAGTTTTTTAAAAAATGTTTTTGTTGTTGAATTGAGATGTCATGAATGCCCCCCTCTCTTGGGCAAGTTACTGAACTTATTCTTCATTAAGTTATTGTGAGAGTTAAATGTGAAAATGTATGCAAAGTTCTTAGCACAGTACCTGTGTGATTTAGGTGCTTGATAAATAAACACCCTTTCCAAATTTATAGTGGTTTTTCATTTCCACATCAAAATGTTTTGTGACTCTGTAACAGGTTTACCTCTGAAAAGGCAGCTAATTTCTATGTGTCATATTAGGTCAGCATATTCAAAAGCTATATTCAAACCTGTTGCCTTGGCCCTACATAACGTCTATGGGACACTTGGCTAAATCAAAGTGATCTTCATAAATCACAAGAGCAGAAAGATGGTCTTTGTCCATGATGCTGTCTTCCTTTTCTCCCTAAAAAGATGAGTAGAGGCTCTTCTTCAAACTGTGTGGTATCATCATTTTTTCCAGCCTGACCTTTGGCAAAAGGCAATATGTTTGCTGGCTGTTAGGTTACATAAGCTTCCCATCAAGTGTAAATGGATGGGAGGTCTCAGATCCATTTGCACCTGATGAAGAGGCTCGCTTACCCCACTCTGGTGTTTATGTGCCATGCACGCGGTTCCCCACAGATGTGTTCAATCAAGCTCTCTAAAACTCTCCTCGCTTCAGATCAATTTCTGAGGCAGATCTGCCAGGCTTCTGAGTTTCCAAGAAGACTGAATACCCTTGCACTCACCTAATCAACTGAAGCAGAGCCAGTTTGGAAGGCTAGTTTTGAAAATGAAACTTCTTCTGGGGTGGTTTGGAGAGGTAAAGTGAGGGCTGCAGTTCTGTTTCTTGTAAGAGACACAACCCCAACATTACTTTTTTTCAAAGGATAAGGCTGACATACTGAGGAGGGACAGAATTTCTATTTCTGCAGGTTCCTTAAGGCAACAGAGGAAGCTCGGTGGCCACAGGAGTCTAGTTAATGAGCAGGTTATACAATATTCATTGTGTTGAGTTTAACTCTTCAAACAGAACGTCTAATTGTGAATAGAAAAAAAAGCAGCTAAATTACAGATGTTAAGACAACAAAGGTTGGGAAGAACTCCCTCTGTTGATAAAACTGTCCTTTCGCAGCTGCCTCAACTAACTGCTCACTGACGGGGGCCACCGTGAGTCCCTGTCCTCATCAGCTATTCTCATTAGCTCTGTTCTGGCTGAGAAACTGCAGGGTCTGAGGAGGGCTACTCGGAGGCCTAGGACGACGGTCGGCTCAGAGGACTGTTTTCTCGTTACCCACAGAGGAAGGGGTCCAGTTGTATTCTGCTTCAACCAAAACAAAACTGTTCTCCCCAATCTTCCTGACATGGACTGTCTCACCACCATCGCTCCTGGCAACAGCATCCCCAGCAGGCTCACTGAAGGACACTTCTGTCCGCCTGTGGCAATACTGGGTGTGTAGACAGCGGAGGCAGGCAGCCAGGGCCATGCCCAAGGTGGCGGAAAGACAAAGCAGGATTCCCAGCTGGGGAGCCCTGAGCTGGATCCCTGAAGGGGCACTGGCTCCCTGTTGCCCAACCTCAGGCCTTGGGTTGGTCTTCCTGGGGTATCCCACTCTGCCCCCTCCATGTTCCTCAAGCACTCTGGCCTCCTTGCGCTTTGACTGAGGTGAGAAGCTGGCAGAAGGCCTCGATGCTTCTGATTGCCCGCCAGCAGCAGGTGACCTGGAAGTGGCAGAGGTGTGGAAGACAGGGGTTGGGGTGGCTGCCCCAGCCCCATTCCCAGTGAGTGCTTCAGATGACCAGAGGTGCCGAGGATAGGTAAGGTGGGCAGTGGACAGAGGAGGCCTCATCATGGTCCTATTAGAGGACTCCATTTTGTCCTAGAAAAGCAAAGGGGGAAAAAAAAGTCAAAGGACCTGGTCTTCTTCCAAGCTACCACTGAACTTTACACTTAACCTGTGTTTCTTAAAGAATCCCAGGCAGCAGCTGAAAACCCAGCCTTGTGCCTGCTCCTGCTCCTGCTCAGAGTAAAATGCCCAAGTAGATAGATATGCCCTTGTGATTGATGGGGATGAGGTGGCTAATGGAAACCCCACAAAGAGAGCATGGAGGCCAGTTACAAGAATAAACCTAAGGTCCTTTAAGAGGCTTCCAGACCAAGATTCATGATTATCATCTCCAAGGGCAGAAAGCTTTTGGGTGTCTTTTTATGCTAGGGCCCATGCAAGAGGGCATTTAATCTCACTGTAGGTTCCAATAAATTTGAGTAAGAATATTATACCATGTTTTATTTTGTGTTCCTATTAAGACTTCAAAGGAATTGTAAATCAGTGGGCATGTATATTTTATATTGCCCATTGATCTAACCTCTGGAACCATACATGGTGTTTTGAGGCCAATGTTATAAAGAGGGGTAGAGAGGTGAGGAGACAGGAATTATTGACTGAGGCTAAGTGGGAAAACAAATCACTAAAACTATCAATTTCTACAATTGTCAATAACTTCAGAGACACTGTGTATAACAGAAAGGCTGGTATTGATTGGTAAAAAGATGCTGTGTGTATATTATACCCTTGCCTCCTGCTCTCAAATTTTGGTTACTAGTCTAATAGCTCTGCTTCCCCAGCCTGGAACTTCCCACATTGGGATCAAAATACCAACCCCATCACCCACGTACAACCAGGGTTCTTACCTGTTCATGCCTATCTGAGGATAGGCAAGTTTCCAATGAATCAAAGTTTGGATCGTCCTGAGTCCTAAAGAGAAGGATAGAAGGGCGAAGAGAAGACTAAGTATACAGATCAAAAAGCAACATTTCCTACCATTGCTGTGTATACTGACAAAAGCAGATTTCCTTGGAAAGGAGTTTGGGGTTTGGAGTTAGGAGCTGAAGGGAAAAGGGAGAGAGGGTGGGGAAGAGGCAAGTGAGGATAGCAACAAAGCCTCACTGAATGCTTTTATTTATTTTATATAAAATATGTATTTATATATTATAAACTTACACATCTCTTCTATAAAACATTTTTTTTTTTAAGATTTTTATTTATTTGACAGAGAGACACAGCGAGAGAGGGAACACAAGCAGGGGGAGTGGGAGAGGGAGAAGCAGGCTCTCTGCTGAGCAGAGAGCCCGATGCGGGGCTCGATCTCAGGACCCTGAGATCACGACCTGAGCTGAAGTCAGATGCTTAATGACTGAGCCACCCAGGCACCCCTCTATAAAACATATATTTATATCTGATTTTATTTATATCAGCATATCAGAGATCTCACCCTATCCAAGAAAGTACAGTTTCCCCAGGTGATTTTCATACCCAGCCCTTTTGGCCAGTAGCCCTTCTACAATCAGGGTTTCTTGTGCACTTAAGAATAAATATGGTGAGATCATTTGCTGTTAGATGCCAAGAAGTTTAGATTCCCTCAGCACCCCAGGGTCTGGCTTATCCCACCACCATACTGAATGGTCTACCCCTGACCCATTACCTGAGGTGGGTTCTAGGGCTGGAAGCAATGCCCTCTGGGAAGAATCTCCTGAGAGCCATGAATCTCTCCAGCCCACGGATATCCAGGGATGGTTCTAGGATTGGGTTGCTGTCCCCTCTGAGTTGCTGGCCATTGCTGACTGCAGTAGCCATGTGTGAAGATGATTGGAACAGAGTCTCTGCATCCCCAGAAAACTCTGTCACCCAAAAACTTACAGGAAAAGGATCTAAGCTGTTCTCCTCTGCAGCTCCAGTTGGGGCAACAGCAAAGATGTTCGCACGCTGCTGGGGAAGAGCGCTGGGGGGACTGGGAGCTAAACGGAGATCCAAAGACACCACAAAAGAGAGTGAGAGCATTTTCCTTGTATTGATTAGCACAAACAACTATGGTAATGGGGTAAATATTAGAGACTTTAACGTGCCTTTAGGACAAACCATTAAGTTTGGGTTACTCAAAAGTATCAACAAAAAGATGATCTGCCCAGTAAGATAAGCCCCTGACCAAGTGGCAAAGGACTCGATTTCTAACACCTTTGTAAATAGTAAGTCTCTGACCCTCTGGACTTGTGCATTCTTAACAGTCACCACTCAGGGGAGTTTAGAAATCCCTGTGACCACTATGTTTTTTTTCTTACCTCTGCCAAAAACTGCTTCTAGCTAGAAAAACAAAACAAAACAAAATAAAATCAGAATCCCACAAATCAAAGATTTTTGAAAGTCCTAGATCTTTCCTGCCATATTATTAACAGTAAAAGTCTCCCTGGTGATGATAATGACTTGAGCCTCTGCCATGGGCAGAGTCAAGATCACTGCCCTCCACTGCCCTCCACCATCTCATTTTCCATCCGTGACTGGCCAACATGACAGCCCAGAACTTTAGAAATAGAAATTAGAAACAGTGCAGCAAATAAGCAAGCACCAGTTTTGGAGTCAGATGACTGTTTGGGTTCAACTCTCCATTCCGCTAACTCCTGGTTTGGGGCAAGTCCTCCCAGAGCATCAGTTTCTTCTTTTCCAAAATGGGACCAATAATGGTTCCTACAGCCTAGAGCTGCTGAAGGGTGAAATAAAATCACTGATGTAGAAGCATAGAGCACAGTGGCTGGCACAGGTGAACATGCAATGAGGGTTTACCATGATAACCTTAGGATGACAATGATGGTGTTTGCAGAGAAACACATTAGTGGAGGTTTCTCTGACCAGGGCTCTAACTGGGTTGGAATGCATTTCTTTTTCTTTTAGTGCCACTCTTCTCCAAAGCCTTCGTCACTCAGAAACATTGAGATTGAAGTGAAAAACAAAGAAGCCTAACGTACACACAGAATGTGGCAAAAGCTCGACAGTCTTAAACTCCCGCCCGAACTCAAAATGCATTCGGACATTCCCCACAGACTTGTTGTATGATGGGCATTTCTGTGAATGCTGGGGATGCAGAAGGGCTGCGTAGTGGCCGTTTGTTGTTCCTGAACTCAAAATCTAGAAGGAGAGACTCTTAGATGCCCAACCTTACAGATGACAGTGTGATGAGAGCTTTAAATCCAGAACTGAGAAGGCAATTACATTTGCCTCCCAAGAAGCATGGGGGAAAGTCTCACAAAGGAGATATTGGAACCTCCCCTTGAAAGATAAATAGATCATCAGGAGGAACAGCCCACTTTGAGGAAGTGTCAGAAGGCAAAACATGGAGATCATGCCTAATGGGGTTGGGTAGACCCCAACGTGTCTATTGGGAAATAAGTTTGAGAAGTACAATATACTATCTGCCTAATGTGAAAATTCATAATTCATAATTTGCCCACTGCAGTCTTCTTACACTTAAGAAATCTATTTCACTTTGGAGATGACATCCTCTCCACCCCTCCCTCCTCCACCCCCCCATCACACTGCATATGTACACACACACTCCCTTTTTGTTTGAGAAAACCTGGGGTTTGTGCAGAGGAATGGGCAGGAAAACAGGCTGGGCCAGGAGGGCAGGAATGCGTACAGCAGCATCATGAGGAGTTTACCCAGGAGCTGCCCAGACGAGAATCTGTCACCCCGTGGGGGACAAGGTTCCCAGCAGGGCCCCAAGATAGACTGCAGGGACAACATGATGTCACTTCCTGACACCCCACTTTTAGTCATATTCATATTAAAACAAACATGCTTGGGATTAAAATGCAACATTTGCATGATTAAGAAAATAAAACATGAGACTTGAAACACCATGGGTTTGCAGGGTCTTCTCCAGGCCACACTATCAGACCCTGAGGTCTTGACTCTGCTTTTAGGAGTATCTTGGTGGGAAGGTTGGGGGAGTGGTGCTGGGCAGTGGGCAGAAGACAGTTCAGGGCATGGGCAGAGTAGGGAGAGTGGCCCAGGGTAAGCTCTGTGCCTGGGTCTGCTAGACTGAGCCAAGTCGGGCATTAGCACGTTGGCCAAGAGCAAAGCACAGAGTCAAGGAAAGTGGAATTGAAAGGATTAAAGATGGGAGCTTCTGTGCAGGTGGCCTCTATGAGTGCATTTGTTCAGAGCACTTAACTAGAGATCAATAATGGAAATGAGTTCCATATCCCCAGGAATTTTCAGGTGACCACTGTATTCTGTAGCTGTATTCTCACTGTGTTCTCTTATGTTTTGTTGCAGAAGTTCACGGACCAAAGGAGTCTCATGTTATGTAGTGAACCAGGAAAAACTCCATTGCCATCAAAACAGCCTCTCATTCCTGATTCCTTTCTCCAACCCAGGTTGCAAAGAGCCATCTACCTACCATGGAAAGTAACAATGAAAGCTGGACGAGTTTTTATATACAAAGAAGAAAAGATCCTCTCTTTCTTGTGCTCCGTGTGGAGCTCCAGGGGTCTGAAGAACCCTGCTGAGGCGTTGTGATGATTGGTAAGTGTGGGATTCGGGGGGGGGGGTTGCTTTTGTTTGGATTTGTGACAGAATCCAACTCTCCACCACAGGGCCCCCCCATAATTTGTGAGGTTGAAGCAGACAAACAGCAACAGCAAGCATCCCCTCCTGCCCTTGGCCGTGAGTTGCTGCAGCTGGCCAAAGCAGGTGTTTAGTGCTTGTGTTGCAGGAACTAGAACTGGCTTCTAAGGGAACTTCTAAGGGAAAATAACATTTTTCCCAGTGTAAGTATTCAGAAGGCAGTTATAAAAATGTGATTAATTTAGGGGCTCCTGGGTGGCTCAGTCGGCTAGGCGCCCGCCTTCGGCTCAGGTCATGATCCCGGGGTCCTGGGATCGAGTCCTGCATGGGGCTCCCTGCTCCGCGGGAAGCCTGCTTCTCCCTCTCCCTCCCATAATAATGCCAACCAGGCTCTTGAGTCCCACAGCAAGCTGTACCTGGGGTGGTTCCCTCCCGCCTCCAGCCAGAGGTTGGCATCGGTGAGCCGGGCTGCTCGCCGCCATCAACGTGGGCTCCGCGGTGTGTCTGTTGAGACACAACAGATGATTCGATCCTCTCCCAGTAAATGAACTATGACTGGACAACTGACAAACTGTGGAAAAAGAAAGCAAAATGATGCGAGGGTTTGGTTTCCCTTAAATAACACCTGAAGAAGAACAAAAGGCTACATGAACAGAAAGCTGAAGAGATGATCATATTGCCCTTGGGGTGACTCCACTCTCCTTAGAAACCAAAACTCAACTGTGGCAAATAATTAAAACAGGGAAGGATAGGTCTAAATTCCCCTCCTAAATAAATACAGTCATTAGAAAACCTCATTTTGATTAAAAGGTATCTTCTTGAACTGTTCAGACTCAAAAGGTTCCGTCTTCAACTTTATTATTAGCCATTGCTGGTATATTGTTAATTGAATTACTCTGTTAATTGAAAATTTCATAATTCTGTTGTACAATTGTACAGCTCTGTTGTAATTGTAGATTCCATTGAAAATTAGAGATAAATTGTTGGTACTCTAACTGGTATTTTGAGTACTTAATGGCTTTCTTTAGTAAAAATCCCTTTCACAAACATTATCTCATTTATCCTCCCCCAATTTCACTGAGGTAGGGATTATCAGCTAGAATCATTTTTCCTAGTTTAAATATTCAGAAGGCAGTTATAAAAATGTGATTAATTTAGGGGTTCCTGGGTGGCTCAGTTGGTTAAGTCATCGGCCCTCTGATAGACCACAAGCCAAGGCAAAGAGACCTCAGGGGCTTTCGCTGGGCCCAAGAAAGTGTCTACTTTTCTGTCTGCCTCAGCCTCTGTCTTTCTCAGTTTTCCCTACTCTCCCATGGTCCTTCTTTTTCCTCTGGTCAGAATTTCCTGGAGAGGTTGGTCAAGATGCATCTGTGCCCAGAGAGGAGGGGAAATCATGTACCCCTGAACTGTGGATAATGACAAAGAGGGGACTGGGGGTAACTTCTTTTTTGGTTACCCTCTTTATAGACTGTCTAGTTGGGGCAGTCCTCGTGACTCTGTCTTTGTCATGAGGTGGCTGGAGGTAGGGGCTGAAGCATGCAGGAAGGGGGTGGAGAAGCTCCTTCTCTTCAGAGTGTAAGGCTCCATTACCAGGAAGCAGCACTGCCCTGGCTCTTACAGGAATGTGATGTTCCCCACAGGTTGAGCAGGGGCCTTCCACTCAAAGGACAGGTTTCTCTTCCGGGACTTGTCAGAGTGCGTGACTGTGTCAGCCTCTTGAAAACAAGCCATCGCTTTGGAATGAGGAGGAATGAAAACAAAAGTGCCAGCTATTTGATGATCAGATACTCTTCGAGCCTGAAGTAGAAATCCCATGAAATCTCGAATGCTCCTCATGGTCACTGCAACAGAAAACATCCATTCGAGGTGAGCCCTCTTGATGTGGTTCCATTTGGTGATTTTTATATGGGTATTTTCAAAACTAAAAGCCTAGACAAGCACCCAGAAAGTAAAAAATTAATTAGGGGAAAAAAATAGTTGAAGTGCTATTTCACACCCAAAGTAAATTCCATTTAGATCAAAGTCATGTCAAAATGAAATACAAAAAAAAAACACTAGGAAAAACATGGTTTTTAAAAAATATGGTAGTTCAGAATGCCTTTCTAAGAAAAACCCAATTGCCTAAAGGAAAGGATGATTTAAAAATATTGTGACTATAGAAGAAATCCAAAGACAAATTATAAACCGAGAAAAATATTTGTAAAGATACAAAACAGACAAATACACAAAGAGTAATGGTGAATCAATAAAAAGGTGACCAACCCAAAATTATCAAAGGACACAAACAGAAAATAAAATAAGGTCAATCATGATTTATTAAGGAGGGCACTTGTGATTAGCACTGAGTGTTATATGTAAGTGATGAATCACTAAATTCTACACCTGAAACCAATTTAACCATATGTTAACTAACTAGAGTTTAAATAAAAACTTGAAATAAAAAAATCATGATTTAAAAAACAAGTATGAGACAGTATACCTATCATATTAACAAATTTTAAAATGTGAAATTATAACCAGTATTGATAGCCCTGTGGAAAAACTAGGACACTCATTCACTAGTGCTAGAACTATAAGCCATGCAACTCTTTGAGGGGGTAACCTAATAATATTTTCCATATTTAAAATGCAGTTACTTCTAATACATGCTACAACATGGAAGGACCTAGAAAACATTACAGTAAGTGAAATTAGCTGAATATAAAATGACATATTGCACAATTCCACTTACATGAGATACCTAGAGCAGGTAAGTTATCATAAAGACAGAAAGATTATAGAGATTACCAGGGTTTGGGAGGAGAGAGGGATGGAGATTATTATTTAATGGGTACAGAGCTTCTGCTTGAGATAAAGAAAAAGTTCTGGAAATGGATAATGGTGATGGGGTACAACATTGTGAATGAACTTAATGTCACTGAATTGTCAATCAGAATGGCAAATTTTATGTTATATAAATATATATATATATATTTTTAATACACACCAAAAAAGCCCAGAAATGCAGTTTCCCTTTGATCTAGCAATTTCACTTGCAGGAATTTTTCTTACAGACATAAATAATATGGCAAACTCATTTGTAATTAAATGAGTAGCTAAAACCAGGGTCATAACTTTATAGGCTTGCTAAATGCAGCTTAGTGTCTGTGATCATTTTATTTTCCATGCATTTGAACTTTCATTAATAAACATTTGTACAAGTATTTAGTTATTACTTCAAACTGGGCATTGTGCTAGGCATTGAGCATACATCCATGAACAGGATAACATGGTCCTTACCTTCAAGGAGCTCACAAATTAGTGATATCCCAGAAAAGAAAAGAAAACTGTGTAATCCCAGCACAATAAAGTAGTAACTGACCCTCACTGAATCCAGGAAGGGCTCCCTCCAGCTCTTTATTATGTATGTTGTCTTAGTTCCAGTCACAATCCAATTATGCTTCCTTCAGGTTTTTTATTAGAATTCGGGTGTCACAATATTTTGGGTCATTTTTACAGTTTTTTCTCCCAAATACAGTGCTTTGATTCTTACCATTTTCATTCCCTTAGCCACAGAACACGGGGGTGCTGACATATTGATCCTGTCGTGCCGGGGTGCCTGGGTGCCTACTGTGGTGGTTGGAGCCCCCAGAGAAGTTGCCTCCAGCTTTGAGGAGCTCCTTGCATCTGCCCCAGCATGCTCTACACATATTATCATTTCCTCGCTGTATCGTGATGTGCCAAAATTTGGGAAGCTCTGTTGGAATAGCCTGAACTTCAGTTTGGGGAGTATATTGCTGTGGGGGCCAATATATACCCACATAGCTTTTCCCCACACTTAACAACAGAACAGAATGATTGGGGAAAACGATACTTACAGAGTAAATTTTATTTGAACTTATCACCTCTAACTGCCATCAAAAGAATTTAGCAAAGTCCAAAGGGGGTCGAGCCAATACCGCTGATGTGGTTGAGTTCATGCATGGCTGCACAGACGTTTTTCGGTCTGTGCTCAGCTACCACCCTCGGTACCTGGAGATTTCTTCTCGGTTCTTCTGCTGGGAGCTTGATCCAAGGTAAGGTAAGCAGGCAGGACTCTAAAATGTGTGTGTGTGTGTGTGTGTGTGTGGTGGGGATGCTCCCCTCCACCCCTAAATGCCCCAGCCCCTCCATCCTCCTGAGAGATGATTCAGAGGCATGTTTCACATGGTTTCTCAGAGGGTCCCCACTGGAATTGAGCCCCAGTTGCCCAAAGCAGTGACCTGCCCAATCTCACCCTTCTTATTGGTGTCTCTCTCTTCCCTGTCTCCCTTTCTTCGTCTGTACTTCCTGCAATCACCTCCCAAATAAACTACCTGCCCTCAAGTTCTCTCTCTGCTCTTCCAGGCACCCAAACTAAAATAGCAGGAAATACTCTTCACTCTGCAAATAACTTTAGTTTTAAATAATGAGAAACAAAAGCCTAGTTCATACACACACACACACACACACACACACACACAATACATGAAGTTTGTTCAGGATAATTATATTTATATCTTATAAGAAGGACAGATCATTTTTTTATAATAATGCTATTTGTGCCTTCTTGTAAAAATGAATATCAATATACAGATTAGTTATGCGGTTCTCGTGATACAAATATTTCATGCTTATCTTGGGCTAAATAACTGCTTCTTAGGATTAAGTCGAACTTTAATGGAGGAAACTCCTGCTTGGGACAAACACAGCTTGGAATTTGTCAGGAGGGCCCAGGGGGGGTCTTTCAAAGCCTCTCCCATACATACCTGGAACTGTGTCACCCGGTGAGTAGGAAGACCTGCCGGTGTGAATGGTGATGTGGTGGGTCTGTGGGTCCTGAGGCTGGGCTTGAATGTGCTTGGGCTGCATATCCTCACAGGCCCCTGAGCCAGCACCATGGGAAAAGGCAGCTGAGCAGGAAGCCAGGCAGAGGGCCACACAAGACCAGCCTCCGAGGGCGGCCAAGACCCACATCCTGCCCTTTTCAACAGCTTCAAGCCAGATGCTGTTTAAGAAAACGATATGACGTCCTTTTGAATGTGACTGATCTGAATATACAATGCCTTTAAACCTGAGATACTGCTATGCTGCCTCCCCAGATTGCAAGGGCTCAAGGTCAAGATCAAAAAGACGTTCCAGACTGTAGGAAGTATTTCAATTTCTAAACACTTTAAAAACAAAACAAAAAACCTCTCATCTTATAATTCTCTCATAAGACCAGACTGCTTCTTTTTAAAGAGGATTTAATTAAGTCAAAGAAATAAGACCAGAAAATATTTGTATCCTGATGTGACTCTTTACAAGCTGTCTGATATCCAAGGGCTGTGTGAGCGATAATACATTATTGGTGAAGTGAGACACCCAGTATTCCAGTATGGGCAGGCAGCAAGGCATATGGTGGCTTGGCTTAATGTTTTATTGCTACAATTGCAAAGTAGAGAGTTGAATGATACAAAATTTCTGCCAACTATGAATTAATTACTTAGAGGCAATTGTTAAATTTGCAACACTTTGGTATTTTCTTGTCCTTCCTCTTACTGACTTGTTTAGTTACTTCACTACTTTTTCACAGAGAAGATGAGCAGAGAAAGTTACACCCAAGCCCATCCACTGTGCACCTTGTTAAATTTACTGGAGGGGGGGGGCGGGGCTCAGGAATAGAATAAAATGATTGGATAAAATAACATTTAGAGACTAAGTTTCACTTTTGTTTGCTAGCTCTAATGTCACAGACAGAAAGAATGAGAAGTTGACTGTGTAAAAGAAGTTCTCAGAGGAGAATAATGTGAGAGACAGCAAATATAACAGGTGAAAGCCCTCTGAATAAACATTTAGGACTGTTAGGCATTTTTAAAAAGGAGTTGTTCCTTTTCATATTTTTACATACGTGGAATTTTCAGAAGTTCATCTAATATGTTGATCTAAGGAGCAATGCAAGGCAACACCAACCCTCCTCTCTAATAAGCTAGTTTTAAAATGTAAAAATAAAATACTTTGAATGTAGCGAAAGCAGCTATAAAAGCAGTGGCTAAGGAGATAATCCATACAACCAAATAATCCAATGTCATCTACCCCCATCCTGTCTTCACCCACCACCACCCCGCCTCTTACACTGACCAGATACAAGGAGACAGGACGGTGACCTATAACTCCAATCTTTTGGACCTAAGAGTCCTTCAGACAATAACTCTCTGCTGGTTTGCTTTCCATGAGGCAAAAAAAAAAAAAGTAAAAAACCTCTCCCCACAAGGGACCATTCCTACAGTTTCCCAGGGACATTCAGAGGTAATGAACAATGAACTGTAAAAACACATTCTAAGTTGAGGGGACCCAGGGCTTTTCCATTTTCTCCCAGAAGGACCACAAGGAAATGTCCCTGGAGGCTTTGTTGATGGCAGAAGTTGGTCTCCTCTCCTCAAATCAGATCAAACACAGACACATACAGGGGGGAGGGGTAAGAGCCACGCCCCACAAATCCCACCCTCCCCTCCTTAAATCTTGAGGTTTCTGCTTTCCCACCAGCCCTAGTCTACCAGAACCAGGAAAACATCCACTTACCTTCAGGCTTGATGGACTGGCTTCCCCCCTCAGAGTTGCAGAGACACATCCTTTAAACAAGTCTTTTGTTCTCTCTTCTGTTTCTCTTCTAACGGGCAGGATAGCAGCTGTTACTGCTAATCCTCAGCACCCACAGGAGCCGTACCTCAAAGTCCAGATCCAGCCTTAATCGCATTGGCTTTCTCTAGGACTGCATGCTCATACTCGCACATGGTTTCCACACCAACGCTGTTCAAGCCTGTGTGAAGAACTAGAGAGAACCGGAACTGGTTTTGCCCATGACTGGCTTTGGAATCCTTCACAAAAGCCAGATGCCTTCATCTTGGTTTCCCTCCCAAGGGGAGAATGACTGAATCAAACAAATCTCAGTGTTCTCTGCTTCTTGAGTCAATGGGAGCTGAAGAAGTCATCCCTGGCTACATGGTGTATGATTCTATTAATATAACATTCTGAAAAAGACAAAAGTATATGAATAGAAACAGGTCAGTGGTTGCCAGAGGCTGGGGTTGTGGGAAGGAGGGACTTCAAAGGGCAGCACGAGGGAATTTGGGGGTGATGCGACGCTTCTGGATCTGTACATTCTTGTTAAGACTCAGACTGCACATCGAAACCATACATAAATGAAAACTGTATGTAAGTAAGTAGGTAGAATAAACAAAACTGGAGGTGACAGCTACACACAAGTAGCTATCAGGCAAGTGATCAGTGGGATATCATAAAGGAGATTAACTCCAGGAGAGCCCAAAAACCTTCATAGAAGTGACATCTGAACTGTACCTGAAACAGTGAGCAGAATTTTTATGGCAATAAAGACTGGAGAACATTCTAGAACAAGAGGAAGGTATTGAATACTTTTTACTCCGTGTCCTGACTACTGTCCCAGTAGAGTCTCCCTGTTCAAAGTGTGGTCCATGGACCAGCAGCATCAACATCACCCAGGAGCTTGTTAGAGGTCAGTGTAGACTCTCAGCCCTGCCCGCCCCCCCACCCCCACCCCTGGAGATCCACGGAGTTCATTTCTGCTTCTTGGAAGTACTGCTCTGGAGAATCTACCCAAATCTCAACCCTTGGAAGAGCCCCTACATGCCATATGACAACCTCCCATCTCACCTGACAAATTAGTCAGTGATGGCCACTTTACCCGAGATGAGGCGATCCATTGACTGGGCAGCAACCAATCCGCTACCTTGAGAATCTGGACTTTTCAAGGAACACAGATCATTTGAGCCAAAGGGTTCAGAAAAGCTAGGGTTGGAATAAGGCGACAGAGCAAAAACCCAAACGGAATTTGATTCCTCAGAGTTCTCTGTGGCCCTCCCCTTTCTTAGAACTTGTTTGAAGGGCTTTTTGTGCGATTTGCTTGTTTTCAGTTTTCCACCTATGAAACTTGACCGTGGAGTCCTGCACAGGGCCTGACGTGTTTGAGGTGGGCCTGGAGAGAAGGCTTCAAGGGAGGAGGAAAGCAGCCAGACTCTGAAGGGATTTGCATGTCAGAGTGAGGAGGTCGAAGCATATCCAGTGGGAAAGAAAGGGGCTCCCGGGGCTGTTTAAGCAGTGGAACAGCAAGACACGCAGCTGGGATTCCGTGAAGGCAGTTCTGGAAACAGCCGGACAGCCAGGGACAGAGACGAGGCGCTGTGGAGGGGACTGCTGCATTGCAGGCCAGTAAGAAATGGGGGGGTGAGCAGTGATGGTGGGGGGACCAGAGGGATGGACTCAGGAGATCATCTGGAGGTAGCCTCAGTAGGGTTTGGTGACTCACTGAATGTAGGGTACCCAAGAGAGAATTCTAGCATGGACAGTGTGGGGGTGAATCAGAGTGGGGGTGGGGGGCTCCAGGGAGAGCAATGGTCTGACTGTTAGGTCTAGTCTCCATTCCAGAAATCTTGATGAAGTGAATGACTTAACAAGGAAAGCACTCATTTAGAGACTACAGTCTTAGTGCTGTAATGTTTGTTTTAGGGCCAATTTGCTTGGCCTATCATGGCAAGTTTACAGGAGGCAAGGTACCCTACGACCCCCAGAGGAGGTTGAGCTTCCCTGGCCTAGGACTCCAGGATCCTCCATGCAGAGTGGAATCAAACTGATTAAATCTGGCTCCTCTAAGCCTCAGTCCTACCAGGAACAGGAAATCTTGACCTTCTGTTAAGTAATAAGGGAATCTGGGAGGCCTAGGAAATGAGGGTGAGGGCCTTCCATTGCTATTATCCTAATTTTCTAACCTGATGTGGTCACTTGAAAGCTGTTTGTTCAGACGTTTCCAAGCAAAGAAGGGTTCAAGTCTTCAGCCACTGTGTGGCCTCTCCTCTCTGAGGTTCTGTCACCCCCTCCCCTGGGTGTGGCCACAAGTGGGGCACAGATTCCTGTCGCTATGGGGAGAATGGTTAACCTTTCTCCACTCCCCACCTAGTCTCAGGGCCAAAGTCTCCTTGCTCTCCCTCCCCCTCCCTGGTCACCTGGCATAATCTATCCACCACAGGTGGGGGGGTAATGTACCAACACTTTTGCTTTGGCTCTGCAGCCCGAACTCCCCTGATCTGGGGGTTCTGAAAAGCCAATTAGCAGGTTAGAGAGGGTAGAGGGTAGAGCAAACATAAATGGCTCCATAATAATCCTGCCACTCCCCCATGTAATACTTCTCCTTGGATACCAGGAGGATGGCTTATCCTAGCCATGGCCCCCATTACCCACCACACCCCCTCCCGAGCCTCCACTGAGCCAGCAGCAGGCACTGCACCAGTCCCTCCACAGAGCTGATTGTCCCAGAGCAGGCCCCTGATCTCGAGCGAGCCTCTCCGCAGGCAGGGCTGAACCACAGCCTCTCCTGGGACACAGAACATAGACGGTGTCTCTCCACCAGCACTGGCCAATAGGAATATAATGCAAGCCACGTAGGGGGTTTAAATTCTTCTCGTTGGCAGATTTTTAAAAAGTAAAGAAACAAGTGCAACTTATTCTGGTAACACATTGATCTAACTCAATATATCGCAAATACTACCATTTCACAGGCAATCACACAAAAAAGTGTTATCGAGGTATTTTGCATTCTTTTTGCGCAGGAAGTCTTCGATGCCCAGCATGTATGTTACACTTCTGGCGCACCTCAGTCCAGACCAGCCGCATTTCAAGTGCTCAAGGTGCTGAGCTGCTACCATACTGGGCAGTACCGGTTTAAACCAAGGAAGGTAGTTGATCAGAGAGGTCACAAATGTGGGGTCAGGCCACGATGTGTCATGTGCAAGATGTATAAGAAGAGGCAGCGCGGCTGAGGGGATAAGATAGCAGATACAAACAATAACACATCTAGATGGTCATTGTGTAGTACAGGCATCGGTCTTGGAAACCGGTAGGTTAGATACCTCCTTAATACTCACAACAACACTTCATGAGGTCCCTCTTACTATCATCCCATTTTAGAGATGAGGAAACTGAGTCACGGCATTTACATAACTTGCCAAAGATCACACAACTTTCAGGCTGTGACAGATAGGGTTCCTCACCACGGCTTTGCCACCTGCTACCTCTCTAACCTCATCTACAAACCACAGATAACTCTAATTCTTGTACCTGTATCCCAAAGTTCTTCTCAGGTTTCATTTAGGTCATAAATAATAAGCGGTTAGCCCTTAGCATGGGAAGGGCCCAAAACACAGTTCATTTGGGGTCAGAGAAAACTTGGCTGAGCCGTAGAGATAATAGAGGCTG
Source organism: Leptonychotes weddellii (assembly GCF_054177405.1). NCBI lineage: Eukaryota > Metazoa > Chordata > Mammalia > Carnivora > Phocidae > Leptonychotes > Leptonychotes weddellii. Next base: position 68,857,437 of record NC_138370.1, read on the forward strand.
AGCAGAGAGGAGAGGCCTCTGTGCCACGTGCCCCTGACAAGTGTTAAGAGTGTGACCGTGAGGGAACAGGAGGGGAAGCAAGAACCAAAGCAGGAGGGACACCTGGGTGGCTCAGTCGGTTAAGTGTCTGCCTTCAGCTCAGGTCATGATCCCAGGGTCCTGGGATTGAGTCCCGCATCGGGCTCCTTGCCTGGCAGGGAGCCTGCTTCTCCCTCTGCCTGCCTCTGTGTGTCTCTCTGACAAATGAATAAATAAAATCTTAATTAAAAAAAAAAAAAAAAGCAGGAGCAAGAGAAAGAACATTCCAGGCCCCTCTGGCATCCAATCCCGTTCCAAGAAGACCAAGCTGTGTGTCCCCAGAAAGTGAGAAAACACTGTGCTTTTGCTTGAATCTACTCCAGTCATTTCACACTGGCAATTTAGCTGGACTTGAGATATTAACATGACTAAATCGTTACATTAACATCCCATGGCCCTGACTAGAATAGTTACATTAGGAAACACAGGACAAGTCTGGTGGTGGGCTTTATGGTTGTAAATCAGAAGCTTTGTGTCCTTCCGGAAATCACTTAACTTCCCTGGGTCGCCTAAGGTATAACATTAAAGATTTGAATTAAATAATCCCTTAGATTTCTTCCAGCTTGAGAGTTATTCATATTTTTCAAGTTTTATTTTAGTCATAAAGGTAGAAGGACGAGCTACTCTGAAAACATCTAGAGATGACGTGGATATGGCACATAATTACGGACTGGCATATAAATATTGTGAGCACTGACACCATCCTGAATCACTACTGGCTTCGGAACCAGCTGGCAAAAAAGTTTTTGCAAATGCCCACTGAGTCCTCCGAAAGGAAGGAGCTCACCATGCCAGTCCCGCCTCTGGGACCTCAACTCTCACAGACACGTGGACATTTTCTTCCTGTTCAGTCTCTAAAAATGGCACATGTGCCTTTGGTGACTCATTGACAACTCTTCCCTTTTTCACGCCTTGGTCATGAATGTCCGTTGAAATTGACTAGTGTTGTTGCATAGACATTGGCTATTCCAGTATCTCTATTGTAGTGAGCATTTTAATATTTACCTAGGTAATTTTTTTAAAGCCTATAGATTTCTGGAGTGCTGAGACAATGTGTGTAAGAAAAGAGAAAAATTCTCTGTTGTCTTCAAACTCAACTTTAATTTACTTAAAAATGGGAAATTGATGGGCATTTCTGTACACTTTGCAAGCTTGGAGACTTTTGCTTCATTCTCCAGGATACAGGGCAATTCTCCCATTTAAAAAAAGGATGATTTAGTGCTCTTTTTCTACCCAATTATCCTCTCCTCCATTCTCCCTGTTAAAGAACAGTACAAAGAGGATGTTAAAAACTAATCACTATTTGAATGCTTATTATTTGCAAAGTAATATACCTAAGAGAGTCTGATGATGCAACAAAGTATCAGCAGGATTTCTCCTCTCTAGAAGCTGATGTTTTACTTGCGGTGAGGTAGTAAGATGTAGAAGAAAGAGATCTGAAGTTAGACAGCAAATTAGTTAGACAGTTAGTTAGTTAGACAGCAAATTAGTCCTGTGACCTTAGATAAATTAATTAATGTTGGTGAGCTTCATTTTTCCCATCTGAAAAATGGGGAGGCTATTTATTAGATTCTTCGCAAGAATGTTGTCAAGACTAGATGTGCTAGTTTAGGGATGCACAGCAATAAATGCAAGCTATCATCAGAAAGGAGATAAAGCCAGGCTACCAGGATTTAGAGCAGAGAGGGGTATTTCAACTACAAGCAAGAAAAGATGGTTGATCTTAGGGGTGAGGTGGGGTTTGGAGAGGGGCAGGGGGTAATAGAAGATTCAAAGTGTCAAGCAGAGCTTGAAGAAAGCCATGAAAGTGGAAGGGGCAGAGGGTGTTTGGGGTGATTATTCAGAAATAAAATAAGGCACACCTGACATAAGGGTGATGGTGACAGGGCTGTTGATGGGAGTAAATGGAAGTAAAAGGAAGACTCAGTAGGATTTGGAAATTGTAAGGTGGCCAAAGAGAGTTAAAAAAAAAAAAAGGATCGGTATTTAGAAAGCCTGAATGAATAATATAATCTACATCCAAAAGAGGGAAGTTGGTGGCGTTCAATTTTAGATATGCCGACAATGCCCTCAGCACTCATTTATTCCTTCAGCCAACCTCTAAGTAAATGCCTGCCAAGTGCAGGCCATGTGTTCAGGCCTGGGGATATGAAGATGAGTAACACAGAGTGTCATCTCTCCAGGGTTGACAATGGAGACGAATGCATCAGCAGATAATCACAAAACAATGGGATAAGTGATTAGGGGAGAGAGGATTACACGTATTATTACGGCAGTATAGAAAATGAGTATCGGGGGTTTCGAATTTCCTTCCCCCTTTCAAAACACCCAAACATTCACATCTTGCAATTGGATGCCAAAAATTAGTCTCAAAACTCGGTGCTGAAATAATTCCAGGGATTTCTACATCTATAATGGTCTTGTAGCATCTTTTTAGGATCCTACACCATGTGCACTCTTTATCCTCAGGGGCACTTGGACCTTGTGGTGTTCTCTTCCACATCAGCCTAGCTCTAAATCCCTGGAGGGTTGGAATCATCGTAAAATTGCTTAGCTCCCATGCATAGCACAATACCATGCTCACCATAAGTCATCTGGTAAATAATTTAGCATATCCTTTATTTTAATCATCCTTCTTCCAATTTTTCCAGGGAAGTAGGAATAGCAGCTCCCATTTGTTGAGCTCTTAATGTGTGTCAGGGACACATCTAACACTTGTACAAACTCCTCTAATCCTCACAAGGACCTTATAAGATATGTGCTAATAACCTCCCCACTTTACAGATGAGGAAACTGAGGCATAGAAAGACTTAAATAACCTGCTTGAAGTGACACTGCTAGTAAGTGGAGGAGCTGAGCTGTATACCACTGAGGGGGGTCTGAAGCCTGTTCTCCTAATCCCTGTGCTATCCACCTGCCGTCAGATGTTCAAGAAAACCCGAAGCATATGGAGAGAGTGGCTTGTGCTGGTTCTGGAGAGCAAATGAAGGATGGGGGCAAGACTTCAGTTTCCTACTTCTGGCACCAGGGTTTGGAAGGCCACTCTGGGTAAGTAAGAAACCTAGTTAGAGCTCCTCCCTGAAGACCTCGCATTTTAACCCTGCAACCATAGGAGGCAAACCATCTTCAAGGCATGCAAGAAAAAGCCACTGCAGTGGATCTGGACTTCATGGGTCCACCATATTGAACTCTGCCAGGTGTTTTGCCCTCCTTCCAACTAGAGCAGATTTTCTCCAATTAAGGAATGTTTAGAAATTCTAAGGATAGGGGCACTGGGGTGCCTCAGTCAGTTAAGTGTCCAGCTCTTTGTATTGCCTCAGGTTGGAATCTCAGGGTCCTGGGACGGAGCCCAGCATGGCGCCCCCTGCTCAGCGAGGGGACCTCTCTCTCTCCTCTCTCTCCCTCCCCCCTCCCCCACTCATGGGTATGTATGTGTGTGTGTGTCTTCTCTCTCTCTCTTGCTCACTCTAAAATAAATAAATAAAATCTTTAAAAAAATTTTAAGGATATATTTTTCCCCTTTCCCTCTCTCTTTTTAAAATAAATAACATTAAAAAAATAAAATAAAATCAAGAGCATAGCATTCTGTCTCAGTACCTAAACACTGCCTTCCATTTTGTCACTCCCCACAATGCCCTTTCATGTCCCATCATGGAAGTAGTCACAACGAACAGAGCTTATTCTCCTTTATAGAAGCCACCCAAACCTCCTATCATTTCTGCACCAAAAAAACCCCCAAATCATTTGGTTAGCCCCAACTACACCCCCTCTTGTCGATGGAGATACCAAAATCTTCGAATGTGAAAGCCTTCATCAAAATTTTTATTTTTTTCCAACTTTTTAGATATTTTTCAAGGCAGCTACAAAGACCAAACTCCAAAAATGATTCTCCGGCTCACTTTTATAGACCAGGTCTGCAGGACAAATTCCTGTTTTGCTTTATGACCCTCACGTCCAGAGCTGGCTCTGTGTCCCCCTGACACCACCTGTAGTTCTGTCATATTCTGTTACCACAGCTCTTTGTTCTCCTAAACAGATGCCTAAAACTGACAGGCCTCATTCACTGGCTTCCTGGTAAGCAGCCACAGAAGTCAGCCTCTCAGCCGCTCAATACCACACCCCAACTTACGACCTGGGATCTGAGCCGGCACTTGTGAGAGCAATTTGCCCCACGTCATTACCGAGTTATTGAGGTCCTCTGCACATGCTTCTAACATGTGAGGGTGGCCCCCATCTTCATGAGTTTGAGGCATCTCAGAGAAAGGTACTCTTGCCTCCAACCATAGGGCGGTGTAGGAAAAGCAGGACAGAGGAATAGCAGACTTCCCAATTCCTAGACCAGTGCTTCATTCTTCCTTCACATAAAAATGCTGTGGTGAAGTGAGCAAAACCCACATGGCAACAACAGCACCCTTAAAAGTTTAAGGAGGTGTGCCTGGGTGGCCCAGTGGGTTAAGCATCTGACTCTTGATTTCAGCTTGGGTTGTGATCTCAAGGTTGTGAGATTGAGCCCATCATTGGGCTCCGAGCTGGGTGTGGAACCTGCTTAAGAGTCTCTTTCTCCCTCTCCCTCTGCCTCTCCTCCCCCACCACTTGTGCTCCATCTCTGAAAAAAAAATTTTAATAAAAAAAAATTTAAGGAAAGGTCTACTGTAGGCCAAGCCACCACTTTAACTCCACTGTGTCACTCAACTTCAGGCCGTTGTATTTGCCTACCTCATGATTTGGAGGAACAGCGGTATTTTTGTTAGCATCACTATTATTCCTGCCACAAAAGCTTCTGTATTTCCCTCCCAAAGCCAGATTCACACATGTATTACTGAGGGACCTATAGTTAATTAGAAAATATTAATTATTTGAACACAGTTTAAAGTTAAACAAAATTCAAATATGGTAGTCCCTTAATATGTTTTGCTTTTCTATGTCATGTGTATAGAAATAACACAATTTGATATACACAAGATACAGAACAGTCCTGTGTAGGATTTATTCTATGTAGCCCAATTCTTTAAAATTACATATACCATATAATGTAAACACATCATTTTAAAAAAGCTTTTACCACAATTATTATTTTACTTCTATGGATTTTTGACTGTTTTGGACCCACTCAAAATGCATGATTGGCTCAGACTCTGAGCTTCCTAGCAACTAAGTAAAAAAGGTAAATATAATCAGTTGCCTGTTTCTTCTTTACTTTATAGACCATAGGGAGAAAAAAATGGGCTAAAATAATACCAGAACAAGAAGAAGAATTGTAAACTGGCTGAATGACTTCCCCTAAAGGACACTCATTGTCCCCTCCATCATGTCCCCTGAACGGGGGTTTCCTGTGGCTCCTTTTTTCCGGGGCCATGGGAGGAAGGTGTAGCAGGTATGCGACTGTGGCCTGTGAGTGACCAGCCCCTGGGAGGAGCATGCAGATGACCACATGACAAAATAATGATGAAAAACGATCTTGACAGGCTAGGGCAATGAGCTGCCTCTAACAAGATGAAATTAAACAAGGACAAATGTTAAGGGCTCTTCTTAGGTCAGAAAAAAAACAACGGCATAAACTCAAGATGGAGGAGATATGGCTCATCAGTAGGCATTAAAAAACAAAACAAAACAAAAACAAATGAACAAACAAAACACATTTTAGAGCTTTAAGCTGAAAACATTCACTAAAAAACAAAACCACGACAATAATTTTAGTGCCATTTTGTCTCCTGAACAAGAGACATAATCGTTCCATTATATACTGAGATTTTATTCTACATTTGGAATTAGATTCTGGGCACCTTGTTTTACTTTTATGGAAGATGAGTATATCCCAGCATTAAAAATAAGTTTTGAAACAGCGAAGTAGTCATCAAGAAGCTCCTGCACCGAACACAGCTATTTTCATTACTTGCATGTCATTTTTCATGTTGCATGCTCACTTTAAAATGAGTATACAGGAGAGGCGCCTGGGTGGCTCAGTCGTTAAGCGTCTGCCTTCGGCTCAGGTCATGGTCCCAGGGTCCTGGGATCAAGCCCCGCATCGGGCTCCCTGCTCTGTGGGAAGCCTGCTTCTCCTTCTCCCACTCCCCCTGCTTGTGTTTCCTCTCTCGCTGTGTCTCTCTCTGTCAAATAAATAAATAAAATCTTAAAAAATATAATAAATAAATAAATAAATAAATAAATAAATAAATAAATAAATAAAATGAGTATACAGGAGAAAATGAAATAAAACAGAATAAACAGACACAAACTGGAGTGCATTTGGAAGTGAGTGACCAGAGTGATTTGTAGACTCTGGACCGTGCGTTTGCAAAGAGTGCCTCCGCAGACAGGGAGCTTCAACTCTAGGGGAGAGGTTCCTGATAACTGTCTTCAGATAGCTGAAAGGTTACAAGAAGAGAGTAGGCTTGTCCAAGGTGAATTTAAGGGCTACAAGGAAGAATAGCATTTGTAAAATCTTCAGAGTTTTTAAAGGGCCTTCTCTTAAAAAAAAATTTTTTTTACCATCATATTGGGTTTGAAAAGTATTATTCCTTTGGCATTAGTAATATTTGCATTTTTAGAGATTAGGCTATTTTAGATTAAAAATGTCAAATGATTGGGGCGCCTGGGTGGCTCAGTTGGTTAAGCGACTGCCTTCAGCTCAGGTCATGATCCTGGAGTCCCGGGATCGAGTCCCACATCAGGCTCCCTGCTCAGCAGGGAGTCTGCTTCTCCCTCTGACCCTCCTCCCTCTCATGCTCTCTGTCTCTCATTCTCTCTCTCGCAAATAAATAAAATCTTTAAAAAAAAAAAAATGTCAAATGATTTGAGCAAGAGCATGTGGACAGTACGTGGCAGGGCTGAGATACAGCCAAGGTGTTCAAGCCACAGTGGGACACACTTAAATTCAATATTACAAGGGAAAAAATCTTCCTATGAGTAATTTCTGTACAAAATATAAATCTCCATATCTCCCCATAGATAGTGTTTATTAATGAGGTAATGAGAGAAAGGTATTTAAGAATTGGCCATAGCAGTGGCTTTCAAATTTTTGACCACACTCTATAACAGGAAATAAATTTTATATCGCCACCAAGGGCACACACAACCAAGAATAAAATGGAAACAAAAGCTAACACAGTAATGCTAATAATTACTGTAAGTGGTGCACTTTGATTTTTTTCTATTTTACTTTTTTAAAATGCTGACCTTTATCCACTAAATTGATTTCATCTCCCATACCATATCATGTGGAACTAGAAACAGGGAACTAGAGATTTAGTGGGACTTCTTAGGTGAGCCAGAAAACCAAGAATTCCTTCCAACAATGAGATTCAATAATTCTGGATTTCCCCAAATTCAAAAACAAAATCCAAAAGTGCTTTTTGTTTCCAATTTATTGCTTTTACTCTTATTCCAGCCTCTTGGGCTTTCTCACTCTTGATTCTATTTCTAGTATTATCCACCCCTAACTATACTACATCACCTGAAAAATCTTTTATTCCTTTACCTGAGTAACTGGTGAAAATGTTAAGCCGTATAGAAGCAAGCACAGACTGTAATATATTTTAAATATAGTTGTTCCACACGTCTGTTTTATGTACATTTAAATCCTTTTCATTTCGAGGAATCAGTTACACATCCTCTGATCAGACGAACAACTTTTATTTTTGTCCACAAGGCTGAGAAGTTTTGTTCAATGTGTTAAGATTAAGAGAGGCCACTACTAGGCCATGGCTTGGTGGGTTCTGAGCATCAGTGAGATGATACATGCTGAGTGCTTTCGACCACACCTGGCACGTGGAAACTGCTCAGTAGTCGTGAGCCCAGCTGACATTGCTGATGACCATAATGATGTCACAATTACATTCCTGTAGTTGAATAGTTTAGAAACTCTGCCGATTAAATATTATGTGGTCTTGACATGCCTTGCGCAAGTGAACCCATCCCGCCTTCTAAAAAATCATCTTTTTTTCTAAGCCTTTTTAAATTTTTTTGAGTTTTTCAAGGTTTTAACATCTTCGAGTGTCTATTGTTTCCCTAGCCTTTTTTTTTTCTGTTTATGAAACCAGAGCTCTTGCTCATCTCTCATATTCTTGAATCTATAGGCTCCCACTGGCATTTCCGCTGTGTCAGCTGCAGGCTGTTTTAGTGGCGTGTGTTTGTTGCCACTGGAGACTTGAGTTGACTTAAGAGGAGCTACGGTCTTCGGTGTTTGTGTGGATTCTGTTTCTCTCACAGAAATGTTTTCAGTTTGGAGATCACTCCTTTTCAAGAATAAAGAAACGAAATAAGACAGGAGCAGCCTGGTCTCCTAGCCACCTGTTAACGCCTCGGTGTCCTCATCAGCAAGTGGACCGTGCCTTTGTTGTTCGCTTTATTCTGAAAAGCCCCCGTTCATTTGGGGGTTCGGGCTTCTTGACATATTCAGGTGGTGGCTTACGGTCTCCTGAGCCCGTTAATGGGCCTAAGTCCCACCCCTGTCACTTCCTAGCTGGGTGGTATTGAGCAAGTTCCTTTCTGTGCTTCGATTTCCTCATTTGTAGAAGGAATGAGGTCTTTCTCATGAGGTGGTTGTGAAAATTAAATGAGTTGTAAAGAACTTAGGACAGTGGCCAGCACAAAGCAAACCTTGAATACCTGTTAGCTATTCCATATCTTTATACAGAACTCTCTGAAGGTCAACCCAATTTTTTCTCTTTGGAGTTTGTATACAGGAAGAAGCTTTAAAAAGGTTCCTAAACTTCCAGAGTCTCTTCCCAAGGTGATGTTTTCTCTGAACTTTTTTTTTTTAAATTTATTTGAGAGAGAGTGCTAATACGAGCAGGGGGAAGGGACAGAGGGAGAGGGAGAGGGAGAAGCAGACTCTCCGCTGAGCAGGGAGCCTGATGCGGGGCTTGATCCCAGGACCCCGAGATCATGACCTGAGCTGAAGGCAAACGCTCAACTGACTGAGCCACCCAGCGCCCCTTGTCTGAACTTCTTGGCATCTGCTTTCATAAAGACCAGGACATATGTCTGACTACATTCAATGTTTATTTTATTGCCTCGTACACATACCAAGGTGACAAAGTCACTGCTGCCCCAGTTTCTCATCACTGCCCTGTTGGTGAGCATTTCCTCCTTATGAGTCCAGTATCAGCCCTCCTTGGTATTTCTCCTGATTTCTAAGCAATGAAACCATCAGCCAGGCAAGCCAAAAATGTGTCAGATGGTCTCCTGTAGCAGGATGAACTTCCAGCAGATGTTAGAAAATTAAGGTCCCTGTTGCCCTGTAACTTGCCTCCTTGCCAGTGTTTTCAAACTTTCAAGTAATAATAATGGGGCTGATGCTGAGGATGAGAGTATTTCCATCTGGAAGCAAAAATGCTTGCCAAAGACAGAGGTAAATTATTTAAGGGCATCAGGATTGTGTTTCTATGGAGTTGTCAGCAGCAAGACAGAACACCAATGTGCCAGACATCTTCAGGGTTGGAGATAAAAAGCCAAAACACAGCCCTACCCTCAGGGAGCTTCCAGTTCACAATGGCTCTCCAATCAACCTGGGTTGCTGTTTCCAATTTAAACTGGAGTACTGTGTCTCTCATTACACAAGACAGATGGGAACTTCTTTCTTGATGTTCTGTTAAATTCCCAAATCACCTGGGTCAGGGATGTTCACCCACCAGCCCTCCAAGGAGTCACTGTCTTCCTGCTTCCTTCATCTCCACACAGGTTTGAGGAAGGGTCAGCTTGTTAGAATAATAAAGAAATTGACATTAACCCAGAATAAGGGCAACTTTGAGAGAAATAATGCCCGTATAATTTGGGAGGGGTGGTGTCGGGAACTGGAAGTGTGGAGTCTAAAAGCTAGTCTTTCCCATACAACAGAAGAGGAAAGATGGGGGCGCCTGGGTGGCTCAGTCAGTTAAGCGGCTGCCTTCAGCTCAGGTCATGATCCCAGGGTCCTGGGATTGAGCCCTGCGTCGGGCTCCCTGCTCCACAGGAAGCCTGCTTCTCCCTCCCCCATTCCCCCTGCTTGTGTTCCCCCTGCTTGTGTTCCCTCTCTCGCTGTGTCTCTCCCTGTCAAATAAATAAAATCTTTAAAAAAAAAAGAAGAGGAAAGATGGAGGAAGAAGAGAATGTGTTGGTTTTTGGTAAGTTTCATTCATTAAAGGAAAATGAATGACAATGATAAAAGTAAGCAAATTAAAAGTCTGCAATGGGTTTTAATAAAAAGAATGGTCTTTAAATTGTCTGTCTGGTAGCTTATTTAACCTGGTTTTCCTCTTAGTTAAAAGAATACTTTCATTTCCCTGAACAGGAGAAACAGATTCATCTGGGAATGCAGTTCTAACCGGGGGGAAAGTGGCTATTCTCTTTCAATCTCTATTTTAATATTTCTTAAAATAGATATTTCTCTTTTCTTCTGAAATGTAAACACAATATGACATTTTGATCAAAGCCTACCATATCTCTTGCCATCCTGGACTTGGTCCTCACAGTTCTCAAAGTGATCAGTTTCAATAAAAAAATTATTTTTAAAAAGTTTCTATAATAAACTGAAAAATGATAAAAACAGCAAAAGTGAAGTCATAAGTAAACATCAAACAAAATGTATTTAACATGAAACATGGGGACGCCTGGGTGGCTCAAGTGGTTAAGCAGCTGCCTTTGGCTCAGGTCATGATCCCAGGGTGCTGGGATCAAGTTCCACATCGGGCTCCCTGCTCAGTGGGGAGTCTGCTTCACCCTCTGCCTGCCGCCCCCTCCGGCTTATGCATGCTCTCTCTCTCAAATAAATAAAAATTTTTAAAAAGTTTAACATGAAACACAACATGGCCTAGTTGGATGCTAAGTAAGCATCACATGTGCCCGGGGTTAGGGTGTAGGTCATGCTTCCAGGAGCGGGGATGGTATGTGTGTGCTAAGCACACTTAGGGAGCGCAAGGGGGTTCAGGGGAGGGTGGTCGAGTGACCTAGCAAGCCTCACTCTAGACACGGCTCCAAATTATTTGCCTTTATTAGACATCTGAGCAAATGAGCCTGGGACAGAGGACCGTGGATCCTGTCAGAGCTGGGCCGGGGAGCTAAAGGCAGCTGAGATTCACATTGATCCTGTCTCCATTTCTCTCCTGTGTATGGACAGCATCTGATGATGCAGCTTCTAACGGGAAGACACGGCAAAAGGCTGCTGGCAAACAGCCTGTCGTGGAGTCGTTAGGAATGGGCACATTCCAGAGGGAAAAAGAAATTCTAAGAGACAGTCCTCTCAAGAAAAGCAAGACTCTGTGAACAGCACCTGCAGACCCCAGCTGAGGGGTGGGTTTTACATGGGCCCGGGTGTAAAGGGCCACTGGCTGCCGATTGATCGTCCCTGTCGGACCTGAGCAGAGCGACAACAAATCACCGTCGGCAACCCCATCTCTGAATGTAGAGGACGGCAGTCCCTGTGCACACCTTGGGACCTTATTTAGATGCCTGGGAGGCCACACACAAGAGAAGATTGATTTATTGATTGCATGCACGCCAGACGGAACCAGCGGGCGGGAGTTTGGCACTTAAGAGCCTGATCAAACAGCCTTGGGAACTGCTCCCCTAGTCGAAGCGACTCCCCGAGTGACCCGGGGCAAGTCACTTGACTTCTTTGCTTCAGGTTCCCGCACCTGGAAAAGGGGATGGCCTTGTTCCCTGATGGCCAAGGGAGAGTGTGAGGATGAGCTCAGGTGGCTGATGACATCAAGGTGGAGCTGGGCTCCCCTGTGGGTCACCGGCTGCCCTCCCAGCATCTCAGAGATCTGGGTCTATGCTCCCGGCAGAGGACCTCGACAGAGGGTGAGCCAACTCTACCGCGCTGGAGGACCAGGTCCTATCGACAGGTCATCTTTGACCAAGATGGGCGGCACATTCGCTCTGTCAGGAGAAAGATACATACTTGTAAAGGGTTCCAAATATGCTGAAAAGTGAGCGCCATACAAACCTCACGCCTGAGAAGCGATGAAGTTCAGCGTTAGATGTACTATGCACCCTTGTGCTTTGGAAAGTTTACAGAACATGGTCCAGCTGCATACTGAAGACTCCATGACCATCTCTCCAGTCTGTGGCCTGAGGTCACGCTTACCTGCTCTATGGAAAGGTGGTATTTTTTTTTAATTTAGGAATGTATTAACTGGGAATTTCTAAGTTATCCTGCAACAAAACCAAACCAAAGCAATCTTTTCAGACCCAGCTTCTGAAACCAGGGAAAGAACCAATCGCTATTTTTCTTTGGAATCTAATGAAGAGGTAATTAAAGCACGAGGAGCACGAGGTTCCTCAACCCCACTCTTAGCCGATAAAGGATTCTTTGTTCATGAGGAATAAAATCTGAGACTTTGCAGTTTTGGGTTTGGGTATACCTCTTAGTTTCTGTGATTAACCATACTGTGATGGTTAATTTTATGTGTCAAATTGGCTAGGCCATGGCCCCCCGATATCTGGTCAAACATTCTAGATGTTTCTGTGAAGGTATTTTTTAGATGAGATTAACATTTAGGTCAGCAGAGACTTTGAGTAAAGCAGATTACCTTCCATAATGGGAGTGGGCCTCATCCGAACAGTTAAAGACCTTAGTAGAAGAAGAGCAACCCTCCTGGAAGGGGAAATTCTGCCAGCAGACTCTGGCTCTGGACTTGAACTGCAACTCTTCCCCGAGTCTCCGGCCTACAAGCCGACCCTGAAAATGTGGGGCTTGCCAGCCCCCACAACCATGTGAGCCAATTCTCTAAATAAATCTCTCTCTCTACGCATACACATCCTATTAGTTCTGTTTCTCTGGAGAACCCTAATACACATACTGTGGTAAATATTGCCACTGTTCACCAATATTTCTGGTTTTCTCTCCTTCTGGATCCTGGAAACTTGAAACCATGGCCATTCACTTGCTTTGGCTAATAAAATGGAGGGCAAGTGACTGGTGTCTCCCCCGAGCAAAAGCATCTAAGAGCCTGGGCAGGACCGTTTCCGCTCCTCGCCTGCAGCGCCAAGCCTTGAGTCACAGAGATGGCCGAGACACAAGGTACTGGCTCCCCCAGCCAGAGCCTGGGGGTGACCACAAGGAGCAGCATCCCACCTACCAGCCCCTGCAGATGCAGAGCATGGGTGAGAGTCATTTGTTGTTTCAAACCTCTGAGATCTGGGGATTGTTTATGATTGATACACCGCCTGGGAAAAAAAGTTGTCCTGGTGATTTGTACTTACTGACTGAACCCTTTTCAAGCCCCTGTCAAGAAGTGATAAATTATTGAAGTGTAGCATAAAGTGTTTTCTTTTTGCTGTGCCCATAGTAAAACCCTGTGAAATGTTTCTGGCCACCTTTCCTGGGTCATGAAAAAATAATTGTTTCCAATCACTCTGGTCTTTAAAATAAAACAAGACAAAATGCCACAGATCCTTCTCCAGAACCAGCACCACGCCTCTCCTCCCTCCTTCCCCGTCCTGCCCCCACATCCCTCAACCAAACCACCGGCTCCCGGAACAGGAGTAAGCTGCGCTTGGGGAGGGAGGAGGAGGGAGGCCGGCACGAAGTTCACACAATTGTCTGGTGTTCATTCAACCTTTGTGCCCAGATATAGTTGTTGTTCCTAGAGACTGCATAAACTGCTCAGAGAAGAAAGCAGGGTTGTGGAAATCTCATTAATAAACTGTGAAAACCCTCTCAGCAGGAGTCACAGAATGCAGAGGGGCCGCCTTGAGCCAGGCAACAGGAAAGCTCAGTGCTCTGCTCCTGGACAACATCTCACTCCAGCGCGGCTCAGATTCGAGAAAGGCGGCCCAAAAGCCCCTCCCTGAGTGGGTGGGGGAGAGGGGGAGGAGAAATTCTCCTCCAATCACAGTTAGGCGACTGGAACCTGAGTAAGTTTACAAACTCCAGGCTTTGCTTTAATCTAAACGACTGCCAGACGGAGGTAAGTACAGGACTAGTTCCTCCCCTCCTGTGCTTCATAAACATTAGAGAACACTGATGCCAAGGCTCCCAAGAGAGGGCAAGAAAATCGGGCAAGTCTACCTGCGCAGGACGAGGTGCAAGGTGACTGCAGACTGACGTCGCTCTTAGCTAACCGGAATATGGCCAACCTTCAGAGTTCCCTCAACTCCATGCACATTCCCGCTCCCTCTGTGGACATGCCCCCTTTAGATCCCCAGCTCTATTTTCTATCCAGGTGACAGGATCAGAGGCTGAACTTCTGACCTCGCAAATCCTTTGTGGCCTCGGACTGAAACCAGATGCTTCTGTAGAACATCTTCCCTCGAGCATTTCATGTGGCAAGCCGAAGAAGATGGGCCAAAGAAGGACATCTCTAAAATGGTTTAATGATCATCATACGCATGCTTTCTTCAGACAAGTGAGTAAAGCAAATCCAATCAAATGACACGGTTTGAGACCTGAATTAAAAATCATGTAGAGAAAAATGGTTTTTTCTTTCTTTTTTTTTTTTATTCTTTTGCGTTCTGCACACTGACACAGCAGGAAAAGAAAATGCCTAAAACTTAAATATGGAGGAAGCTCTTTACAACTACATCCACGATTTTGTGCACTTCTCTCACTCGCATGTCAGTGAAAAATCACCAACTATTATGAAACAGGACAAGTCACGTCACAAAAGAACCAAAAAAAAATCTCATAAAAAATATATCCAAGTATGAAAAGTATTGTCCTCTTGGCATCTTCACATCCTTCTCTTCTGTGTACTTATATACAACACTGGAAAGAAAAAAAATAAACACATTGAAAAAAAAAACCTGTGCTTAAAAAATCGTAATAGCAAGTTTCAAAAGCAAATAGACTTTAGCCTAACAGCTCTGCAAACTGAAAAGGAATTTTCATACCACACAACAAATTCTAGGACTACCGAAAAACTAGATTTGATGAATCTAGACCTGGGTTTGACATCTTACGGGACTGTGTTCTAGTGTTCACTATGTATTTGACTGTAAACTGTGACTGGGAGGATAAAAAAAAATGGCTGTGAAAACCCCTGGAATATAAGAATGTTTTATAATTATAATAATTCTGCTTGTAGTAAAGTAAATCAGTAAATTTACCAGGCTAAACCTCAAATTAACAATAAAAAACATATTTTCATCCATCGCTCCAACATAAACTCTAAACTTGCTGTTTACTATTTTAACTACAACAGGATAAACAAGAGCTGAGGAGTTTTGGGGGTTTTTTTGGGTTGTTTTTAAATACTAAAATCTTTATTCTGCGTTCCCTTTTAAAGTATCAACCTTTGGTGTTATCCAAAGTTTTGCTCAGCTATCCTCTTGCGACCACCCAAACTGAACTCTTTAGGACATCAGAATAAGACAAAACTTAGTAACTAGGTGACTCTGGTCAGGCTTTCACAGAGGTGTTCCTCCCCTCCCACCCCCAGACCCCTCAGACTCTGACCCGTCTGTTCAAAGTGAACATGAAGAGGTATCTTGATCAAAGAACATAGCACAAATTAAACAGGATCCTTTTTAAGAGACAAAGATGTGAATTTGGGAGTCTAAGGGTAACTACCACTGATTACATCATGGAAAAAGTTTTCATGAAGGGAAGCAGCAGAATGACGGTAGAACTGGACCAGCCCAAGAAGCAGTGAGCACGGGACAGGATCCAGCCTGTCACCACTCACAGGTGACTACCTCTCTCAGCTGTCTGGAGATGGGGAACGATCAGAACATTTCTAGTAAATGGGGGGAGTAAAATAAGACTAATAGAAAAAAATCGAGGAAACCCTACATGTTGGAAGGAATAAAAAGCCAGCAAATATGTATACAAAGACAGGAGGTGAAGAAATATGGTACTGTAAGAACAGGATACAGAATACCTACAACACAAGTCAGGATATTTAGTTCAGAGCCGAGATCCAACTGTTAAGGGGGATGAAGAAATTACCCAGAACTAAAGAATTCACATCAATAAAAAATCCAAATTCAAGAGCCCCCGAGCTCCATTTGGGGGGATGGGACCAAAAGGGGGGGATGGGGGATAGGTCAAGGGAGAATTCCCTCAGTTTTGATGTTTTTCCCTTCCCCCTGAGAAATTCAAATACGACTTCTTTGATAGTTTTTTTTTAAGACGAGGTACTTAAGAGTAACCATAATAATCATAGCAACATACTAGCTGTTAAAAAGTGGAGTAACTTTAGAATCATGTTTCCTACTTTGTCATTTTTGCCAAACTAAAGGATACAAACCTCCACAAAAAGCATTTGAACGTTTAAGAGAGAAAGGACAATCAGGACAAGCTACCTGCCAGATACTGCAAACCAAAGATACAGGGGAAGTAGTGGCCACTCTTACAGCTCCAACTTCCAGTGTGAGAGGCAGCGTCGGGGGAATTTAATAAACTGTATTCGGGGCTCTGGGTCAGTGTCCTAATGCCCCTCAGGTCCTCATTAGTAAAGAGAGGGAAGGTGAGAATGTCTAGTCCAAAATTCTGCGAAGCATCTTAAAAAAAAGACACTGGTCACAATGAAGATCTGAGATTGAAGAAGTTAAAAATAAACAACGCAAAACTAAAACTAAACTCTTGAATTAGGTAGAAAATCTGCTGGGGATCCTGATTATAAACCAAAAAAAACTTTTCTTGGATGTTGCACAACCGTACGGCGAGAGAATATTACCATTGTTTCCACGGATAAATGCATCACCATACTTATTCTTCAGCTGTCCATTTACATATTCTTCCGTCTGCTCCAGGGCTATATTCATGTAGCCGTCCAGGCAAGCCAGGACCCCTGGAGGCAGATTTCGTCAAAGAGAAGATATACAGGGCAAATAAGAGTTGAAAATTACAGGGTATACCTTAGAGCTGACAATCGCGTGATTTGTTAGCTCTTACATGCTTAATATAAAAATTCACACTGTAAGTGAAACACCATCGTTTCTTTCTACGCCGATGTGAGTGACGGCGAAGAAGCATACAGGGCGAACCCAGTCGTGGACCCACCGCCAACAGGGGAAACATTAAACTATCACGTGCTTCCTGGGCTATGTGGTTAACAACAGCAAGTCCTAAAGCCTTCACAAAAATCACATAACGCGCATATTCCAAATAAAATAGGGTTCTCTGAAAGCTAAAATCGGGAGTGGGCAATTGTGCAGGGACAAATGACCACTGGCCAAGGCTCCTCGCTGCGAATGGCGCTCCTTACTTTAGCCACTCAGTGAAATATGGGTCTGGCAGATTTACTGCATTCCTTCGCAACATCTACTGCAGCAGATGAATGTACTCCAGGGTTCAGAGGAAGTCTCCACAATCTGTTAAAATAATAGGAGAGGAGACAGCAGTTGCTCCTGAAGGAACATCCGAAAGCTGTGACTCGTGAAGAGCAGCTTGAGAAGACAGGGCACCATATTGCATTGTAACACACCCCTTTCTGTTTTGTTAAGACTTCGAAGAGTTTCAAATCCAGACTAATATAGAAAAATGGCCAAGAACATTCTAAGGAGCTTTTAAGGAAACTGAGTGAATCTTTTTAACTGTGTTGATAGTATAAATTGTGCAAAACTTGCCCTGATAACTTTTCTCAAAAGATGAATACATATAAGCCTCTGAGTCTCTAACTTCACATGGTGTTTTCTAGAAAAAAAAGAATCGAGTAAAAACAAATACTACAAGTTTGATTCAATTAGCCAAGTCGATAGCTTCTTTTAGTCTCCACTTCGTTAATATGCTCCTCACTCCCTGCCTCTGCCCCCGTTTTCCTCTAAACAAAAACGTTTCTTTTCCAAACTGTGTGTGTAATGAGAACACACGACAGTAATCTAACGGAATACTCCTAGAAGCTGTACACTTTCAAAGAATCAGAAGAGATTATGAACAATAACTAACAATTATTTCCCGTCAAAAGAAAGCTTAAGCTATAACTTTCCAGTTTATTTCCTGCTGTATTATTTTACATCTAAACCACAATCCTAAGTGAGCAAGAAACTTCCGAAACATGACACGCAAATCTGTTTGAAAGTTAAGCCAAAGCATTTCAAAATGAAATATTCACTAATAGAAAAATATCTATTCTCCTAGCAAAGGTTGTTTTAAAAGATTCCAGGAGGTTGTAATAGTAACCCCCTCCCATCTCTAAGGGATAAACTACTATGAATAACAGAAAAAAACAGTTTTCTTCAAACTTAAGAGAAATTGCTACAGAAAGCTGGGGTTTTTTAATTTAATCATGATGGCTACTAGCCATGTGAAAGGCTGTTCAACCTCACTAGTAAACAAAGAAAGAGAAATACAATGAAACTATTACTTGTTGCCAATTAGAATGGGAACGCTGAAAACAAGGCTAATACAAGGGTTGTTGAGAACACAGAGAAGAATAAGCCCATCTGCCCGGAGGGGAGGGCCATTGGGCATGCTCATTAACACAGAAATCCTAGGCCAGGGAATCTATTCTAAAGAAATACTTGGACAAGTGCTCAAGATACATGTCAAAGGAGCAGAGCTGTTTACTTAAAACAGCAAAAATTGGTAAACACCTGCAAGCCCATTAATAGGAAAACTGGTTAAAAACAAAAACAAAAACTGTGGCACATCTACACAAGGTACTCCTATGCAGCATGAAACACTCTGTATTGTCAGAGAACTGAATGCATTCTTTCACGTAAAAAGAAGAAGAAAATCAGGGTGTATGTATAGCTGATCCCATTTATATAAAATTATGCTTATATGGACACAGGTCCAGACTGGTAGGCCTGATTATCTCTGGATGGAAGAATTTGCGGAGACTCTGCTTTCTTCTGTATACTTTTCTTCATTATTTGCTTTGAAATTCTTAAAGAAAAAAAAAAAAAAAGAAAAGAAAGAAAGAAAAAGAAAAACATGTATGCTACCTTTATAGATAAAAAAAATTTTCCCTAACAAGTGTAGAGAAAAAAAGTCAGGCTAGGCTGGTTGATCTCCTCAATGAAGCGGGTTCTGAGAAGACACTGAACACAATGTTTCCACCCTAACCAACTGCTGAATATGCTCAAATCTCTAGAAGTCTGTTATCTCCTTTGGGCTCATCAAAAGTTCATGGGTGTGAAGTGGTATGTAGAGACTTTATATCTCAGTATTCAGTATAAATCTATTAGTTCCACTATAAAAATTGAACTGGAGATAGGTTATTGATGTCAAGAAACTAAAGCAGTACATAAACAGCAGGGTGATTTCTTAACCAGGCTTTTAGTCAAGCTTGAGTTGGGAGTCCTAGCTCCTCCTTTACTAGGTGGGGAGAAACAGATACCTCAAAGGATTTATGTGAATATAAATCGGAAATTGAAATGATTAGCACACACTGGACACATAGTAAGTTCTCAGGAAAATTAAGTTTGCATGTGTGGAAAGAGGAAAAAGCTCAAGACTACCATCCTCATTCAGAAAAGAGACCAAGAAAAGGCTTTACTCTGCTAATGAATTAGTAAGCTGCACCCGTGAAATATTCCAGGTCATTAACGTATTTGAATTTTGGAAGATTAGGATTTTAGTAACTAAAAAATGGCATTTGACACCATTCCTCCCACAAAATTAATTTCAGGAGTGTCACAGCCTCTTTTAAAAAGAGCATTCTCGAAAAGAATGGAAAGGTGTATCTGGATAGCACGTGCACTGTAAGAGTGGGAAGTTCATGTTGTAAAATGATACCGTCTAAACAGCTGCTTGCCAACCTTGAATACTTCGGCAAAACCAAATGCTGCTGTGCTAAGTGTTCTTCGGTTTCCAGTTATTCTTGCCTTAGGTGACTGAGAATCCTGGCTATTACCAGGACGTACACATCCAGTCGCAAAGCAGAGACAAGGAGACAACAGTCACATAAGTCACACCGGAAGTCAGAAGCACACAATCTGCCATGCACCTTGTCTCCAAAGGGAACCATCTCAGAGGTAGAAAAAGAAATGGGCATAAAAACTACTGGTAACCAATTCCTTTTTTTCTACTGGGTATGTTTAAGAGCTTAATAAAAACCAGTTAGGTCATATTTACTCATTTAGTTGCACCAGTGAGGAGAAAGCATGAAAATATTACCTCGATAATCCACTCCAGAATTCAATTTTACCACAACTGGTCGTCCGATGATTTGCTTTAAGAAGTCACTGGGGGTTTGCTTCCGTAGACTCATTTTAACAATCCTGATCAAAAATCTGAAAAGGAGCAATAAAAGTAAAGACAAAAGTTAATTATTCACCCAAAAAAGCATATTTATAGGAAATCACGTACCAAAGGACCACATATGAAGACTCAACAATATTCACTTTATTCACTCCTATTACAACATGACAGCTAGCATGTTTCCAGTACTTACTATCAGCCAGATGCTAAGCTAATGCATGACGTCATTCAGCTATCCCACAGCAACCCCATGACACGGCTTCATCATGGCTCCCTGTGTTAACAGAGCCCCTGTTCTTAATCACTGGTCACTACTGTCTCACACACGGGCAGTACGCCCATTACAATCACTGCCACCTCCATCATTTACCGCCTGCTCATTCTATGCTGAGATCCTTATAAACACGGTCCCATTTAATCTTCATAGGAACCCTGAGAAGAAAGTCATAATATCCCCATCTTGCTAATGAAAATAAAAGCATAAAAAGCTGAAATAATGTGCCCCTAAATGTGATGGAACCAACATTCAAGCTCAACACAGTCATATTTTAAAGTCTGTGTTATATAATGCAGACATATTTACAAACTGATGCCAAGATACTGTTTCTAAAAATAATTATCACCGTAACTGAGAGCTAATATCTTAGTGTACTGTATGCCAGCACTCACCTAAGCACTTCTCATATGGTAATCCATTTAAACCTACGACGTGATGGGGTAGGTACTGTTTTTAATCTTCATTTTACAGATGAAGAAAGAGTCACAGAGCTCCTGCTCTGGTCACATAGCTAGTAAGTGGATGACCAGCTCGCGATCTGAATCACAACCTTATACAGCCTCTTGAAAGTTACTAATGCAGCCAGAGCCTTTTATTTACTCTATTAGAGCAGATATACACTCTATATAATTAAGAGAAAGTCTTGTCTTTTTTAAGTTTTTATCTTAATCACCCGGTGCTCATCACAACAAGTGCCTGCCTTCATCCCCATCACCCATTTCACCCATCCCCCCTCCCACCTCCCCTCTGGTGACCATCAGTGTGTTCTCCATAGTTAAGAGTCTGTTTCTTCGTTTGCCTCTCTCTTCTTTTCCCTTTGCTTGTTTGCTCTATTTCTTAAATTCTACATATGAGTAAAACCATATGGTATTTGTCTTTCTCTGACTGGCTTATTTCACTTAGCATATTATTCTCTAGCTCCACCCATGCCACTGCAAACGGCAAGATTTCATTCTTTTTTATGGCTGAGTAATATTCCATTTCTCTCACACACACGTGCATGCGCGCACACACACACATATACACATATATATACAACCTCTTCTTTATCCATTCATCAGCTGATGGACCCTTGGGCCGCTTCCATAATTTGGCTATTATAGATAATGCTCTATAAACATCAGGGTGCATGTATCCCTTTGAATTAGTATTTTTGTATTCTTTGGGTAAACACCTAGTAGTACAATTGCTGGATCATAGGGGTACTTCTATTTTTAACTTTTGAGGAGCCTCCATACTGTTTTCCACAGTGGCTGCACCAGTTTGCATTCTCACCAACAGTGTACAAGGGTTCCTCTTCCTCCACATCCTCCCCCCCAACACCTGTTGTTTCTTGTGTTGTTGATTTTAGCCATTCTGACAGGTGTGAGGAGGTATCTCACTGTAGTTCTGATTTGCATCTCCCCGATGATTAGTGATGGTGAGCATCTTTTCATGTGTCTGTTGGCCATCTGTAGGTCTTCTTTGGAGAAATGTCTGTTCATGTTTTCTGCCCATTTTCTAATTGCATTATTTGGCTTTTGGGTGTTGAGTTTTATAAGTTCTTTATATACTTTGGATACTAACCCTTTACCAGATATGTCATTTGCAAGTGTTTTCTCCCATTCCAGAGATTGCCTTTTAGTACAAAAAAGTCTTAAAATTCAAGAACAGGAGTCTGAAATACAGACAGAGCATTATATACCCAAATCAAACATACACAGTTGCCAATCACTCCTTTCAAAATTCATCTTGTTATGTAATAGTTATCTGGGTCAAAGTATTTTGATAAACAGAAGTAACAAAACTGTAGTTACTTAAGCAAAAACTAACAGCAAAAGGACTTTGGAAATTACTATTTCTGTTTCGGTCAAATTCAGCTCACTGTTATTTTGTAGCCATATGGTACTGACACTTAAAAATCAGTATGGAGGGCGCTTGGGTGGCTCAGTCGTTAAGCGTCTGCCTTCGGCTCAGGTCATGATCCCGGGGTCCCGGGATCGAGTTCCGCATCGGGCTCCCTGCTCGGCAGGAAGCCTGTTTCTCCTTCTCCCACTCCCCCTGCTTGTGTTTCTGCTCTCGCTATCTCTCTCTGTCAAATAAATAAAATCTTTAAAAAAAAAAAAAAAAATCAGTATGGATGCAATATTTTAAGGACTCTCCTCAAGAACTCAAATTGTTTTCAATCCAAATTTTTATAACACTTTCTCCCATAAACATCACTGCTTACTTCAAGTCTATCCACTCCATGATCTGAATATGGGTTCAGGAACATCGTTTAGAGATTTTCTCACAGTGAATCGGCCAGCTCAAGCAGTTTGGTTAAGCTAGAATGCTCAGTTACTGGCTTTTCATTTCTTGAACAAATACGCATATGTCCGCACATATTTTAGGGAACTCCAAAAACACGGCATTCACACAGGTTCTGACCTTAAAGAACTTAGAATCCAGAAGAATTTAAACTCTTGCTCCAAGAGTGTGAGTAAACAAAAGTGATTATAATTTAAGGAAAATAATTTTCTTTAACCCCAAAAAATCAACATCCTCAGTTAAATAAAAGAAAATGCAAATTTCACAAAGTACGCTTGAACTTGGAGCTGTTCTTTGGACCATTCCCCACTCCATCCTCCTGAGGCTTGAAAGATGTTTAAAATGCGATCAGCTAGTGATTTTACTCAGCAAATTTTAATTTAACTTTCCCACTGGATTGCCAGTTTATTTTTTTAGCTACAGTCTCAGTAGATAACTGGAATTACAACTACTATTCAGGGAGACCACTATTCATTTGAGACTCAGACCACACAATTTTATTTATGCTGTTTTGAGCACAAGAAAAAAATATTACAAAGTAAATCCTGTAACAGATTCAGTACTCTTGATGAGTTTAGTAAAAACAAACAAATCTTCCCATTTGTCTACAAACTGCCTTATTTATGTCCTGAACACGTGCTGTTTTGTCACTGAACGGGTCTAGAGACTATTAACTCTGAAGGCCTGATGGAGACTCAGCTCATGAGTCAGGTGCATTTCTTATCAGATGTGAAATCCCATGATGGTGCTTTCTACAAGACCGAGACAAAACTAGCTGTTTCCTTCGTGTTAAAAAAAAAAACAAAACCCACTAAGATGCATGGTCATGTGAAAATCTAGTTGACAGGAATATTACTAACTACCTCATCCAAAGTTAAAAGTTAATGACAGGGGCGCCTGGGTGGCTCAGTCGTTAAGCGTCTGCCTTCAGCTCAGGTCATGATCTCGGGGTCCTGGGATCGAGCCCTGCATCGGGCTCCCTGCTCAGCGGGAAGCCTGCTTCTCCCTCTCCCACTCCCCCTTCCTTGTGCTCCCTCTCTCGCTGTTTCTCTCTCTCTGTCAAAAAAATTAAATAAAATCTTTAAAAAAATAAAAGTTAATGACAGCAAAAAGACCCCAAGCCTAGACAAACTGCTGGTATTGGCTATTTTTTAAAATGTTATTCGTCTTCTTTCTTCACCTTTTTAAAAAGCACAGATAATACTCTTCTAAGCTCATCAAAGATCACACCTCTGCCATTAAAGCCACATCTTTACTCCAATTAGCATCAATCTCTTCCCGAAGGTGTTCAACACTTCAAACTTCTGTGCAGCGCCTGAGTGTCGGATGCACAGGCTTGGGGGGGCGGCGGGTAACACTAATAAGATACAGGTAGCCTCGGGCCTTCAGAGTTTACACTCCAAAGCTGGCCCAAAAACATGTCATTGGAGAACTTTTTAGAAGTTGTATGTATGTGGATAGAATTATGTGGAGAACAGCACACAGAGAAAACAGCTCACTTGGCACAGGCCTGGCAGAGCAGAGGATTTCTGGAGGTGACACCCCTGCTGAGTGGGAAGGAAAAGGAGCCCACCAGCCAAAAGGAGAGAAATCTTAGCAAAGACACTGGACGGTGCATTTGCGTTCGAGGAGAAAATGCTACACAGGCCAAGAGGACAAAATGTAGGCGCAGTAGGGAGCAGGGCCACATTCCTGGCAAGCAGAGCAAGTCAGGCTAAGAGACCTTGGACTTGAGCTGCCAGCTCAGTTTCCCAAACACGAAAGCAACTGGCTCACTTGGAGATTCTGATTCAGTAGTTCTGGGGCAGAACCCGGGAACTGGTTCGCACACGCCCGGCAGATTTCTCTGACCTGGCAAGTCTGGGGAACACCATGTCAGCGACAGGAAACACGACAGGGTCATGAGCAGAGATCTGCCTGAGCTCGGCTCCCCACGGCGGAGCATAGGTGGGCCACCTCACCTAGTTCTGACATGGCGGCGTTCCCCAAAGGTTGTCCTGGCTACAATCTGTCACTACTCTCTTTGACATTCTCTACTTTTTTTGTACTAGTTTTTCGCCCTCAAAAGATGGGAAGCCATGTGAAAGGCAAGACTACTACCAAGCTTTTCATTTTTTCTCCAGAGCATCTGCATTCTGCTAAATCTCTTGGGGAAAAAAAAATTTCAGAAGTTATTTGAAAAGGGGGTGGTTGCCTCAAACACATTTTATCCATCACTCTAGGAGACCACATCTTCTACATTCATCTTCATTATGCTTCCTTGGTACTCCCCGTTACTTAATGACTTGCCCATAAATCCATTTTCTATGAGTAAATTCACAATTTTTCCCATCACTTGGCTCACGTAATTTTAAGTGTTCATCTTTTAAATTGGTTAAGGCAGAAGGCACAGTTCTGACCATTTCTGAAGCGAGAGAAAAGCCTCTTGAACCATAAACACAGAAGAGGAAAAAGGCCTCCTTTCTGCAGGGTCACCTTGATAAAACTTCTCCCTTCAAAATTAAAGCCATAATCCCCTCTCTGCCTCTCTCCCTCCCCCGACTCCTACTCAGGCTTGTTTTAAATGACCTATTTTCAGAAATGGCTATTAAGTCAAAGGCAGTATATTTTCTGCCAGAAGCTACTGAGAGGTCTAGTAGAAGAACATCAGCAAACTGCCCTGCAGAGATTTTTTTTTAGTAAAAGAATGGGGGAAAAAGAACCAAATTTTATTCATCCAACGATGTGTCAGGCTGCGTTAGATTCACGAGCAATTCACACAGTAACCCTGCAAGGTGGCAAGCACAACTAAGGTGGGGTCCCAAAGCCTAAGCCCTTTCAAAGCTGCCCTTTGGAATATGTCTAGATCCTCCCGTGACAGGTGGGCAACAGCCACAGACATCTATGGAGATGTAGGGGAGATCCAGCTGGAGAGCAGGAGCACTGGCGGAAAAATGCCTAAAGGGACAAAGTGCTGTCAATTAGCCTGCGAAGAAATACAATGGTCAAAGGTTAAGAAATCTGTCTAACGTGATTTTGAGTTACGTCACTGAGCAGAAGACACGCAAATCCTTGCTTCTTGGCAATAGTTACCTGTAAACTTTCACCTCCTTGTAGAATATTTACAGTTTAGGGTGAAAAAAAATGTGAAAAGTAAATAATTACAATGAAGCATAACATTACAACCCACGTAAATGCAGCTCGAGACTAATACCTCAGTGTCTGAGAGGGCATCAGACACTGAGACCGGCTCTCTAAATATCTCCCTTCTCAGACAGTTGGGGTACCTAGTCCTTCTGAAGGCTTCATACCAATCCCTCCTCCCCACACGGTAGGGGGCTACCTTCCTCCCCTCCCTCACTCCAGCCCCGAATGCAGCACTCACAGCACCCCTTTCACTTATCAGGCTGTTGCATAGTTCTCCTGCTGACCAGTCTCCCGTGGTAGGTTCTAAGCTTCTCAGAGACAGGGAAAATGGTATCCCTGGTACCTAAGCTCACTGGCCAACCGTGTGGGAGGCATCTAAGGTCAGTGCCAAGGAAAATCCCTGTCCCTTCCTCCCCCACCCACGAACTATGGGTAGAGTGACTACCACAGTATCATCTGTACACTTAAATGGCTACAGCATAGTAATATCTCTGTTACTGACCAGCAAATAAAAGAAAGATGAAGAAAACAGACATGTTTCTGTGTTGTACAAGAACCAGCTGCATCCGAGTCAATGGAGATGCTTGTTAAAATGCAGATTCCTGAAGTCTACTCCCCATCAGACTCCCCAGGCAAGGGGCACTATAACTTACATTTTATAAAGTTTCCCAAATGATTCCTATAAGCAAATGCGGACATTGAGAAACGTCCGGAGACATTCTGGATTGTCTTGAATGAGGAGGGTGGTGCTAGTACGGAGAGGCTAGGGGTGTTGCTTAACATTCTACAAAGCATAGATAGGACAGCCCTCCACAACAAAGGATTATCCAGCCCAAAATGTCAACTGAGGTTGAAAAACTGTTATAAACCCTAAATCAAAAAACCATTGTTCTCTGGTCTTAAAGTGACAAGGCATCTTTAAAAACCTTCAAGGTACAACAAATGAGAATGGGAACAGCTCAATTCTAATTAGATGATAGAGTACAAATTATAACTTAGTAGATGGTTTTATTCTGATAGAAAGGGAATCTGTAAACAACTGTCAAAAAGTCTTGAAGGGGTTGCCGTTCTAAGTAATGGATTTCTAGTCCCGGTCATGAAAATGGTCAATTTTCCCATTTTTCAGTGTGACACTTCCCTCAAATGACTAAAATCTCTGTTATCTGGTACAATTCTAACAGGACAGAATAATCCAAGTGATGGCAACATTTTTTTAAATTCTCATACAAGTATGCCACAGTTTAGTTGAGAGACCACCCAATGCAGCATAAGTACTCACTTGGGAAACGGAAAACCTGAATTCTAATCCCAGCTCTGCTACTTAATTTAGCTGTATGCCTTGGAGAACTCATCATTTCACCTCTCAAGGCCCAGGTTCCTCATCTGCAAAATAAGGGAGTTATGCTAGATGATCACTTAAGAGATCATCCTGCTCTAACAGTCAGCCTATCCAGTAACTCCAGTAATGCATTTACACACACACACACACACACACACACACACACACACCCAAGATAATCCTCTAGACTCCTGCACAAAATTCAAGCAATTGGAATTGTGAAACACTACCATAAAAAAAAAAAAAAATCCAAAGAAAGGCTGATGTATTAGACATATATTATGAGCTACCATGCATTTGGTGAGAACAGGCACAACCTTACATGAATGATGTAAACTGCCAAAACTTCTGGAAAATAACTGGGCAATGGGTATGAAGATCTAAAAAGATCATACTAGAACACAGCATCTATTGTAATAACTTCCTTGCCAGGAATCTAGTCCAAGTAAGTCATCTGTAATACAGTTTTTAAAATAAAGTTAATCAAAGTATTACCTGGGATGCTAAAATGAAAGAAAAATTCACAAACACCCTAAATGCCTCACAGCTGGGAAATGGTTGAATAATTTATGGGGCCTACACAATGACGGAATAGGTAGCCAATCAGAAGATGCAAAATTAGAAATGATATTTAGGAAGAATTTTTAAATGAAAGTGGACAACTATTTATACTGTTAACTGATACAACAGGTAGTCTTAGCTCAGACAGAAAGTAGCACATACGAGAATAAAATACAGAAATTACGGATGGCTTTCAGTGAATATTACTTTCTTCACTGAACCGTGTTTTCAATTTTTCAACAGTCCTCTGTTACTAAGGCGTGGGGAAGGGGGGCACACTAACCCACCACCAACCTTATCTGCCATCATCCTAATGCTAAACACCCTAAGCAGAAATACCCCCAAGGAGCAAGCGCACACACCTACGCAACCAATGCCCTGATGATAGGAACTAACGCCATACAACTGTGGGCGTCCGCAACCTGAGAACTCGGTAAGGTGGGCTAGTCCAAGCTCTTAATTCCTGGGGCTCAGGGGAACCACCCCGATGTAATCAGTGCAGCCCCGGAGCCCTAGGAAGCGCGGCCGGCCCGCGCAGTCGGGGCCCGCTTTCCCGCCCAGCCCACAGGCTCAGGTCTGGGTTCCTGCGCAACTTGGACAATCAGGAGTGGTCTCGGAAGGCATCTCGGTGGGGCCAGGTCGCTGCCGTTCGTCCCCGCGCGGTCTCGACGCCCCTCCGGAGGGGTTCTCAGAGCCAGGGACCACAGATCTCCTGGCCTTTCCAGGAGCCGAGGAGAGCCTGAGCGCATTCTGCTGGCGCCCGGGGTCCGCGTTCCGCCCCCTCTCCCGCCCCCGGCGCCTTTCCGGGGCTGCCTGGCCCAGATCCCCGCTGCTGCTCCCCAAGCCCGCCCCGAGCGAGCCAACACTGGGGCCTCCAACCGCCCGCGCGGTTGCCTGGCTCACCTGGTGGCCGGGATCCAAACCCCCTCTCCAAGTGGCCCACAAGGCCGGCCTCCGCCGAAGATCCGGAGGAAACCGAAAGTGAAACTGCCGAGGCAAGCGGCACTTTCCTGCAGCAACCGAGGATTGCCTTTCCTGACTACGGCAGCCTGCGGGGACCGAAAAGGCCAGACTTCGGTGGCGCGCGCGCAGCCTAGAATCTCGTTTTGCCTAAAGGCAAAGTTGGTGCTTTGGAGGTCAAAGGAGAAACCGCTGGTGCTTCCTCTTTTAACAGAAACAAACACCCCTAAAATAAAAAAACCAAACCAAACCAACAAACAAAAAAACCAAACTGGAAGTGATCTTTTAGCAGGGATTTCCTTTAGGCAGAAATGCAAGAAAGAGCTTGAAGTCATACTACACTGGAATTTACTGCTAATGTAATGACTATACTCAGAGAGATCCTTGAATAAGTTAATGCAAATAAACAAAACAGGCAGCCTCAAATCTTCAAATCCACCTTTGGATTTTGATTTAAGTGTGTGAAGATGAAGTCATTATTAGCAAGAGATTGTTTCCATGGCAACGTTAATTGCCACAAAAAGAATTAAAATCACTAAAGTAACTCCGTATTATAATGGCATCAATTGCGTTACATTACAATCTTTAATTCTAATTGGAAATGGTGTGCAGACATTATTTAAGTGCTGCTATGGGAACTTGGTTTGGAATTTTGCATGAATTCTCAATATTCTTGCTATTAATGGAAAGGGCAAAGAAAAAGAAGAAAACTGTCATACCAACACTTGATTCCATTTTGTCTTCACACACATACCCTCAACTTAAAACTTATACTTTAATTCTATTTGTGATTTGTAATGCTATAAACAAAGAAATAATATCTTTAAACAGATTCTTAACCCCATTAAGTGTTATGGATCTAAGATGCAGAATTTTTTCCTAAGATAAAGATGAGTTTCCCTGCTTGGAAACCTCTCTTAGCTGAAGAAATGAACCCTTGATTGATATGGCGACAGAGAGCAACTGGTGTGATTTGGTGGAAAAAAGAGATTTCTTTATATCCTTCCATAAAAGCTTACTTTGGGTAAAAGCCGAGCATTACAGATTTATGAAAAGGCTGTATTTGAAGTTCTTGCAGTATAAAATATAATGTAAAACAATTAAGTATCATTTAAATAAAATAATTAGCTGCCAAGAACAAACATAATAGGATGTAAAGAAAGCCCTGTCCCTAAAAGCCTTCTTCACAAAAAACCTCAAATTGTACCGCATTCCTCACTGGTTGTTTCAATTATTTAAAAAAAAAACAAGAATTTTTTAATTCATAGCCCTTTTCCCATTGCCACAGAACCCTGATGGAGTAATTTATTTTTTTTATTAAAGATTTTTATTTATTTATTGAGAGAGATAGTGATAGAGAGAGAGCATGAGAGGGGGAGAGTCAGAGGGAGAGGCAGACTCCCCGCCGAGCAGGGAGCCCGATGCGGGACTCGATCCAGGGACTCCAGGATCATGACCTGAGCCGAAGGCAGTCGCTTAAACAACTGAGCCACCCAGGCGCCCCCCTGATGGAGTAATTTAGACTGGCGTGGTAGGCAGGGGGCAATGAGACGTTTTAAGGGCACGGTTCATCTGCAGGGGTAGTTGCAGCCTTTTTCAAGGGGCATGGATCTGTAAGGGCCCAACTAGACAAATGGGGTGGGCACCATGAATTACTTCATGAGCCAACAAGTTTATCAAAATGTAGTTGTGGGGTGCCTGGGTGGCTCAGTTGGTTAAGCGACTGCCTTCAGCTCAGGTCATGATCCCAGGGTCCTGGGATCGAGTCCCGCATCGGGCTCCCTGCTCTGCGGGGAGCCTGCTTCTCCCTCTCCCGCTCCCCCTGCTTGTGTTCCTTCTCTCGCTGTGTCTCTCTCTGTCAAATAAATAAATAAAATCTTTAAAAAAAAAAAAAAATGTAGTTGTGCCCAGAATCCCCTCAGCAGCTTATAATTGGCTTTTACTGATTGTTTCACAAGTTTTCCTTCAGCATTTTTTATTATACAAAGGAAACATGTGCAAGACTTCTTCTGAATGTTAGTCCACCAACACTAACTTCAAGTTCTTCAAAACCCTGAACACAAACATTAATTTATGAAGGAGCCCTAAAGTCATAAATACAATTTGACAAGATTTAGTTTAGCTTACACAGTTTAATTTAGCTGAAATGTGACAGTTGATAAACCTATACTGACACATCATTATCACCTAACTACCTGTCCATAGTTTATATTAGGGTTCTCTCTTGGTGTTGCACATTCTATGGGTTTTGAGAAACTTATGATGACATGTATCTGCCATCATCGTATCATGCGAAGTATTTTCACTGCTGTAAAAGACGCCTATTCATCCGTCTCTCTCCACTAACCCCTGGCAATCACTGGTCTTTCTAATGTCTCTATGGTTTCCCCTTTTCCAGAGTACCAAAAAGTTGGAATCATATAGTACATAGATTGGCTTTTCAGATTGGCTTCTTTCACTTAGGATTGTGCATTTAAGGGGTGCCTGGGTGGCTCAGTCCTTAAGCGTCTGCCTTCAGCTCAGGTCATGATCCCAGGGTCCTGGGATTGAGCCCCACATCGGGCTCCTGCTCTGCCGGAAGCCTGTTTCTACCTCTCCCTCTGCCTCTCCCCCTACGTGTGCTCTCTCTCTGTATCTCTGTGTCTCAAATGAATAAATAAAATCTTAAAAAAAAAAAAAAAAGAAATGTGCATTTAAGTTTTCTTCATGTCTTTTTATGGTTTGATAACTCATTTTTTTAGTGTTAGAGAATATTCCATTTTCTAGATGTACCACAGTTCATTCTCTTACTGATGGACATCTAGGTTGCTTGCAAGTTTTGGCAATTGTGAATAAAGCTGCTATAAACATCTGTGTGCAGGTTTTTGTGTGGACCTAAGTTTTTAGCTCACTTGGATAAATACCAAGAAGCACATTTGCTGAATCGTCTGATGAGAATATGTTTAGTTTTGTAAGAAACTGTCACACTGTCTTCCAAAGTGACTGTACCATTTTGCATTCCTACCAGCAATGTCTGCGTGTCCCTGTGTTCCACATCTACACCAGCATTTGGTGTTGCCAGGGTTTTGGATTTTGGCCATTCTTGGAGGTATCTAGTGGAAGTTCATTGCGGTTTTAATTTGCAATTCCTTATTGACATATGACATGAGGCATCTTTTCATATGCTTATTTGCCATCTGTATATCTTCTTTGGTGAGGTGTCTTTTCTGATCTTTCGCCCATTTTTAAATCAGATGGTTCTTTTTTATTGTTGAGTTTAAAGAGTTCTTTGTATATTTTGCAAATACAAAGAACAGATATGTTCTTTTGCAAATATTTTCTCCCAGTCTGTGGCCTGTCTCATTCTCTTGAGGCTATTAGTCTCAAGATAGGCAAATGTTGGTATAAAACACTAAGGTGAACCTTGCCATTTCACTCTTTGTTCCAAATGTCTATAGTCCTATGCCTTTATAAAACCATGTTCTTCAGTGTTTCATGTTCATAAGAGAAGGTATCATGTCTAGCTTATTTTATAAAACACCCAACAGCACTGTATGTGGGCAATTGTATTATGTTGATGCTGATATGATAGATATAAATATGGAATTGGATTGGCCAGCAGTTCCAAAGCAGATTTGAGTACCTAATCAGTGTTATGCTTCTAAGAATACCGGCTGGTATTGTTGCAGCAATGCATTACCTGGTATGAGGTGCGGGCATGCCCTTGGACCTATCCTGGACATTCGGACTGGACAATAAAAACACCTAACCTATCACATCCTAGTTTGGGGTATTTGGACCACTATTATCTACCTTTTATCATGGGATGTGAAAATTATTTGTTAAAGAAGATGAGAAGAAAGACATTCTATAGTTGTTGAATTTCTTCTCCCCCCCTCCTTCTTCCCCCTCCTCCTCCTCCTTCTTCTTTTTTACAATGTAGCCTTTCAAACGTGCCACTTTTATGCAGGGTCTCAATTCCAATTCTCTACCTCAAATGGAGCCAATGCCTTGCCTCTTGTGCTCATGGGCATAAAAACTGTCACTCACTTCCATTCTTCCTTCTAAAACAATTCAAACTTTATCATCTTCTGGGTTTTTGGGACAGCCCTAAACCTGGCCTCATCATTTGGAGCCCAGTCCCATTTTCTTCACCAAGCCAACTCCTAGGTTTGCTTAGGTCTTAGCTCATGTGTCAATTCCTTAAAGAAAGCCTTTGATAATCCCTCAGACTAGATTGGGTTCCTCCTCTTGCTCATGATCATAGTACACTATACTTCTTCTTTGTACCACTTGTAAATGCTGTAATTAAATAACTTTGTGTGTCTCAGTGTGTGTATGTTTGTTTGTTTCCTACCTCACTAAACTGTCTGTTCTATGAGGGTGGGGCCAATGTCTCTATTATTCAGCACTATACTGTTATATCTTCTCAGAAGGAATTGACTGATGGACAGATTTCTCAGGAAAGGCCATGTGCCTCTTATTTGTTTCAAAAGATAAGATATATTCTACATCATTGGCACTTGCTTTCAGATGTAATGTTTGAGATGTTTAAATACATGTTCAGACTTCATTGACCATCATTTTGAATTTCATAAGAGATGGGCTTACAGTCTGAATTCCTGCGAGGGGAGTCTTCCAAATGTCCTGATGCTTTATGCTCCACTGTGAACTCTAGAAAACCTCTCTCAGCTGTAAAATTCAGTGAAATCGGTGTGACGCTGCCCTTGTATTTTAATCAAGATGAACTTGAAAGGTGAACATTATAAGTGGGAGAAATTATTTATAATTTGGTAATAAAAGTTTATGTCTAACACTCCAAATTTCATACATCTGCTATGTGCTGGCCCTGAGATATAAAACAATTGAAGTTGCCTTTACCTTTGGCCTTATATGAAAGGTCATAAATTAGAATGATAGCATTCGTCCTCTTTTCTAGCTCACAAAATTTCCATATTAACATCTTCACCTCAAACATAAATGGTTACCCAGCTACAAAGAAAAGAGTTGTGTTGGCCTTTATGAATTATAGTTTATGTTGGAAATCTGTGGTACATAAGGCTGCTATTCATCTTGCCACAGAGTGCATCTACTTTAATGAAGCTAATTCGACCCCAGTGAAACTAATTAAAACTGTATGGCCAGCTCAAATAAATAAAGTACAGTATATAAAAATTTAGGAATATTTTAGATATCAGCAAACAACTTCCAAGGCATGTGGTTCTTTTAACTCTTAAAAATGCATTTTGACATCTTTGAGGCATTTTCTTTTCTAGAATACCTGCTACCAAGCTTATTTAAAATAAATTCAATTTTCAAAATGTTCCTTTCTAATGTGGTTTTCACTGATAATGTGAAAATTTTGATTTTTTTCAACTACAAAAAACCCGCAATCCATTTCTACTATGACATATCATAACTAAATTCATTCCAAAATGTTAATGAATTGGACCAGTGCTTTATGTTTAGACTTTCAAAAAAATGTTTACAGCAAAAAAATCCAGATGTCCTTGATTTTCCAGGGTGGGTTATCAAATCCATATGCTTTTTCGGTGTGACTGCTTCTTTCACCAGCACTGTGGTATAGTTAAAATGCAGCATATTATAAACTAGTAGGGTCAAGTTCAAGAACAACTCCGGAATCTCGGGCCTTCATCCAGGGAGAATGCAAAAATTTAAGGCCAAATGCTACTTCCCTGTAACTTTTAGCACTAAAAGATGGATGCTTTCCCCCCAAATTCTGGATTAGTAAACATAAGGTATCTGAAAATGACCAATGGGCTAGCCTAAGTTCCTTCACCTCAATTTTGTTTTTCTTAAGTAGTTGGCTTTCTCGCTCTCTCTAACATCAGAAGAGATGGATGCCTCTGCAGTCACTGAAGTCGTCGCCATAAGAGACACATCTGTTGTTACCTAAAACTCTCGAGAGCAAAGACTGTAGTTGTTTCTCTTCTGACAAAAGGTGCACCAATGCCTGGATGCATTTCTAGAAGGTCACCACACATAGAGGGTGCTCAACTGTCTCAAAAATACAACATTCTCCTCTTTTCACATGAACCCCAAAAAGAACTGAGGGAATTGACAGTCATCTTCATGAATTGTAACTAGAAAAAATAATAATATCCTCTTACCTTGAGGATCTTCGCTACAAACTCAGTTGAGAAGAATCCAGACTGCTTTTATTAGAAGAATAAGCAAGGTCTTTTGATTGAAGCTGAAGAACTGTGACACGCAGGTTGCAGAGGACATAAAACACAGACACAGCTTCCAAGATAGTCAAAAGCAGGACAGATGTTACAATTTCTGTCTGATTGACTCTGATCACACTGGGTGGGTGAAGTCCTGAATAAGTAGGCATTTGCTAGATTAGGATCCATCCTAATGCCATGTCCAAATGACAACTTGTTCCTTTTTTAAGTTTTGTGCATTTTGTTCAGCACCTGGCAAAGAAAAGATGTTTCTAACCATAAATGGATGAATAAATGCCTAAATTGGTGAATCCTCAGTTGGTCCCAGGAGAAGACCCTCTGCATACCATTACTTGAATACATAGTAAATAAAACACGAAAGAAGATGAAGTTCCCTGGTTTGGACTCTACAGGAATCAGAATCTCAGCACTTCTTGAGCCTTGTTCCCCCACCCTCAACCACACAATTAATTAATCAACATTTCTTCATCAATGATTAAGTGCTGGAAACTGGTGATTGCTGTCCAGGTCTGATTTTTTGCATCCATTCCTATTCAGAGGCAGCAGAGATCTCAGAACCTTCACTGAAACTTGTTTTTCCCTTTCCTAACTAGACAAAGAACACACTAGTTCTACCTTCATCATATAAATTACTCCCTAATTACACATTAAGGCAAACTAGAGTCTTCTAAATCCTGGCTCCTCCACCCCCAAATAACTTAAAGAAGGTTTTCTAGTATAATTTATTGTGAGTAAAATTCAGTAGTACATTCATAAAAATTCAAAAACCAAGAGAAAAAGATTCTGGAGGAATTCTATTCTAGAGGAAATTGATTGCTCTTTCAAAACATAAACGAAGACGACTTTTGTATTCTTGGGGTGTGTGTATGTGTTTTAAAGAATAATATTTTGTTAGTCACCACTAGCTGGAGCAGAGGAAGCCTTGGCTAAGCTCTGTGCGTGGCTTCTTTCCATCTTTGAAGTTCCTTCATTCCTAAACCACAGGCAACTTTCTGTTGGCCCAAGAGCACTCGCCTAACTTGGAGGTATTATTTGACAAAGCGTGAGGCCATGAATTTCCCACAAACCTGCACAAAGTGCTATATTAGAAAGAGTGAAACTTTTCGCCTGAGAGCAGCTGCTGAACAAAACTGGGGCAGGGATGATTTTCCTCCTCAGACCATTTGTAGGACCGATGCCAGTACTAAAGCTGAATGTATGCATCCAACAGGGATCTGCAAGGATCGGTAAGGCCGGCAATCCTTAAGTAGGCCACCAGAGCTCACTCAGCCCTCAGTCTGAGAAGGACGTGGCAAGGGACAGCAACACAGAATAAGAACGGCCACTGGAAGACACACTAGAAGCAAAGTTGTTGTGGAGAAAGGGGATAAGGAGGGAGTAAGCCTTGCCTCCTGTTAGGGGAAAGTAGGCTCTAGGACAGCGGCATCAGCCTCCCATGGGGTTAGAGAGTGCTGGCCAATAGAGGGGAGCCATCTGAAGAAAGCCATTGTCTTCAATGCCTTACCAAAGATTCCTTGCCATGGCGTATCTCCTTCCCTGAGGTCCCAAGCCGTCCCCTGACATCACTGAATTCTCACTAGGGTGTTCCTCTCAAGGGTCCCCATCGAACTGGCTCTGGGCTCTGCACTTCTGTCCTCTACACGTTCTCCAAGATAATTCACGTGCTCTTGGTCTCTTCCCCAGGTTTTCAGTCCAATGTCATCATGGCAAAGACCTCATAAACTTATTTCTGATAAGTTGATAATAGCAAATCCAATAGGCGATTTTGCCCCCGTGCATTTTAATAAGAGAGATTCCTCAATAGCCTAAAGTAATAAATCTCTTACTAGGAAGTGAGAGCATCAGCACCGGGCGTGGGGAGGTAGTGCAGGTATTTAGAGGTGTGACGGCCTTCCCCTGCCAAGCCAGAGACAGGCCCACTTGCCCACGGGTGCCGAGCAGACTATGACCAGCCTTGCTGTTGGATGGGGTAAGAGTGAACTACATTAGACTCTGTCCATCTCACTGAAGTCAAGGAATAAAACAGCAACTGTTTGCCAGAAAAGGCAGGGGGAGGAGGAGGGAGAAGGACATGAGGATGGTGTGGGATATATTTTATTTAACTTGAATGATCTAATATTTAAAAGCCAAAACATTGAGGCTTCCTACTGCCATCCCCCCAGAATGCAAGTCCTCTATCCTCCCAAACAATCCGAACAGTGCCAGCTGTCATGAAGGTGAGGGCATCAAAGACATTCCAGATGAACATGCCCAATTATTTCCAGAAAAATCGATCCAATTAAACCACAGGGATGAAGTATTATTTTCTACCAATACTGTTAGCATTTTAGA
Organism: Leptonychotes weddellii; assembly: GCF_054177405.1. Lineage (NCBI taxonomy): Eukaryota > Metazoa > Chordata > Mammalia > Carnivora > Phocidae > Leptonychotes > Leptonychotes weddellii. Next base: position 68,894,657 of record NC_138370.1, read on the forward strand.
TCACACTTCAGAATGTAGTTATGCTCCCTCCGTGGACTTGGGTGTGGAAGGGCAGAAGGTCTTCCAGAAAGGGCGTGTGTCTTCGGAGCTCACGTCCTGTCCTGGCTAACTAACTTTCAGTTCACCTACCAATCCAGCACATCTAAGTCTGAGCCAGAAGGTTTTTCCAAGTCTGGAAAAACTGATAGTTTATTAAGTATGTGTTTGTACTGAAGATGGACCAAGAAGTGAGGGCAAATATGAACATTTAATGAGACAGGTTTATTACTCTTAAGGAAAAAGGGGAGCCCTGAGTGAGATGTCATTCTTTAAAAAAAAAAAAAAAGTATTTATTTTTATCACACAAATACGACATGTTTTCTGCAGATCGACTACAGGTTAAAAAAAAAAATACACCTCAAAGTTTGCCTGTTATTTCACAGCTCAAAGCAAAATAGCACGTGAATACAGAGCTTCCCAGGACTCCGAGCTCTGTCTCTCGCTCTCTCTTGCTCAGTATGATACTCATTGCTATGTAGTCTTTTCTTCTCATTTAATTTATACCTAGTGAAGATCTTTACATGTCAATGAATAAAAAATCATTTTAATAGCAGCATAATACTCAGCCACAATTTAATCTCCTCATTATTAAACAACTATGTATTTTAACTGTTTGCCACAATAAGAACATAGATTTAAATATGTGTGTATGCATTTTTTTTGGAATGCTTATCTGAGTATTTCCTTAGATAAGTCCCCCTACATAGAGTCACTATTTCCAATGATTTGCACATTTAAAAGGGTATTTTGCTATGAGTATTGCCATATTTCTCTCCAGGAACACCAATTTATACTCCTTTCACAATAAATGAGAGCCAAAAGACAAGTGTTTTCAAAAATAATCTAACTAGTTTGTAAATGTCTGTTTATTTTTCTGCCTTTATTTATGGAACATAAGCTCCTGGGAGACAGGGAGAATGCCTAGTTCCTATTACGTCCCTAGTACCTAGCACATGCTTAACCCTGAGTATTCCTAGTATTTGTAATTTTATATATTTGTGTTTAAGAGGCACCAAATTGGATATGCTTCAGGCCCTACATAACCTGGAATTCTCCTGCTAACACTTCCTATTTGGCCAGATACTGTACTATGCATTTTACGAATACGATTTCATTTAATCCTCAGACAATCCTAGGAAGTTACTGTAATTGGTATCCCTGAGCTGTAAATGAGTTGACCAAGGCTCAGAAAAGTAATTTGCCCAAGGTCACATGGTTGTGGGTCTGGAATGTGAACCAAGGCAGCTGACCTCCACAGTCCATGCTCTTTTCACAACTCCCATTTCTTTTAAATTGTACAGATTACCAATCCGTATGTTGCAGTAGTCATGGGCCAAATAGCTAACTTCTTTCCAGTTGTCTATTGTTTCATAGCCATCACCCCCAAAATTAGTTCCTTAAATAAAGATCATTCTGCTCTCTCTTACGGTGTCTGTGGATGAGAGTTTGGGATGGACCTGGGAGTTTCTGGCTCCAGGTCTCTCCCAAGGTTGCAGTCAAACAGTGGCTAGAGCTACAACCACAGTGGGGTAATGCCGCTGGAGGTTAGCTCAGCATCTCTCTCTCTCTCTCTCTATCTGTGCTCACTGGGCCACTCCCCATGGTCTCTCTGCATGGGCTAGTTGTGCCTCCTCACAGCATGGCAACCTCAGGAGCCGGACAATTTACAGGGTGATTGAAGACATTTTGAGTGAGTGTTCCAGCAAACCAGGTGGAAGACTTTGACCCAGCCTCAGCAGTGACGAAGGACCACTTCTGCTATATTCCATTGGTCAGAACACTCACAAAGCACTTGTACTTTTAAGGGAGCCATCAGCCCCGCTTCTCAAGGGGAGGGGTGTAAATCGCATTGTAAGAACATGTGGGATGGGAGATCTTGTTGCTGCCCTTTTTGAAAAATACAATCTGCCACATTCCTAAAATTTTCTTCATCCTGTGAACCATGCTTTGACACTCATGCTTCATCTATAGCTGCTAATGTGTGTGCTGACTCATTCTTGTTTGCCAGCAACCCACCATTCTGACTGATCAAACATACTTATAAAATGGTACATTAGAAGGGATACTGGATGGAGGTACAGTCTACGGATCCGGGACATCATGAACTGACCGACCTTTGTATACATCGAGCCTGGGACCCTGGCTTCAATGTCCAGGATTTTGTTTTATTCCATTTATGTTTTTTAATGTCCAGGATTTTAAAGCTGTCTGTAGAATTTCAACTAAATAGGAAGATACCCTTTTTCTGTTCCTAAAAAAATTAGCCTTCTTGCAAAACTGCTTTTTATTACATACATGAATTAGATGCAATGTTGCTGACTGTTACCAGTGCTGTGGTTTCTGTATGGGGTCACAGACATCCAGTCAAGTTTTTGCCTCTGGCAGCAGGCCAGCAATAAAGGGCAGGGAGCTTAAGGGCAAAGGCCACCTGACCTCCTCCCCAAGCAGTGATGCCTTCGCCAATGCAGTGGCCTGTCCCCTTTCAGCTGCAATTTCATTTAGTACACAAGGCCGATTTAGGAAGATGTTTGGAGGGCCAAGCAATGACTAGTGGAGGTTTCAATCCTATTTACTTCTTGGCTATAGGTAAAAGAAATAAAGGTCCCCAGAAAGGAAACCAGTTTGGAGTGATTAAGTCACTCCTCCGTGGCCTTGGGGACGTATGGTTTCTTACTGCTTGTTTGTTTTATCAAGCTTGTCATTGATTTTAAACTAGTGGAGTCCAAGGACACTGCATTTCTGGATAGTTTAGCGACTTTGATTGATAAGTCACCCCTGCTTCTCTATGCTAAATAGTCCCATGGGACCTGAAGGAGTCTGAAACAGCTCCAGTGCCCGACCTACTGGGTTCAGCAGTGCAGAGTGGCTCAGGCACTGGGCCATTTTATGTGAGTGCGATCATGACTTCGAAGGGAACTGGCAACAGATGTCTCCCCCAGTCAGTGCAGAGTGCCCACAGCACAGCTAGAGAGAAAAGCATTTTAGCTCCAAGCTGAACTGTGAAATCCGGAAGGATCGTTAAGTCAGGGATTCCCTTACACGCTCATTGGATTTGATGCTTAGAATGAAGATTTGGTTGTGTTCTGAATTGCAGTTCTCCTGGCCCAGACTCCCCTTGGGTAATTTTCAGGGGCAGGGGGTGGAGTCTGAAGGGACATTTTGTTCTCAGGGCGCCCACCCTCAGCTTCCACACACTGCCATTAGCTTTAAGTTGTTAACTTTTGGGACATGGTCTAAATGTGCTATGGCAGAGGAAAAAGGGTCTGCTTTCCCCTTGAGAATTTTCTGTCCATAACTCAAACCAGCGCATCCCCTCACTAGATAGCTGAGTGCCCCAAATGCCTTGTCTTACAACATTGCCAGGAGGGATTCTGTACCACAAGGACCTACAGAGCCTGTTCCCTGGCTTCGTTTCATCTCTTGGTATTTGCCACCAGTGTTGACTTAATCTCCCCTAGACTTCCTCCTCCCCTGAAACAGCCCCCCGCCCCCCAGCAGGCCCCGGCGAGCAAGGCCAGAGTTGTGACTTGTCGCACACAGCACATAATGCAGAGGCACAGCCGGGTGTCTGGGCCCCAGCCTTCTCCCTGGAGGTGTGTCTTTTTGGTCCCTGGTAACTGGATAGTTGGTCCCATTGCCAAGCCTATGGGGGAGGGGGGGCTTGTGGAGTGTGGCTATTCTCATTTGAATTAATCCACAGCAACCCACAAGTCATATGGCCTCGACATACTGAATTACAGGTAAACACCATCCATAAAAATCATAACATGATCTCACCGCTTACCTTGGAGAGTTAGAATGCACAGTCAGTCGACAGCACGGTGTCAAAAGCAAGAGAGGAAGCACTGGGTCATTCCTATTCCTTTGTCAGTGGGATGGATATAGAGATTTTATAGGTTAGCCTTTTATGAATGACAAAGGAGTTAATTCCATCCTATAAAAAGTTCTTAATTTGTCAGCGTGAGAAGCTGAGTTCTCAGGGTCTTTGTGAATCCACGGGATAAGGTGACTGCCACAGCTGCGATACTTTTTTTCACGTAATGGGATACCCCGAATAAGCCCATATTGGTCTTGGTGGTCACTTCTGCAGGAAGAGAGAATAGTATCGAAACCACCAAGTAAGAATAAACTTCTGAGATGAACCTTAAAACTGAGCGGAGAATCACTAGTCTGCTTCACGCACAGCTGATCACTCAGGCTTCCTGGATCCAGTGATGTTTGAGGTTATTTAATTCAGTCTTGGATCGTAGGGCATTCCAGAAAATCTAAATGTTTCTGTGCCTGGAAAGGGTTCATTTGGAAGCCTGAAGACTCACAGAGGCATTTGGTTATGGGGAGAGTTATAGACCCCTCAATAATATCTCTCTATTTTTGTGTGTGTAGGTAGAAATGAACCCCTAACTTACATGAATAAGAAACCTTAAACTGACCTTACTTACACATGTGTACGAGACAGGCGGCCGGACAGTTTCTACCAGCAAGTGATGATTTGGTGATAGTCTTCAAAAATGTTACGAAAAAGTTTAAATCTGACACAAAGGCTACTTCACTTGTGAATTAAAGGTGAATTGGGGGTTAAGTATTCTTTTGCCACTTCTTAGATTGGACAAGTAAAAATGAAGTGCTAAAATCATTGAAAATGTCTAATGATTTACTATAAGAGCAAGTGTGAAATGCATGCATTAATAAATCTTACTCCAGCTGTATTTCCTATCTGAGCTATGCCAGCCTGCTTTTGAAACCTGTGTTTTAAAAACTTTCTTCTTTTTTTTTTTTTTTTTAGAAAGAGCTATCTTTTCAAAATGTGCTTATATAATGCTCGGTTAATAAAATGTTTTTTATTTTTTAAAGTAATGTCATTACCAGGAGCCTACTTCTTTCCCTTTGACAGTAAAACAGAGTGCTTATCTTCATATTTTCATAATGAAAACTCCCCAAGCTCAGGCTACTCTGGCAGATTTACAACCTTTGAGCAGGAGAGCTGACAGGCATTTTAATATGAAAGGAGATATGATGTCTTTAATGTACAGTGATGTCACTTCTAACAAGGGAGAAGCACTTTCTGCAGTGCAGTCACCAGAATGAGGCTGACCAGGCTGCTGCAGAAAAGACCCTCTAACCTAGAGAAAGGTCACAAACGAGACAGAAAAGAAGGGGCGCTCCCGACTCTGGTGCGAGGGCTCAGTGCGAGGTGGTGGTCCCGAGCCTATTGAGGGTGTGCATTAGCCCCAGCAAGTTGAAGCCACGCACCATCTAGGCAGGGCTGACCTTGAGAAGGGAAAAGGTAAGGAAGGTTCCTGAAAGGGTAATGAAAATCCTCCGGGAGTGTTTAAATGAAAGCAGGATCGCCTGTTGACCATCTTCTTTCTCTTCTTTCTCCCGCCCTGAATGGGTCTTGGAACTTGAAAGTGGTAGCGACATCCACATTGTCATTTGCAGAGTGCACGATTACTGTGCCTGGACAAATGGCAGGAAGCAGATGCTAGAAACGTGTGCTCTTGTTATTAAAGGTTTAGCATTTGGTGTAGAAAATGCTGGTTCTGGTTTTGAGAGGAGCTTTAAATTCTCAGAGGCTGACATTCAAATGTCCTTGGCCTAAGCCCCCTAATTAGAACCGCCACCCACTCCCCAACTGAACGCAGAGGGTTTTTATCAAATAACCGAAGAACTGCTGCATTGCTACATCCCGTGGACCGGGGAAAGGTGGGAAAAGGCCTCCTGACTTGCCCACGGAAATCCAAAAGCATCGTCCCCTGCATCAGGGTATGAGCCTGGTGCGCTCTTCTCCATGAAAACCCTAAATACTCAAAAGCTGGGTGGGCTCTCACTGTTCAAACAAACTTGGAATCGTTAAGCAAAATTTCTGGAAGTGTGAGGGTTAACTTAAGAACTTGGAAGATTTTGCCAGCTCAGAGGATAGCCAAGCATTTAAAATTTGCCAGCGCAATTAAATGTACTTCTCTTTAATTAAATGTAGGCACATTCAGCCATCTACACACTCAAAATTAAGTATCAAAGATTTATGGTGTAAAGGAGCCAAACAGCAAAGGCAAGGGTCAGAATTGACCAATATCACAAAGGGCTGTAATTTTTAAAAATATGTTATCATCTAATTAATTTTACTGCAGTGAAACAGTGGTTGGGAGCTTGAGCCGACAGCCCTGGACTGTGTTCTATCTCTGCCATTTACAAGTTACAGGATTTGGAAAAGTTTCCTGCTTTCTTCAGTCCTCAGTCTCACCATATGTGAAACGGGAATAATCATTTTACTTACCTCACATGATTTCTGTAAAAATTAATTGAGCTAATCAGTGAAAACCACTTACCACCATGTCAAAAGCTTGGTTAAGCACTCAATAAATGTTAGCTCCTATCACTATTACTATTATTATTAAAAACACGGGGCACCTGGGTGGCTCAGTCATTAAGTATCTGCTTTCGGCTCAGGTCATGATCCCAGGGTCCTGATATCAAGTCCCGCATCGGGCTCCCTGCTCAGCGGGAAGCCTGCTTCTCCCTCTCCCACTCCCCCTGCTTGTGTTCCCTCTCACGCTGTGTCTCTCTCTGTCAAATAAATAAATAAAATCTAAAAAAAAAAAACAGATAAAAATCCATATTAGCCATGTGTCTTGTATTAAAAATCTCATTCGTAATACTTCAGAATATATAAAATTACCTTATGTATACAATTTGTGATGGAAATCACTTTTCTTCATGGTTGCTGAAAGTATCATACTCTAAGCTCTAAAAGATGACATGTGACCATAGAACCATGGGCCAGTCATCCTTGCCTAATGAATTTGACATAAAAATAGGCATAAAGCTGTATTCAAATTTGAATGGTCACTACTACCCCTCATTCTTGCCCTCCCACACCCATGCTGTCCTAACTCAGTGGCTCTCAAATTGTGATGTGCACAAGAAAATCAGGGGAGTGGATTATTAATGAAAAACTTTGGGGTTGGTAAATTTGGCCAGGAGCCCAGGCATGTGTGATTTTAATGGGTAGCCTGCTGATTCTGATGCAGGTGGTACATAGAGACCCTGATAGCCCACTGGAGAATGACGCCCTACTTCCCGTTTGTCAAGGATTAGAGGATGGGCCTTTGGAAGAATATGCAATTTCCCTGCTCTTTTTTGGTAAGACTTGGATTGCCTCTTGCTCAGGGGTTACCTTTAGATCTAAGAGAGGGGAGTGGGCCAGGTGAAAGCTAAGAGAAAGCAGACAAGGCAGAGTTCTTAAGTCATCTCTTTCCTCTGTTCTCAGAGAAAGAGGTGAAGCGTTTCTTGATATTTTATTGGAGTAGGAGAGGAAATAAAGATATGGTCAGAATCTTGGCACAATATTTAAGACTGTGCATATGGCTGGAGCATCTTTTGTTGTTGTCTCTTAGGTTCTAAGTGTGACAATAGGTGGGCGAGATTTCAGATTCAGTGGAGATGTGGGAACCAAACAATAGCCTTGGAACATAGGCAGCAAGGTCATAGCACACTGCAGGAGCTCTTCAGCTTGACCATGACTAACCCCAGCAGAGCACAAGACCCCATGGCCCACATACCACACCAGCCCTTACCTTTCATGCCTTATTAGCTCCATTTTCTGTTTTGTTTTTTTTTTCTGCGTATGGTTATACACATGCAGCAAGAATGTTGCAATATTACAAGGCATGGTAGGCAGCCTTATTAGTAAAATATTGAGTAAAAACTTTTATTAAGTAATATTACAGTACTAATTTTGTCCATAAATGACAAGCAAAAGAAAGTCTTGACCTCTGGTTTCTGATCTAGCGTGTAAGGAGCTTTGAAGTCATCACACCTATCCACAAAACAAGAGAAAAGCTGAATGAGCTAAAGATCAATCAACAACCATTCTCAGATCCATCAGAGAATTGAGGTCATGGGGGATACCTCTGTCTCCAAAGTTGGAGAGACATACAGGTGGATACAGAGAATCACAGCTTACCAGAGCAGAAAACTCTGTGGGAACAAGTGCTGGGGTCAGAAAGCCTAAACTATAATTAATTAATTGCTGGAGGCTCCGTGTGGACAAGCTTGAGAGTTACAAATGCCGGGGTAGAGAGCTGTCTTAGGAGGCCTCCACACTTTTGTGAGTTTTACCTCCAAGGAGATCTACCAGATTCTTATGGTGAAGATTGGAGAAAAATCCCTTTGTACTTCAAACAGGGGGATGGCAAATGTAGCCATTTTGCAACAGTCCAGAGCTCTCTGTTCTCCTCAATAAGGCCTATCCTCAAGGAGAATATTTGACAAGAACCTAACAACATGGGATTTACCAGAGCCTGATTGGGGGAAGAGAAATACCCAGCTCCAGCCCTTTCTTGCCTTCCTATCTCACCTAAGGGGGAGGAAAAAAACCTGAGAAGCATTTGTGAAGGCCACAGCCCAGGGATGTGAGCTCACTAAAATACGGGGACCTAATCATAGGACTATAGAATATTCTTCCTTCTCCCACACCTTACCAAAACATCAATAGCTCTTCTGTGTAATAACAGAGGATTACAAATGAAATAACTGCCTATCTCAGGCTTTATTTAAGAAGAAGTTTTTAGGGAAACCCAACAACAACAAGGGGGACAAAAACAAGACCACCAGAGGAAATATTAGCCTCTGACACCTACAGCTACAGCAAGCAGTAAACATATCCTAAGTTCTAGCCAGATAAAAATAAAATTTTATACTAAAGTCCTATTTACTTCATTCTCTTTGTCCAGTACATCATATCCTCCTGCCAACAAAAAATTACGGCATACTAAAAGACATACCAAGGCATACTAAAAGACAAAAGTCACACCTTGAAGAGCTAAAGCAAGCATAAGGCTCACACCCAGATATGGCAGAGACTTTGGAATTATCAGACCAGGAATTTAGAACAAGAATGATTAATATGCTAAGGGCTCTAATGGAAAAAGTGGGGAACAGATGGGTAATGTAAGGAGAGAGATGGAGATTCTAAGAAGAACGGAAAGGAAATGTTACAAATAAAAAACACTATAGCAGATATGAAGAATGCTTAGTGATAGACTGGACAAGCCAAGGAAAGAATCAGTGAACTTGAAGATATATAAACAAAGTCTTCTAAAACTGAAGCCCAAAGGGGCCAGGGCATTGTTGCAGTTCATAGTTTTGTGGAACGTTCACTCTTCTCTCTGAACCAGGACCCCACTTTCCTGGAACCAGGACCTCTAATCCAGTAGAGGCTAAGTTTGCAGAGTGGTGGGGCCACTCCTGTTTCAATCACCTCCTCTCACCCTGTTGAAGAGGAAGAAATTCTCATTCTAGGGCTATGGGATGGCTGAACACATGACACCCAGGGCTGGACAGATGAGACCGACAGCGGTTTATTAGTCACATGTACTGGCAGCCTGCAGAGGAGGACACCACACTCCATGCGGGGCCACATGAGGGCTGCATTCGGAAACAGAGAGAAGGACCATGGGCTGCAGGAAGCCAAACTCTGTGAATCAGGCCCAAGACCCTTTTTCCTCCAGCAGTTGGTTATAGCTCACATCCCCAGAAGGGTTAAGGGAGAGCCATTGGTACAACAGAGATAGGTGACATAAGATCTAAGCTACCTATTATAATTTTAGGGGGCCTTCTACATCAACCAGAGCCTGGTCCTGAATATACCATTTTCATCAGATAATGAACCTCCTGACTCATGCGTCTGATAATACTGAGCTCATCATGGAGACATAACTTCAAGAGAAATAGCTGCCTCCAAAATCCAAAGATGGCCAAAGTGCACAGTACCTCCTAGTGGTAGGAGGTACAGATGACAGCAATTTTTCCTTTCCTTCAGAGGGGGTGGTTGGGGTACGCTTTAGGCAACTTGACCCCCAAAACCTTCATCAGTGTGGAGACCCGGAATTTCTGTGGAATTAACCTTCCACCTTCCGGCATGCATGTGACTTACGGAGGTACCTAGGGCTTATGCAATCTCCTACTGATTATGTTTCATTAGCATGATCTTACTGATATTGTGGACCAGTGTGATGTCCTATGCAACATAAAGGTAGTCGTTGTCCCTGTGATGTATGTTTTGACAGAGAGGAAGAGAGCTGACATAGCTCTGGGGCAAGACCATACAGGTGTCCTTGCCACTGTTGGGAGACGAAACCCACCATGGTCCCCAAATACCCCTGCACGTTGTTTCTGGGTGTGCCAAGAACACAAAGCCCCTGACCAGTCTATACCCAGGCTATTTCTCAGGGCTATGATTACAGTGAGAAACCTTGAGGGATGAGGCAATATCCTCTGCTGGGCAGAGGAGGCCTGCAATAAAAGCAGCAGATTCCCCAAGCTCAGTGTTGCTTTCCTGTAAGGCAATCAACTGAGTGAACAGGCATCCATTACTGTCCATTTGTGTCATCTCCTTCCCTCCCTACACTGGGGGGATTTAGGGGGCATGGGGAGCCAATGTAAGAGAATATAAAATTCTGGCTACTGCTTTTTCAATGAGTGGTAAAGTCCTTTGTGTCTGATCCAGGTGTCTCATGTCTTCTGCTAACATCCATGAAACTGTGGCCAGCCAAATTGTTAGCTTGCAAATAATATAAAACCTCAGACCCTACATAGTTCTTAACAGCCATATAAAGGCCAGCTGCTTCCTTTATTCCCTGCTAATAGCTATGGAGAAGAAAATCTTTGCCAAATCAATAGTCATATCTCAAGTGTTAGAGGCTCGGTGGCTATAGTAAAGACCTCTAGCTGTGCCTAAGTCTTTCATTTGGTTAAGCCAGTAGTGGTTCACCGTCACACTCCATGATCCTTCTAATTTTTACAGAAGCCAGGGAGTTGAATCAAAGAGGATATTATGGGAACCCCTCCATCTTTGATTTTGGTGATGATGTTAATCTCTGTAATTCTTCAAGGATTGTGGTATTACTCCCGCTACTGGTTAGAGACGTGGGAATTTCAGGAGCTTCCACATGGCCAGTGGTTCTCAATCAGTAGCCATTTTGCCCTCCTTGGGGACATTTGGCAACGTCTGAAAACATTTTTGGTCATCGGAACAAGAAGATGCTACTGGCATCCAGTGGGGTTGGTGGTGGCAGGGATGCTATTAAACATCCTACAATGCCCAGAAAAGCCCCCACAGTGAAGAACTGGCTCAAAATGTCAAGAGTGTTGAGGTGCTGAAACCTTGCACTTAGCTCATCCTACCACAATGACCCTTACTTTACAGGACAGGTAGTCAATTTCAGGGTACTGCCAGAATCCAAGCAGATCTGTCTTGATCATGCATTTGAGAACCAGGGAAATAATCACAAAATGGGTAGCCAAATCCACTGAACTCACCATTACATGGACCTGGTCTCCATAAGCCTTTGTTCTAACCAGAGAACTATGCTGGTGTTTCAGACCTCCTGATATCAGTATTGTCTCATGCACTGTAATGAATTGTCTCTGAAAAGTGTAGGTTTGACTCTTTCCCTAGTGTACAGTTACCCCAGCAAATTGCTTCAGTTTCCTCTGGGGAAGGATTAGAGGAATAATCACTGCATATACTTTCAGTGGCATTACAGGGTTCTTCCTCAAGGGGACCCAGCATCTCCTTTAATCAGTGGGCTCTGGGTTTGTTAATGAACTTAGATCTGGAAACTCAATGATGGAGTGTAATTTTCCGTGGTGGAAGACAATGATAGCTTTCTGCTCAACAGTACCTGATCTTTTAAATTAATCAAATCAGTCATCACCCTAGTCAGTTTCTCATTGCCGTAATCCCAGGAAGTAGGCACCCTCATTCATACCTGGCACCTTGCAGCTTTTAATGTGAGTGAGGTCTTGAGGTCTTTCTTTCCTTTGGTGGTTAAGGGCTACCACCTGGTCTTTGACAATCCAGATTCCATTGACCGCCACGGGTAAGAGGGGGCCCAGTTCCATGGTAGCATCTCCCACCGTGAACCTGGCCTAGCAAGGACAGCCCTCACTGAGCTTCCCAAAGATACCAGGGCCCCATCACAACCACCACCACCATTGCTCCGCAGCAGGCCTTACTGCATCATGAGAGGAGTCCTTCTGGGAAACAGAGTCAGAGTGAATCCATTCTCACACATCCCCCTCATTGAGACTTCCGACCCCTAGCTCAAAACTACATCAAGGAAGTGCCAATGTCTCCACTCATTCACCTTAGGCCTTCGTGAAGACTAGGCTTGAGGGAACTATTGCAGCAGCATATAAGGACCAACTCCAGGTGCCCTTGCCAGAACCCTGAATCCTGAGACACAGGTAAGTGCCCATGTCAATCCGCCTCCCCCATCCAGCCTCCGTCTGCCTCCTCCAAGCTAATAACCTCAAGATCCACACCCACAGTGTTCCACAGTCACTGCCTGCACATTTCATCAGGTTCAACATATCCTTTGACAAGTAGGCTACTTCTTCCTCAGCATGGCTTTTACTCCCTTATATTTGCCTGGGGGCAGTGAAGGGAGGGCAGACTGGATCTTGAGGAAAATTCGAGAGCAAGCCTTATTTTGGGAGGCACCTACTTCAGGTGGGATCACTGAGGCAAGGGGTGATTCTTCGCCCATGACAAGGAGAGAGGCTGCCATCCAGGAAGATTCAAGCTTGTCTGTACGAATATCCCCGTCCCAGGTCTCAGTTTCCCCCTCTTTCCCTATCAAGGCCCTGACCTTGACCTAGGAGACCTATTGAGGCTGCGCACCAAGTTTCCTTTACAGCTCTGCCACCCTGAACGCAGTGTAAGTGCAATTGTAAGTGCAATGCTTTTCAGTGGCTGGAAATGAGAGCCTCATTGAACGCGGCTGCCGGGTCCTCTGGCTTTCAGAGCATGACTTAAGTTGGTATCTAGATGCCCTAAGTCTATTCTTTTCTTTTAGCAAAGCCTCAAATGCCTCAAAAACAGCCACACCTACACCACACTTGTTGCCCCTTGGATCAAATGTGGCAGCTCCATAATATTCCAAAATCTTGCCCTCTACTTATACGTCACTGGGATGTACACAGGTGAAGCTACATGTAAAAAGAGTGAGCAACTATGAATCCACTTCTCAGGGCTACTGCCGTCTCACTTACCTGATGGCTTTCAGATAATCAAATCCAAAATCAAATCCAAAATCCTATTCTGACGGTCTCCTTTCTAGAACACTGCTACTAACCTTTTTTGGTAAACAAAACTTGAGGCAAAGCGGGTGTGCTAATGTTTTATTATTTGATAGTGTAACCCCCAGGGCAGCCAGAGTCAAGAAAAAGGGAAATAAGGCAGGGAAGGAGGGACAGCAAATACAAGGTGGTCCGTTACTGAGCTGGCCACAGCTTCATAGGAAAACACAGCCGGTTGTTTGATCATATGAGAAGTAGCCACACAAAACTGTTAGGAAACATCTTCTGAAAACAGCCCATTGAGGGGAGTGTTCTAGTTTTCTACTGCTAGGTAACAAACCACCTGAGAACATAGTGGCTTAAAATTACCATTTTATCTTGTCCTCAATTCTGTGAGTCAGAAATCCAGGAAGGACTCAGCTGAGTGGTTCATCTCTGATCCATGTGGCATCAGCTGTGATGGCTGGGATAGAAGATCTACTATCAAGATGGCCTCTTCACTCATACGTAGCACCCAGTCTGGAACCACTAGTAATTGATATTGGCTCTTGGCTGGGAGCTTGGCTGGGGCTATTGCCTCATGGACTCTCCATGGGGCTTGGGCTTCTCTCAGCCTCATGGTTCAGTATCCAGAGAGTGCATCCCAAGAAAAATCATCCCAGGAGAACGAAACGGAAGTTGCGAGACTTCTTATGACCTTGCCTCAGAAATCCGAGACTGTCACTTCCATTACACTCTATTGCTCAAGCAAGTACCTAAGGCCAGTGAGATTCAAGGGAAGGAAAAACTAGACTCTACTTCTCAGTGGAAAAAGTAGCAAAGAATTTGCTGCCATATTTAATCTACAGCAGCCCACAGGCGGGGGGAAAGGGACAGCTAATATAAGATGGTGATTACTGAGATGAGCAGAGTTTCACAAGAAAACACAGCCAGTTGTTTGAACATTTCAGTCTTAAAATAGGATGTTCGGGCAAACCACCTCAGAATAGTCTACTGAGGAGAGGAAAGAAAAATTTAGTTGCTAGCTCCTCACCCCCATACGGTTTCTTATCTTTCATTGGTCAAAGTTTGCCACATCGGGTGGTAACCCCTTTACTTGTGGGTTGTGTCACTTAGTCGTCCTTCCTCCTAGGCAGCTGCTGGGGAAGCCATATTCCACGATCCATTGCATGGCCCTTCTTCTGAGTCCCGAAGTAAGTGGGAGGACCCAGAGTCTCCAGGCCTGGTTGGTAAAGCTGCTGTAGCTTTTGGCAGTGGTAGGCATGTTGAGTCATTCTAGAAGCAGCCCTTAGCCTGAGGGAGGTCATGATAGCTAGTGGTGCTAGAAACTGGTGCCGGTTACCTTAGGTGACAGGGGCAGTGGTAGGGCTCTCCACTGAGCACAGGTAGGGCCGTAAGAATCTGGAGAGATGCTTAAATTAAGTCCAATGCCCACATCTAAACTTTGTCATTCAATCCAGCTTTCATGAGTAATAAAGCAGATGTTTTTATATTCATCTAAGGTCTCTTGTGGTTGATTTAGAACCATCTGTGCCTCTCTGAATTGGTTCCAACTTGGGAGAGGTAGTTGGATATTTTCTGTTGCCTCTCCAGATCTCCTATTCATGTTTATCTGCCTGTCTGAGCTCTGGAAGGCTGTCTTTACAGACTGTATCTGTAGGTTTCCCTGTTCTGTAGTTTTCAGTTGATTGAGCCAACAGGATGCACAGGAGATCAGAGGATAAGATAAAAGTAAGTTTGCCAGGGGGCACGTGGGTGGCTCAGTCGGTTAAGCGTCCACTCTTGATTTCAGCTCAAGTCATGATCTCAGTCTTGTGAGATCAAGCCCCACATTGGGTTCTGTGCTGGGTGTGGAGCCTTCTTAAGATTCTCTCTCTTCCTCTGCCCCTCTCCCCAACCGCCACCCCCTCCCCTTTTTCTCTCTCTCTCCCCATCTCAAAAAAAAAAAAAAGTAAGTTTGCCAGCGTTGGCTGTGATCCTTTAACAAAGACGACAGCTTCTATCAAGCAATCTTCTCCTACAGCAGTTCTTAAATGGTTCCAGAAACTGTCTTCTCCCCTTGCCCTGTCAAGTCTAGCAGTAGTGGGACAGCTCACCTCTGTTGCTAACTCTGGGATACTGCACTGCCCCTTGTGGATTTCCTTTAACATGGCCCATAACTTTGTAAAGTGTCCTTTTTAAAACTCCTTAATTGTAAGTTTGAGCCTGCCTTCTGTTTCCTGTTGGGACCCTAACTAATACAGGTGGGGACAGGAATATAATTAATCATCACCCCTAGATCGTCAAAAATGAGCCCTAATAATTATTAGTAGATTTCAAGTAAATACTCTCTAGTCATATATAAAAATAAAAGTTTTATTATTGGTTCATTGTTCTCCGATAAGTAGAAAATAAAAGACTTCATTTTTTAATCAGTCTGAGGCTCATCAGAAGAGCCCTAGGGCTCCATGAGACAATTGCAGGGATGGAGCGAAATGCCAACATATTGTCAGGGGAAATAGATGGAGCTCTCATTTCCTCCCATCTGCCAGGGATGAATTGGAAGTAAAGAGGTAATGAAAACAGCCAATTTACTCTTTTTGGGAAATTAGGCAAGTCTCAACATTGATTTTATTAGGGCAAAAGGAATATTACTAAGTGGCAAATATCCATGAATACTTTTATCTGAATATAATTCAACCAACTAACTCTAAAGTGGCGCAGTCCAATATGGTCACAGCTAGTCACGTGTGGCTACTGAAATTTCAATTCATTAAAATCAAATCAAATTTAAAATTCAGCTCCTGGGGCACACTAGCCACATTGTAAGTGCTCAGTAGTCACATGTGGCTGGCGGCTGCAGTGTTGAACAGCACGGACTGAACTTTTCCGTCACTGAAGAACATTCTATTGGATAGCACTGCTCCTAAGAACGAATCCTGCATTTCCCTATGCTGTATTTTTTTTTTTTTTTTTTTACTTACCATGTTTATTGAAGTTTTGGGGCAATAAAATATCAGATGCTGGAGAGCTATATTAAGTGTGAGTATGTTATGTGGAGAAGTAAAAGAGTTCTATATTGAGATCCTTTAGAGAAGAAAAGACTTTATGACTTATTTCAGATTTTTTAAACCATGCATGATAAAACTTATTAAATTTATTAAACAAAATAATGAAATATGATATTCAACTGAATCAAATAATTCAATTACTGAATTAAATATGTATGCTTTTTTTTCTCAGATACGAGAATCAGCATTATAGCAACTTAATTTTGAAATTAATTCTTGGGGTGAAGATAAAATCTTGAAAGTCAGTTAGCACATTGAAAGAGAAAGTACTTTTTAAATAAAAGCATGAAAATACATAAGTAAAAATATACAACCCGCCCATTCCAAGGTAAAGAAAAGCTAACACTTCAGGTACTTAACCCTGAAATCTATTGGAAAACAATTGGGAAGTTAATCATTAAGCATTCCAGCCATGATAAGACCACTTATGAAGAAAAAAGGGGGGAAAATCCATGCAGAATTGGTAAAACATCTAGGATATTAAAATGGGTTGGTACATGAATAAAGCCAAATATATAGTAAGCTTAGCTTAGGTGAGAGGTCTTTAAACTACTTTTAGGCATCTCAGTATGCATCCTTTATATATCTTCAGATTAAACCAGTTCGCAATTTTTACTTTTAAACTCTAACAGAGGAGCAAGGTTTTCTTAGAAGGGCTGTCTCCATGGTTGTGTTGGGCCACCTTCTCCTGGAAAACATGTTAAATGCCAGACCGCATGGGTGGCCACTGAAAGTGCACTACTGACTATTTTAAGTTGACGTGCTTTTTTTCTGGAAGGAAAACGAAACCTAGGGACACAACAAAGAGGTAAATTGAGGTCATCTTGGACGTAAGTAGACTAAGATCGGTCAGTATAGTAAGCTGCCAAGATTTCTTAAGGACTTTTAAAAACTATACTTCTTTCCCTTATTACAAAAATAATTCATATTCATTGTAGACATGTTAGAAAACACAAGCAGATAAAAGATTATGAAAATGACCAATTTATCCTCCCTAGAGATAAACTCTATTAATAGTTTGGGAGTATTCTTCCAGAATTTTTGTTTCCTTGGCTAGGAAAATGTATTCATTTCAACACTTGAGGATGTAAAAGTGAAACTTCTAAGTTGAAACCTGCTTTCTTCATATTGCAACACCTTCTATCATTAGAAATTTTTAAAACATCATTTTCTCAAAGAGCAGCCAAAACTTTTCTGATCTGCGAGGCAGTTCAACATACTTATGATGTTAAGTATTTCATTTTCCCAAGTCAATTAAGAGCCTGATTCAGATTATTTCTCTCAACAGTCAGCACTCAATTTTCTGTGGTCAGAAACAAATGGAAAAAAGAAAAAGAAAAAAAAAAAAAAAGCCCTCTACTGGGATCCAGAAGAGCAGACGACAGACGTCCAGCTATGGAATGAATAAGTCCTGGGAATAAAAGGCACAGCATAGGGAATGTAGTCAGTGGTATTGTAATAGCCTTGTATGGTGACAGATGGGAGCTACACATAGAGTGAGCATAGCATGACTCAGAAGCACCATCCTGAAAGTGAAGAGAGGGGGCTTTGCTCAGAAGATAGATTTAAGGCAGTGTTTCCCTATTACTGCAGGACTTCACAGGGCCTTTAGTTTGGTAATGTGTACTGCAAATCTCCAGGAATGAGAGGTATATAGCTGGCATTTCTCAAACTTCTTTGCATATGGAACCTAGTGTTCCTTGGAAAATCATTCTGGAGACATTGGTGTGTTGGTGTCTTTGAAGGCCGGGCATGGATGAAATCCCCAGAGAAATAACGTTGAGTGGGAAGGGCAGAGTGCTGAAGATGACAGTTTGGAGAATCTAGATATGTCATGTCCAAAGAGTTTAAGGAGCACAAATACTGCTTATCTTGATTCTTCCTTATTTTAATCTATCCCAATGAAAACTTTGTTATGGTTATACTGCCTTAGAACAAATAAAATCATGTCTTCAATTTCAAAATTTACTCAGCTGTCTTATATGTTTTGACAATTCCATCTCCATTCATACATTATAAAATTTCTCTTAACCTTTAGAAACTATACCCCAACCTTAGACATACGCTGGAGAGTACCAACACTTCAGAGGTGTCCAACAGAAGAGTCTGGAAAAGGACTTGTGGGGAAGAATCCCAGGGGCCAGGAAGGAGGCCCTGCTTAGAAGCTGTGATGGTTAATTTTATGTATCAATGTGGCGGGGCTCCGGTGCCCAGATGTCTGGTCAAACACTAGTCTAGATGTTGCTCTGAAGGTATTTGATAGACGTAATGAATATTTACAATCAGTTGACTCTAAGTAAAGGAGAAGTATCAAGAAGTAAAAGATACCTAGAAGTATCAAGAAACAAAAGAAAAACCGTCAAATTGAATGGATATTTAAACTCTCCCTACAGTACTACTGTTTTCTTGAGAAGTATTTCAATCTTTGAGATGCATTCCAAATCAATATCATCACCTCTACACTTTGATCGTTGTCACTCCTTATTCTTAGTATTGTAAATTGAAATATTGCACTCAGGTATGAGTCCCTGACAGAATTTATTCTTCTTTGTGTTGTTGATAGTTGCTCGTATGGAACCCAGAGTGGTCAAGGCATGTTAAACTGTTTTATCTTTGACTCGATCTTCTCTTTCATCGCCCGTAACTATGAGACATAGGGCATTAGTGTTTCCTCCTTCTTGTTCAGATGTGTCTTTTTTTTTCTTTTCGCTTCTCCTTGACATCACTGCAGCCCACCTTCACTTCACCTCTAGTCTCAGGAAGCTTGAGGCTGAGCAAGATTGGTGGCAGTGTGCATGAACGCGAGGGACTGGGGAGCCTTCTGGAGAAGAACTCATCCTAAGAGAGGTGATAGGCACTTAGTGTGGGTCAGTGATAGCCCCTTGGGCTCAGAAGGAGGGAGTTCTTGGTACAGGGAGTTCTTGATGTCCTTCTCTCCCTACATCCCACTCCAAATTCATATGTGTGCCTGAGTCCTCAGGAGAGACAAAGACTGAAAAGGCCTTTTCCACAACCCTTTTGAGACTGCAAATGCAAAACAGAGCTCAACTTTGGGGAAACACAGCAGAATAACATAAAAGGGGACGTGAAAGATCTGCCCGCTTTATTACAGAACGTGAAAGCTTGGTGTTTGTAAATTTCAGGCATTGGTGTCCTGATAAATTTTTTTTCTCTGGAAAAAAAATCTATAAAAGCCCAAATTTGTAGAACTCTTTGATTTTCACGGTGCAAACATCCTTACTATGGCCGACTTCAAGCTATCGATGTGATGTCATTAAGCACAGAGCTTAGAATAAATAGATACAGCACATCGTTAAGTAATGTTTTCACCATACAGGTACGATAGGTACAAGTAAAACTGAAGAACATAGATCGTAGCAGAACAGGGGCGCCTGATCATAGCCAGATCATAGCAGAACAGGGATGCAGTCGGTTAAGCGTCTGACTCTTGGTGTCAGCTCAGGTCATGATCTTAAGGTCCTGGGATCGAGCCCCGCGTCAAGCTCTATGCTCAGCGTGGAGTCTGCTTGAGATGCTCTCTCTCTCCCTCTCCTTCTGCTGCTCTTGGTGTCTCTCTCTCTCTTTCTAAAATAAATAAATAAAATCTTTAAAGAAAAGAACATAGATTGTTGCAGAATAATTAGGAATTGATGCATTTAGAGTATTTATTGCTCTTGTTGTCAATAATTCATTTAATTGCAAGTTTATGTGATTTAGTTATTCATAATGCCTGTGTGTAACAACCGCAGGCAAAATCCCTGACTGTCACAACCAACTTGTGTCAGCAGTCTGCCCGGCAACAGCACACCACTGACTTAGGGCCCCCGAGAACGGTGTACTCGGGGACCACGGGCCTGGAGTATCAGCAGCAACCCCGGCTGTGCACAGGTCAGTGCAAACTGACTAATATTTATTGAATTTAACTCAAAACACTCCCAAGCAAGGTCAGCTGCCAGAGGTCCACAGTTCTTCATCTGTGCGACTGAGGGCTTCCTTAGCTGTACTCAATGACAGAGCAGAGCGTAACGGCAGAGTGGGCTCTAGAAAGTCTTCTTGGCAGTTCATCCACAATTCCAACTTCTTGCCAATCTAAATTCCATTCGAATGCTTTTACTTGCCCAGGATGCCTAGCGAACTTTGTTCTTGTCTCCCAAATTCCTCTGGCTGTTGTTTGCTTTGTTTTTATACCTTGCCATCTTATTTTTCCAGAATGAAGTTTTTAATTGTGTATTTTTTCCATATTAGAGAAAGCATTTGTGCATTTATTTTGGGAAAATATAGTTTAAAAACATATATATAAAACAAACCTACCTGTTAAAGGAGAAACACTGTTGACATTATCACCCTTGTTTTTCTGTGCCCAGAGATGGCTCTAGGGCGCTGGATTTGCCTCACTATTGAAGGCCATCTTGAGGACAGTTCTTGAATGGGTTGGCTTTCTTATGTCTTTGGGGGGGGGAGGGGTCAGAGTAGAGCTTTGCATCTCCTTTTTATTTCAGTATCATTTAGACTAATGAGAGGTTATCCTCCTCATCCCACTCTGATAGGCTACCTGTTCCTTCCATTCTTTCAATCTCTTCATTCATTTGAGGTCTTTATCCATGAGTTGGAGGGGGGACCACTTGGGAAAGGGCAATTCTGTAGCATTTTTCTATAGTGTTTCTCTCTTCGCTACAACCATCAGAGCTGCCTGCTCTAGGTCCTAACCCCAGCTCACAAAGAGGGCTTTGTTGTCTGTCTGTGATCACACTTACCTGACTGGCAGGGCAGTTCTCAGTTTGGGGGAGAAAGGATGGCCCCCACACTCCTTATTATCCTTCCTTCCATGCTTCCTAACACCCACACTTGTGTCTTCTGCTTACACAAGAGAATTTTTCCTTTTAAAAGAAGAATCCTGAATTCAAAGGATCCTGTAATACTACTTTCTCTTCCAACAAGAGAGAGCACAGAGTGAACACATGCACAGTGATTAAAGATTGCCACGGCCACAGTTCCCTGGAGTGAAACACGAGGTCCTACCTTGGCAGCACTGTCCACCAGGAAGGATCTTCGTGGACATGCCGTGTCACTTGCTTCAGTTCCTGTCTGAGCCAGGATTGGACTGGCACGTTGCCTTGTTGAAATTGGCTCCACACCTTGTTTAAGTGGGCATCCCGCCATGCTAATTGATGGGTATGAGTGCAGACATGCTGGAGAACCAGTATGCACATCAGATCTGGGGAGGAGAAGGATTTCGGCCCAGAAATATCAGAACAGTCCGTTGCGCTGAGTTCCTGTGCCGGGGAGAGAAAGAAGATGGTACCAGAATCACTGCTGCAGCTCGGAGTTGCGTTTATTTTTAAATGTCCCAAAATAGCTGCAACAACAAGGAAGGCACGGGTCTGAGGAGAAGCAGGAAGGGGCAAGGCGATTGACTTTCAAAAGAAAGAGCTACTAACTGCCAACTAGGGTGCAAGAAGTTTTTTCATCCAAGCAGTTCCTCGGTTAAAGTAACTTGTTAAGCTGAGTATTTGGGGCACACATAGCAATCAGAGTCATGATGTGGTAGGGTCCCCAGGTTAATCACGGCGGGGGCTGCTGAGGGTCGATGCAGAGCACTGCCACCCCACCTGGGGAATGACTCCTTCTGCTTGTCCTTCATGCTCCAGCCGCCCCACAGGATCAATCTGCTCTGCAGCAAGTAGGTCTGGCAGGCCAGTCATCAAGAGCAGAGTCACCACCCAGCATCCTCTTGTCAATTGCGTATGTGCTACAGAAGAATCCCTCCACTAAAAGGACAGTGTGGTAACAACCCAATTTTAGAGCAGAAGAGAGAATCGTGACAGTATGAGCATGAGAAAGATTTGGGAGATTTTGGAGAAAGATTTTGGCTCTGAATGTATGTTAGCATATGACTCCAGGTTCCCTTCTGTAGCTGGCAGTGACCTGCTTCAAACAGCCTGGTGACAAACAGCACAGGAGAAAATTAAGGTGAGGGACTCCAACATTTAATAACAGAGGGAATGGATCATTAGGATGTAGGACCTGCTAAGGGAGAGTCTCACAGGGGATGAAATTTGTACCTCAAGGTAGCCCTACGTCCCAGAATAATATACAAAACCAAAATATAAAGAAGCTTTGGTTGAACTTCAAGAAGTACCTGTTTGAAGATTTTAAAAGCTCATTCTTTGAGTTCTTGCATCATTATATGAATTAATTAACAACCTACTAGAATATGGATCTATCAGTTCAGTCTCCCTCAACTTTTGAACTGACTCTGTTTTATTAACAATTGCATTTCTGCGCTGAATAGAGAAGAGGAGAAGCCATTGCTCCAAGTCCAATTTTATGTCCTCTCTCCTTTCCCGATTGTAAAAGTGCTTCATGTTTTTCCTAATATTTAAGTCTAAAGACAAGATAAAAAAAATTATAGTGGCAAAGTAAATGTGATCATCTTTAGCTCACTTTCAGTTTTTCCCTACTTTTTTTTTTTTTTTTTGGTGTATCTTTTTTAAAAAGTCAGCCTAAAAGGAACAAAATCAGGATAGGGTGGTGGGAACCAAAGCAAAAGCTTCTTAGTCTCAGCTAAATTAAAGTTATTGGATATAA
The DNA here is from genome assembly GCF_054177405.1 of Leptonychotes weddellii. Taxonomy (NCBI): domain Eukaryota; kingdom Metazoa; phylum Chordata; class Mammalia; order Carnivora; family Phocidae; genus Leptonychotes; species Leptonychotes weddellii. The sequence goes on from NC_138370.1 coordinate 68,917,417, forward strand.
GGTTATTTTGATTTTACCAAAAGGCCCTGAGTTTTCACTTCAAACCAATGGAAGGCATTGAATTCAGAAACAAAAGCCAAAAGAAAACTCTTTGTATTACTCTTGGAAACGTACTGAAAGAACAGGGAGAAGTTGATTGGGCGGCTTTTATTGAAAGGAAAGCAAAATCATTCGGGGTGAATTGTTCCAGTTCTAATGTCTTCTAATGTTAGATTTGTTCTAAGCTTTTCACATAGAAACATGTGTCCATAATTCCCAGTAGTACTCATTAGAATAACTTATCCATGTGGCTATTTCCTTATCTTTGATTCAAATCACATAAATTTTGATCAGTCCGGTCAACTTTCTAAACTGTCTGTCAGTGAGTATCTCTCCACACAAATAGCACTATTCACAAGGGGCTTTGAAAGGTTCTAGCTTGGTGGGAGTGAATTTTTCAAGCATTTTCTCTTTGTAGCTAATTAAAGGTCAGAGGAAGAAAGCAGGTCATTTTCCTCCTCAGTTTTCCCCCATGTAATTTCTTAATTTATCCTGCCTAATAACCTTTAAAATCCTAATTTCTCAATTACTTCTGACATTACAAACGCTGCTCAGACATAGTGTTCCTGCCCAGCTTTTCCTTTTATGACTTCTGCTTCTGAAACAGGGGCGGTGCGTGATTGATTGATTGATTGCTCTCATTCAGTTCTGAGTGTTTTCCTCCACAATTACCACTTCGAAGACATTAAACAATCAATTCTGTGCAGAGTGAGAAATGACTTCTTTTGCCCCAAAGGCATTGTGCTGCAGGGTGCTCAACTCAGTTCCGGTCAGGCTTCCCATTGGAGCCCTCACCTGGTCCCATCTATGCATTTCCCAACCTGTCCTGACCCAGTGGCAGCCCAGGCCACCAGCTGGTGGGGGCTGTGATTAGCCTTGCTGTAGCCAGAGGCCTTCTAGAATACCTGGAGTGAGTCTCCGGTACCTGAGACCCACTGAGCGACCCTCTTCCTGTCTTAGTTTTCTCGGGCTGCCATAACAAAGTACCACAAACTGGGTGCCTTAAAACAACAGATATTTATTGCCTCACAGTTCTGGAGGCTAGAAGACCAAAATCAAGGTATCGACAGGGCCATGCTCCCTACCTTTCCTTGTCTCTTCCCACTTTGGTAGCCCCCAGACATTCTTTGGCTTGTGGCAGAATCACTCTAATCTTCATACGGGACTCTCCTTATTTCTCTTCCCATACTCCTCTGTGCATGTCTGTGTTTATGTCCAAATTTCCCCTTTTTATAAGGACACCAGTCATACTGTATTAGGTCTCACCTGCAATGACCTCACTTTAGCTTTACTACACCTGCAAGGACCCTATTACCAAATAAGGTCATATTCTGAGGTACTGGGCATTAGGACTTCAACATATCTTTTTGGGGGGGCACAATTCAACCCATAACACTTCTTCTTGACCCTTCACCACGCTGGCCCAGTTCATCTGTTTTCACTCTACAAATATGTTTATTTGAGTACCTACTATGTGCCACACACTAGTGAGGCGTGAGAGACAGAGCAGTGCAGAAGAACAAGGAGTGCATGGAGGAGAGAGGGGAGAGAAAGGGAAGTTTAGTGTGGCTGGGTACCACCTGGTCTCCCCTTCCAGCCTGCTAGCCCTCTGCTGGGACTGGTCCGTGCAAAGCTTCCACCTGCCCACCTGCTATTCTGACACCTGCTGCCCACTCACCTGGCTACACCCTGGATGCCCTGGCCACCGGCCAGAAATCCAGAAATTGTACCGTAAGGATCCTTATTGTCTGCGTCTCAGCTGGCGCCACCTGCTAGTGTGGAGTGTAGACTTCTGCCCGGACCCTGAACCCATGTCCTGCCACTGAGATCAGAACTAGTTTTTATATCTAGGCTTAATTCCCCCTCAGCCCTCACTACATTTAGCCTCAGCTCTTTCTGCTTTCCTGTCCCCTCCTTTTTTGAAGATTTATTTATTTATTTGAGAGAGAGAGAGCATGCACGCATGTGCAGGAGGGCGGGGGGGGGAGAGAGAGAATCTCAAGCAGACTCCTTGCTGAGTGTGGAGCCCGTGGTGCTGGGCTTGATCTCATGACCCTGAGATCATGACCTGAGCTAAAACAAGAGTCAGACACTCAACCAACTGAGCCACCCAGGTGCCTCTGGCCCCCCTTTTGGTTGAAGCCTCCAACCAACTGTGTTTTTGATCCCCAAACCTAATGAATTTTTTCATCAAAGCACCCCAGTCTACAGCTCTATTCACTGCAACAAAAAATGAGCTGATACGGCCTGACTTCAATGTGATCCATGGGATGCTCAGCAGTATCAGATGCCACTCCTTTTTAGGAAGACACTAAGGACTTGCATGTTGGACCTAGGCAGGGCTGAGAATGAGCTTCAAAGCCCCTGTCTGGAGGTACCGAGTAGGTCTTCACTCCTCGGGCTAGCTGACTCTCAGAATCAGACCTGCCCTACCTGAATAGGGTGACAGACTCAGAAAGGTGGAGGGCTTTTGAGCAAGACATCTCTGGCATAACTTAGATCCCAGCAAGTGAGGGAGGGGTTTCATCCTCCAGGAGGCTCGGAGCTCATTTGAGAGGGTCCAGTTTTCAACATTCAGAGAAGCCAAAAGGTTTGTTTCTTAAAGGATCATCTCTCAGCTAAATGATAGCCATGCAGCATTAAAGCCAACGTTATAGTTAAAGTATTTCCCACTTCATGACTAGGTTTGGAAAAAGCAGTCCTTTTGCTGACGTAGACTCCTTATTTAAATGAAACAATAATTATGAAGAGCAGAGATTTCTCAGCAAAGCCCGCCATCGGTTGAACACCTGCTCCAAGGGAGAAGCTTTACAGATATAATTTGTGGTCCTCATTTCATCCTGCAAGTGGACTGCTTGTCTCCCACATTTTTTCCTCCTCTTGTAAAATGCTTCTCCTCCAACCATAATGATATAGTTCTATTGAGCCACAAGGAGGTCAAAAATCCTCTGAGATTCTAGAATTTGGAACAGAGAGCATAAGCCAGGTATTCTCTGGGGATAGCAACATGGGAATAAGAGACAAGTCATGGAGGAAGCTGGACTGTAAGAAGAGTGAATGGAGCCATGGGGGAGCCAGCCCTGCCTTTCCCCCTGGTTTGGACTTTATTGCTTCCTATGAGATACTAGAGAAGTTTTCCTTTGTTTGTCACCTCATTTGAATCACCTTAAAAGGTGATCTAGAGTACTAATAGGAGTCTATTGTCCCATTTTACAGATGAGGAAACTGAGTCTGGAGAAGTTAAAAAATTTGCATAAGGTCATATGGCCAGTAAATGGTAGGGGCAAAATTTTGATCTGGGTCTGGGAGACTGGAGTGTGGGAGACTCCAGAAAGTTCCACACTCTATTGACTTTTTATAGCTGTTAGATCCAGCTGTGTGCTATTTCTATGAAACATACTTAAAGGAAGCTGTCACCAGCTGAACATAAAAGTAGGCAAAGATATACCAGTCAAATGTAAATCAAATGGCATGTAAAAAAATATAGATCGTAATGCAGAAATCATTAGTATAATATGAGATATTTTATATTGATTTAAAAATACAAGGGGCGCCTGGGTGGCTCAGTCGTTAAGCATCTGCCTTCTGCTCAGGTCATTATCCCAGGGTCCTGGGATCGAGTCCCGCATTGGGCTCCCTGCCTGGCGGGAAACCTGCTTCTCCCTCTCCCACTCCCCTTGCTTGTGTTCCTGCTCTGGTTATCTCTGTCTCTGTCAAATAAATAAATAAAATCTTTAAAAATAAAATAAAAATACAATATAAAAAAGATAAAATCACCAAGAACTATTTATACCAAACAATAGTGATCAAAATATATATATAACCCCCCAAAATTTAGGAATAGAAGGAGAATCATCAAACCCACAGTCATAATGGGAGACTCATACTTCTCAAAACTTGGCAGGTCAAGCAGTCAAGACCTATAATATTATAGAGAATTTGAATCACAAACAATTAATAAGCTAGCCAAGACACAAAAACTACACATTCTTTCCAAATCCCCATGGAACATTTAAAATTTTTATTACATGGCAGGCCATGAAGAAAATCTCAATAAAGTTTAAATATTATATACAGCCACATTCTCTGATCATTATGCAAGAAAACTAGATATTAAGAACAAAATATATCCAAAATAAATCTAAATATTTGGGGGGAAAGACGATTTTAGTCATTCTTTAAAAAAAAAAAAACTATTTAGAATGAGGTACATCTACATGTGTGGCATAAATACATCTCCAAATTAAATTAAATTAAAATAACAAAGGTCATAAAACAGTTTATAAAACAATTTAATTTTTTATATTTTTAGAAGGATATTCACATATATGATATTAAATACACAAATAACTTTCATGGAAGAATGCACAAGAAACTGTTGACATTGGCTATCTTAAGAGAGAGGGCGTAGGGATCAGGCACAGGGAGGGGAACATTATAGAGAATTTAAATCACACACAATTACCCAGCTATCCAAAATACAAAATTACACATTCTTTCTAAGTCTATAGTGAATATATTTTAAAGTTTATTATGCAGCAAGCTATGAAGAAAACTTTAACAAATTCCAAATACTATATACAGACTACATTCTTTACATGAAGTGAGCATAACTTAGGTGAAAGTTAACAAAGATTGTACATAAAGGAAAACTATAGACCAGATTTTCTTATCAATATCAATTAAAATTTACTAAATAAAATATTAATAACAGAATCCAGCAGCATACTGAAATAATAATACCCTGTGACTAATTAGAGAGGGAGTATATGTTTTAAGAATATAAGGAAATTCCAATATTTCAAAATCTTTAATTTCTCATATTACTACATGTAAAGAGAAAGACCATATGATTATTTCTGCAGATGCTCAAAAGCATTTGATACAAATACATTATATGTATTATTATATTATTATTATAATATATATTAATATATTCGAATATATTATAGACCAAATTCTTGACAAAATAAGCTAGATGGATAATTTTTCAACGTGATTATTCATCCATGTATCTGCAGATACCGATATAGGTATAGATGCCTTTTCTCCAAAAACAAGGACTAGACTCAATTATTTGAACTGAACTGGGAATGCTAAGGTTTACCAGTTGGCTAGGAGGCCACATTAGAGGAACAATCAACCTGTGTCCCCTCCATCTGATGTAGGTCCCTCCTGGGGTCCCTGAAAATTGTAAACAAAAATTTCTTTCCAGGGCACCATGTTCACCCCAAGATTGTACTTTTTGTGTGGAATCCAGGCCTCAACTTGCCTCTCTCCTCAAAATATGGTGACTTGCACTTTTTTTGAATGGGGTGTCACAGAAAACATTTACATGTGTAAGGAAACACCACATTTAGATCATGTAGCCTTCAGATGACTGTGGAGACCTCTCCAAATTGAGGCTATTCTTGGTTACTTAGGGTTGCTTTCCAAATAGGTATCTTGTTATTTATGCACACTTATCAAGCAATTGTGACTATGATAGGAAATGGGGATCATTCATTTAAAAAAGATAGTATAAAATTTGTATTTTACTTTAGCTAACGTGATCAATGATACAACTGGAGCCCTGGAAGTCATTTAGGTCAGCCTCAACTCACTGACCAATCTTGTTACAAATGATAGAATTGTCCTCAACTTCCTCCTCATGGGCCATGGAGGAATCTGTGCAATCAATACTATATCCTGCTGTACCTGGAGTGATGCCATGGCCAAATGGAAAGATCTAAGCAGAAGCTTAAGGAAAAAGCCACCTGGTTTTCTAAGGTAGACCTGAAGGTTTGTGAGATTTGTTAGGCTGCTTGGTCCAGAACTCAGGGTGGTGGTGGGGCCATGGTTGTCACTACTGCAGGTTTGCCCTCATCCTGCTGCTTCTAATCTTGCTAATAATAGCCCTAATTGTGGTAAACTCATGATAGCTTTGTAAGAGCTACATGAGACAGATTCAATGGAATTGGCCTCAGCCTTCGCCATTCAGATTACTCAGAGTAGCCAGGTAGTGACATGCTAATGGGAAAATTCTCCAGAAGCCAAGACAGTATAGAACAAGGGGTGGATATTGTTGAGAGGCCATTGTCCACTGATCTGCTGCATTCCTGCCTGCCTTGAAAACAGGTACTAACTGCCCTTAATTCCAGACTATCTTTTCAAAGATGTTTATGTAGTACAAACATAAAGGCATATCTCCTTCCAGAGCAAAGGGTAGGTTTGTTTACAGCTTTGGACAGTAAAGATAACATCTCCCCCTGGAGCAAAGATCAGGTATGTTTACTGCTTAATATAAAAGATTCAAATGAGCAACTATATGCCAGCAAATTAGACAATCTGGGAGAAATGGATGCATTCCTAGAGCTGTATTAAACTACCAAAACTGAACCAGGAAGAAATAGAAAACATGAACAGACCCATAACCAGTAAGGAAATTGAAGCAATAAGAAAAAATCTCCCAAAAAAACAAGAGCCCAGGACCAGATGGCTTTCCAGGGGCATTATACCAAACATTTCAAGAAGAATTAATACCTATTCTTCTGAAACTGTTCCAAAAAATAGAAATGGAAGGAGAACTTCCAAATTCATTTTATGAGGTCAGCATTACCTTGATCCTAAAACCAAAGACCCCATCAAAAAGGAGAATTACAGACCAATATCCCTGATGAACATGGATGCAAAAATTCTCACCAAAATACTAGCTAATAGGATCCAACAGTACATTAAAAGGATTATTCACCACGACCAAATGGGATTTATTCCTGGGCTGCAAGATTGGTTCAACATCTGCAAATCAATCTATGTGATACAATACATTAATAAAAGAAAGAACAAGAACCATATGATCCTCTCAATAGATGCAGAAAAAGCATTTGACAAAGTACAGCGTCCTTTCTTGATTAAAACTCTTCACAGTGTAGGGATAGAGGGTATACCTCAATATCATAAAAACCATCTATGAAAAACCCACAGTGAATATCATTCTCAATGGGGAAAAACTGCAAGCTTTCCCCCTAAGGTCAGGGACATGGCAGGGATGTCCACTATCACCACTGCTATTCA